>NC_056731.1:1688782390-1689024890 GCF_019279795.1 Protopterus annectens | reverse complement strand
AACAACAATTATGCATAAAGAGTCTCTCTCTTGTAGTAGTTTACTATGCAGTGATGGAAATGCCATGAGCGGTGTGTTTTTATGTCTGTTTCTGAAAATAGTCTGTGGTATATGCATGTTTTGACTCACATATGATGACTAGCTTAAGGAAAGTGTTGCATATTATAGAGCTTCATTAACATTCACCGCAGTGCAGTCTAATTTACCCCCACCCCCACTCTCTGTCTCTCTCGCTTTTTCCTTAGATTTTTTTGCATCATGGCCATGGGGGCAAATTAGTTTGCTCCAAAATAAATATTAATGAAGCTTCCCAAGGGGAGGGGGGGTTGCTGCTCCACCAAGGACAAGGGACATAGATACTGTCCCTTGAAGGCGCAAATGGAGCAGCTTGTTATAGTCTTATGTACAGCAATGTACAGATGGAATACAAAACAAAAGATAATATGTCATACCTGTAAGTGTAACTGCTATTAAACATCACATTTTTTAAAAGCACATCTTTAGATTTTGTGTGAAAAAGAAATGCGCTCTCTTTGCATTTTAAAATGAGTTTAAATGAGTATCATTGCATTCTGCCACCAGCTTGATATGATTACGTTTCTGATTTGAGCACATCAGCATGTTCCTGTATATACCTGATATATAGTTCTCTCATGTCTATCTTGTTCTATCAATCTCTCCCTCTTTCTTTCTCCTACTCTCTCTCACTTTCTCTTTTCTCATCTTTCACTGTGATTCATTTTGATGTTATTAATGCTAAACATTTGGGAATTCCACATTAACAACATAGAACTTCAGTTATTTTGCAATATTTCCTCATACTCTAAATCTGAAAATCTCTGGCTCAGAATTAAGTGTAAAATGCCAAGAATAATAATCACATTGACCCTCTGCTAGGTCTACATTGTTTACACTTGAAACAAGAACCCATATTATTCACATTTCTAATTTGATTTAGCCACAAAATTGTCAGTTCATCCAATACAATGTATATCATTTGTTAGAAAGGGCAGTATAGGGTCAGGAAATTCTCCAATAGATTTAGATGGCTTTCCTGATTAATTTGATAAATTCTCATGTGAATTATGTTGAATATAGAATAATAGACATCATCTGAAAAGAAAACATTTAAAGGCTAGTGTATCAACTGTTCATGACCTAGTAGATCTGATACTCAAGACGACATGAAAACTTGTAGAAGAACTGATGTGGCTTCCATAAATTATATTTACAAGAGGTACGCAGCTGCCTTTAGATATATAAAATATATAACATGGAAAATTAAAAACTAGATGCAGTTAATTGAGAATCTGCCATAAGCTCTTTTACTTTATATAACAATGAATATGTAGCTATTGTTAAATTGCGAGAAAGCAGAATAAACACTCAGAAGACACTACGTACTAATTTTTCCAGTCAAATAAATAACTGTAGTTAATACTAAAAGTAAATTATAATGACAGCAGATATTAAGATAAGAATTTAGACGGAGCAAAGAAATGTGTCAAGAAAACTGTTACACAATAGGAGAGAAGGTGAATAATGCAAAATGCAGCAGTGCTAACAGAACACAAAAAAAATGGACAGATGATATGAACAGAAATCAAATGAGTGAAGTGAATATCACCTTCCTTTTTTACTGTGTACATATTTGCATATGATGTTTATTCTCCTTATGACTTTCTCAAAGTATGCAACATATGCTAATTAATTCTATGCAATCTATGCAATACACTCATCTGTTTATCTGTCTGCCTATATATATATATTTATATATATATATATATATATATATATATATATATATATATATATATATATATATATCTACAGAGGGGGGAGAAATAGATATAAGATGCATATTTTTCTGTTCTAATCTATTCCCACTAATAGGCATTCCGTATGTTGTATCATGAACTTAGGTCACAATGCCTCTTTTAGGTTTCATTACTGAAGTAAATTAATAAATGCACATGCATTACATAGGAATGATTGAATATCAGTGCTCAAATCAGACTTTGATTTTCACAAAAACATGTTATAAAGTATGTGTTACTATGTTTTTATGCTGTGTGGCAGCCACAGATACATTTTTTTCTTGGATCATTTCTAATGCCACACACAACTTAATTTGTTCATAGTGAATCCAGAGTAAAATGTATTGACTCTTGTTAAAACAAAACTTATCAGGTATACACTTGAGAATGTGTCACTGTTTGCAGTCGCTACTGGAAGTGTTTGCTAAAGCTGTAGCTAAAATTAATAGAAAGAACATTTTTTTCCATTTACATTATATCTTCTCAATGCGACTTTGTTTATAAAATTAGACTAAAGATGCATTGCAAATAAATTTCAGTACCAAGAAGGAAAAAAGATAAGCATAAAATGGACTTTTAAATTAAAGTGTTTCAGCAACACTTCACAGATGTTATATTTTCGTGCGCGCACACACACACACACACACACACACACACACACACATACTTTTACTAGTTATATTTTAGAAGATAAACTATTAGTGTTGCAAAAGTACTTGCTATTAATTTTTAAATTATTTTACAATGTTTTTTATGTATCTACATTGCAGCAAAGAACTCTTGACAAAGAAAGGCTTATGTTTTTGCAGTACTACCTTCACTTTTTTTCTTTTTGCTACTAAAATGAATCAGTATATCTAGTCTTGCAATGGTTTGCATGATAATGTATAATAAATTAGCACAGAAAGGCAGAGCACAGAACTCAGATATAATAAAGTATAATGAATGAATATATATATATATATATATATATAAATATATATATATATATATATATATATATATATATATATATATATCACTTAATGCATTATAGGTAGTAAAGATGTTCATTTTATGCTTTTGAGAAGCAGAAGTGATTCTGGTGATGCAATCATTTCTACACTTATTCTTAAAATAACTTAGAGAATTGATTGGCAATGATACCTTGCAGTGATATGTTGTCTTCATTTCTATATAGTATATACACTTTTATTATCAGCTGATTAATTTATCAGAAATGAACCATGTGAATAGAGAGTAGACAGAACAATATAGCTCATTTATTCTGAGTAATGCGGGTATATTCTTCCAGATCAAAAGGAAAAATAATATTTCTGTTAGTAAAAATAATCTGATCTTAAACTCCTATAATCCATTATTTTTATTTGACACAAAGGGTGTACATAAGTTGCATTATTGATGTTGCTCGGATTGACAAAGCAATCCTGTATTAATGATAATGCTTATTCACACACTAGTCTTTTAAATGAATAAAATATATAATGTTAAAACAAACAAAAGTGTTAGTATTTACATATTATTGAGGTTTCATTCTCATTAATGGGAAAAAGCACAGAAGAGTTGTTTTTTTTTTTTTTCTAGTTGCTTAAAAAATATTACTTCATGTAAACCAAAAACTGTTAATATAAAGCAAACAGTAGGATTTTCATGAAATTGTATTGCCTTTTTACTAGCCAAAAAAAAAAAAAAAAAACTGAAAAATCTAACCTCCGCCTTATACTGCATAGAAGAAAAAGACATTAATGTTTATAGTGGCAACAAGAGTTCTGTGCATATTCTTAGAAATAAAGACATTTTAGAAAAACCTCCATCTGGTAACCCATAATAGATAGAAATGTTGACAAAAGCTTTTTATAAAAATGCACTCACCTTTTGGGGGGCAAATTTGCATTTATAGTTTAAAATTTATTATTTTGGCTACATTAAAGGCTTCATAAAAATTAAGCATGATAAGCAATAACCCATATAATGATCTCTCTTTCTGTATTTCTTTCATTTTTTTACTTCTTGTGCATTTCTCTCTTTTTCTTTCTTTAATTCTCAAGTTATGTGTCTCCTGTCTATACTTATATGGATATATATATATATATATATTTAGATATATATATATATATATACACACACACACACACACACACATATACGCACGCATACACACACATGCAGACACTGTGTTTATATATGTATGTATGTACATATAGAGAGAGAGATAGCGAGAGATGTATCAATAGATAGATAGATAGATTGATAGGTAGATAGGCAAATAGATAGCTACACTCGGTATATGCATAGCCTTGGCTTGGCAAAAAATTGGATCAAACCTTTTTTTTTTTTTGTACAAGTCATGTATATGAGAAATACAGTAAATAAGGGGCCTAACTCGATTTGCTTTGACTATGCATTTGTCAGAAAATACACTTGCAACTCTGAGAGCATTTAGCCTCATCCTTAAAGTGCATAAGGCTGTTCTCACAAAGAAAAGGACATTAATGCTTGCAGCTGCAACAAGAGTTTTTGTTATATTTTGTTATGACAGTTTAAGTAATCTGAAAGAAAAGGTGCTGCAAGTAGTTCATGCTGCAGTTCTAAAAATGTAAATGTGTTCCTCAGTATTGCATGACTATTGTTATATATCCATCTGTATCTATAATTATGTATATCTGGATGTAGTTCTCGTTTTTTTGTGTGGTTATTTGATTTTGTATGGACTACAACCTTTTTGGACAGATTTTAATTTGGCTGTTTCTCATTGTATGTATATATCTATATCGGGTCTATGTTATCTATATACATGTGTGTGTGTGTGTGTGTGTGTGTGTGTGTGTGTGTGTGTGTGTGTATATATGCAGTTACTGGGTTTACACATAAAATATTTTAACAGAATAGATGTGAGTTTTGGTATTTGCCATTTTTCTATTCCAATTGAACTTTATCTTTTGTTGTGGATGAACTCATAAAATATGCTATTGCACTTCTAACAGAGATCCAGTGCAAGAGTTACAATTCTGGATATAGAAATAGAAAAAAATACATTTAGCAAGGGCAATGGAGTACAAGAGTGTGTAACTGACTGGCATTGAGTAGGTAGAGGCATTCCTTCTAAAGAAGGTATTTTACCATTATAATGATAATTTATCAGTATACAGGATGTCTTTTGAAACTGTTTGGAAACAAAGTCTACGACCCTACCACAGAAAGCAGCAGTGGTATAGCTGTTAGTTCAGTGACTTCTTTGCTAGCATCAATATCTGCAGAAGTATTATGCAGTTATCTATCTAGTCTGCCATTTGTTTTGTTTGTAATTGAAATCAGGACAGAGTGCCTGTGTGCATACAGAGTCGTCAGTGTATTTAGAGACATACCCATTCATTTATTTTGAAAATTTTCATCACATATCTGTTATAGGAGCATTTTGAACAGGTTTCATAATGAATACAACTGAAGTTATCATTCACTCTTCTGTAATACTCAACAACAGATGCCCAGATGCTACAGTTTACAGTACTAGAAATTAAGACTTGGTCATGTTCCTGCTTCAATAATGTACTTACTTTAGCAGCAATGTTGATGCTTGGGAAACTATTACAGACTTTTCCATTTTTTTGAAGTGGCCTTATGTCTCCTTATTTGCTTATTTGTTTGTCTGCTTTTTTAATTATCTGAATGAGTGAGAGAGATTGTGTGTGTGTGGGGGGGGGGGCGTGTGTGCGTGTTTACATGTATCTATAGCTATATCTATGTGTGTGTGTGTGTGTGTGTGTGTGTGTGTGTGTGTGTGTGTGTGTGTGTGTGTGTGTGTGTGCATGTCTACATGTATCTATAGCTATATCTGTGTGTGTGTGTGTGTGTGTGTGTGTGTGTGTGTGTGTGTGCATGCATGTGTGCGTGCGTGTGTGCATGTGTGCATTTGTGTGTGTGTGTGTACATATATCTATAGCAATATCTATGTGTGTGTGTGTGTGTGTGTGTGTGTGTGTGTGTGTGTGTGTGTGTGTGTGTGTGTGCATGTGTGTGTATGAAAATTTTGATTACAGGGTTATTAAAGTGTTTAAGCGAGTCGTAGCCAATTTTCAATCGATGCCCTGATGGAAAATCTCCATTTGTTCCAAAGAACACAAAGTTGTAAGAAAAATATTCAATTAATAAGAAAACTGATAACACAAAATAATCAGTGAATTACATTAGTCTTTCCAACATGGTGAAAATAAATGCAAAAATTCACATCAGTGGAAAGACTTTTCATAGCACCTACCATGAAACATCTGTGCTTTAAATTAGAGACAAGCATATGTCACAGACTAAGAAGCAGAGAAAATGACAAGATAAGTTATGTGTCATACCACTTTATAAGGAAAAATGTAGTATATTGCAGGGAATTCAGTAGATTACAGTGCAAGGGTCTATGTTCACCCATCGGATGGGTAAAGACTGAATGGCATATGTCATCAGATATGCCATTCATTAAACCATTCTGATTATGGTAAGTATAGAGGAATTTGCCCTTTCCCTACTGTAGTGTGATCTCAGAGTTGGTATGTATAATTAGTAGCCCCCCACATAAGGATGTTCCATGAATGGCATTTACGATGAAATGCCGTTCAATGCTTTTCCCATTCAATGCGTGAACATAGACCCACAATGCAGATATATTGTTGGCATTTAACACAGCCATGTAGCAGAACACATTGTGTTGAATTTAGACCAATACAACCAGTGTGAATTAGACATGCATGAGTGCTGGCATAGCACAGTTATGAGCGGTACAGTGCTGCATAATGACAGCCATAGCTACAGCAGTAACTGGGCTGCTACAATGATTGTGCTGTGCATGATCATGTGGCATAAAGTAAAAAGCAAGTGGCATGTCCAGCATTATCCACATTCGTATATGTATCTAAATACCCCATAACTGCATCACAGACACTGTGAGCAACCCATACAAGGGCACCTCAGCAAAGTGCCAAGTCATTTTATCATATAAATGCTGTAGAAATGAGGGAGGTAGTACAAGCAGAAATTGGAAACAGCAAGCAAAAAAAAAAACACAAAGAAGGAAAACAGGAATGGAAAATTGGCTTGGGGAAGAAGGCTACACAGTTTTGTCAATGCAAGTGCCCATTTTTTGAAAAATGGAAGAGGGAGTGTAGTAAGCGGAATGAATGGGTAGGATAGAGAGAAAGTGAAAGATAACAGGGACAGTCAAAAATATAATGGAGACAAAGGTTGACAGGAGATACAGTGACACCTTACTCATGTGTGCTAACCCTGCTCAGACCTGCACATTACCTTATAAACACTGCTGTTGCACAGCACACACACACACACACACACACACGCACACACACACACACACACACACACACACACACGCACGCACGCGCGCGCACACACACACACACACACACACACACACACACACACACACACACACACACACACACACACACACACACACCCCTACCTGTTTGTAAGTTTCTTGGAGGCCAGTGCTTGCTTGGACTAAAGGGAAGTCTCTGTGTTCACCAGTGGCAGTGCTTAACACTGAACAGCCTGCTTGTCCCTGTAGGAGTGGTTACTGCCTAGAAGCTGTAGTTTTATTGGCCATTTTGGGTCAATTCTAAACTCCTTGATCTCTAGCTCTTAAAACCCTGCTGCCTCGTGGTTTTGGTGTCTTTCCAGGCTTGTTAGTTGTTGCTGAAGCACCTACCAAGGGGAGAAAACGCTGTGAGGAGAAAGGAGCCACTTTTGAGATTTTAAGTATTTTCTTCTGCTTTTTTGTTAAGAATTACTGCTTTGCCACCTACTTTTTGGCATTTTCCAGCTTGGTAAAGTTTATATCTGTATTAGAAACAGTATTTAGAACACATCTAGAGCCTGTTTACTGCATTTCCTGTGTTGCACTTAATTTAAAATCATTTTTTTCTCTTAAAACTGTATTTTACCTGACTTTGGCCTAGCACTCAAGTGTGGGGTCATTTATTGCACTGTTGTGATTATTTTGCTACTTGTGTATCTCTGCTACCTTTAAACTAAAACAAAAAAGAAAAAAAAAATCTTGCTTTTTTCCCACTTTCTGAAATTTAAGTAAGTTCAGTTACAGATTTGCTGTTCTGAACTGTTTGTATGTTTCTTGGAGGCCAGTGCTTGCTTGGACTATAGGGAAGTCTCTGTGTTCACCAGTGGCAGTGCTTAACACTGACCAGCCTGCTTGTCCCTGTAGGAGTGGTTACTGCCTAGAAGCTGTAGTTTTATTGGCCATTTTGGATCAGTTCTAAACTCCTTGTTCTCTATCTCTTAAAACCCTGCTGCCTTGTGGTTTTAGCATCTTTCCAGGCTTGTTAGTTGTTGCTGAAGCACCTATCAAGGGGAGAAAATGCTGAGAGGAGAAAGGAGCCACTTTTGAGATTTTAAGTGTTTTCTTCTGCTTTTTTGTTAAGAATTACTGCTTTGCCACCTACTTTTCAGCGTTTTCCAGCTTGCTAAAGTTTATATCTGTAATAGAAACAGTATTTAGAACACATCTAGAGCCTGTTTACTGCATTTCCTGTGTTGCACTTAATTTAAAATCGTTTTTTTTCTCTTAAAACTGCATTTTACCTGACTTTGGCCTAGGGGTCATTTATTGCACTGCTGTGATTATTTTGCTATTTGTGTATCTCTGCTACCTTTAAACTAAAACAAAAAAGAAAAAAAAAATCTTGCTTTTTTCCCACTTTTTGAAATTTAAGAAAGTTCAGTTACAGATTTGCTGTTCTGAACTGTTTGTAAGTTTGTTGGAGGCCAGTGCTTGCTTGGACTAAAGGGAAGTCTCTGTGTTCACCAGTGGCAGTGCTTAACACTGAACAGCCTGCTTGTCCCTGTAGGAGTGGTTACTGCCTAGAAGCTGTAATTTTATTGGCCATTTTGGGTCAATTCTAAACTCCTTGATCTCTTTCTCTTATAACCCTGCTTCCTCATGGTTTTGGCATCTTTCCAGGCTTGTTAGTTATTGCTGAAGCACCTGCCAAGGGGAGAAAATGCTGAGAGGAGAAAGGAGCCACTTTTGAGATTTTAAGTATTTTCTTCTGCTTTTTTGTTAAAAATTACTGCTTTGCCACCTACTTTTCAGTGTTTTCCAGCTTGCTAAATTTTATATATGTATTAGAAACAGTATTTAGAACATATCTAGAGCCTGTTTACTGCATTTCCTGTGTTGCACTTAATTTAAAATCGTTTTTTTTTCCTCTTAAAACTGCATTTTACCTGACTTTGGCCTAGCACTCAAGTGTGGGGTCATTTATTGCACTGTTGTGATTATTTTGCTACTTGTGTATCTCTGCTACCTTTAAACTAAAACAAAAAGAAAAAAAATCTTGCTTTTTCCCACTTTCTGAAATTTAAGAAAGTTCAGTTACAGATTTGCTGTTCTGAACTGTTTGTAAGTTTCTTGGAGGCCAGTGCTTGCTTGGACTAAAGGGAAGTCTCTGTGTTCACCAGTGGCAGTGGTTAACACTGAACAGCCTGCCTGTCCCTGTAGGAGTGGTTACTGCCTAGAAGCTGTATTTTTATTGGCCATTTTGGGTTAATTCTAAACTCCTTGATCTCTATCTCTTAAAACCCTGCAACCCTCTTTTAGCACGGTCTTGCGCACAGAGCAGCGTCGGGCAGCGCCGCTTAAACAAGCTTAAACTATTCCCAGCTCCACAAAGTCTACTCTTCACTTTTTCCCTTAGAACTGCTCTAAATCTCAAATTAAGCACTCTATTCTCATTCTAAAGCTGGCACTTGCTCGTATAAGTAATCTCATAGGTAAACACAAACTAAAGCACTATATCCTCTTATACTCCTTCAAAGCACTTGCTCCCTATTGGTTCTTTCTGATCAGTCAATAAGTAGTTCCCAATATTATTCAGGCATGTCCAAAGGTCAGTTTTGAGTTTACTCTCCAGTCCAGCTGGTGAATCTGGGAATCTTGAGGCAATGTTACAACTGCCTTATGTATACAGACCACCCTGTCCTCCTCCCAACAAGCTCAAATATATGTGAGAGATGCAACTATATAGCCAAACTGGAGGCTAAGCTCTCTCAACCCAGTACTGGCACAGCCTGTCAGGTGGAGAAGGTAACCACACACACCATAAATCCAGTCTCACATAGACCTATCGCATCAGCAAACCAAACACATAAACACACAAAAACATACTCGGAGGCTCTAAATAAAAATCTGCCTAAGCAGCAGAGACCTCCAAAGCAGACATCCAAGCAACACCTACCACGAAACAATATCCATGTAGCACATAGCTCACAAAGTCAGTGTGCCACACAGTCACAGCCCTTAAGGCTAAACAACACACCTAATACACTTGTAATAGGTGACTATATTGTCAGACACACTGATGCCCCACTCACCAGGCTGAACAAGAAGAAGGTCACTGTAAGCTGCCTGTCAGGTGCCAGGATCCGCCACATAACACAAGCACTCGGGTCACTCCAAAGCAAGTACAAGTATGACTCCGTCATTGTCCATGCTGGTGTAAATGACTTGAGACGTACCTCCCTGGACTACATGAAAAAAGATGTACAGGAGCTCTTTGATCATGTAGCCCAGGCCGGTATGACCCTGACCTTGAATAACATCTTACCCTCACCAAGAATGATGCCACAGTATAAAGACAAAATGATCAATTTTAACAATTGGCTAAAGTATTGGTGTCATTCAAAGGGGATCCAGTGTCTGTCAGCCTGGGATGACATGCTCGACAAGCCATGTTGCTTCGCTAGGGGCGGCTTGCACCCGTCACCCCTGGGTTTTCAAATACTGGCTAAGGCTCTTGCCTCCCCCATAGTGCCTTTTTTAGGCAAGGCTCAAAAGACAAACCCACTCCCATAGACAACACAAAGAAAAAAAAACTAAGGGTAATGCTGCTCAACGCCTGAAGTCTAAACCTCAAGATGCATGCACTCGAGACTCTCCTCAGTATGAGAATATCGATATCTGTGCAGTAACAGAAACCTGGTTCAAGGCTTCCGAGAGCACCCCAGCACTACCAGGCTGTACTTCATACCATGCTTTCCGGCCCCAAAACTCAGACCAAACCACAAAAGGAGGGGGAGTATCCATATTTATCAAAGATACCCACACCTCCAGGCTAGTGGCACTGTACGAAGCTTCGGAGACCATCCATGTGCAACTAACAGTGGGCAAAACTGCCTTTCAGTTTGTAGCCTGCTACAGACCACCCTCCCAAATACAGGAACCTCACTCGGCTTTCCTGAGAACACTGGAGAATATGAAAGTCTCTCCAAACACTATTATATTGGGTGACTTCAACTACCCAAACATCGATTGGGAAAACTTCTCAAGCCCAAACACCCTCACCCAATGGTTCCTAGAATTCATAAACTCAAATGCTATGGAACAACTGGTCACCACTCCCACAAGAGGGGAAAACATACTGGATCTCGTCATCACCAACATGGGGTCTCTATGTTCCCCACCAGAAGTATACCCCTTATTGGTAAGATCAGACCATAAACAAATCTCACTGGACATCCATATTCCGTCCCCACCCCTAGCCAAGGAAACTACGGTGAAGAACTTCTCAAAAGCAAACTTCACACTTCTCAAAACTGAGGTGGAATCCTTCAAAGCCCCCGGGCCAGTGGACAATATGGCCCAAAATGCAGAATCCTTTACAAAAGCATTCTATGGACACCTACGGGAATGCATGGAGCATGCCATCCCAAATAAAACCAAGACTAACTCCTCCAAAGGCAGGAGACCTGTCTGGTGGACCCCGGCCATAAATAATTTATACAACAGAAGGAGAAAGCTACTATATGACAGAGCAAAATCCCAAAAAGGGAAGGCGTCACTGATCAGTACTAGCAAGAAACTATGATCCCTCATAAAATCTTCTAAGGCCAGCTTTGAAAGAAAAATTGCACAAGACACAAAAGATAATCACAAGGCTTTCTTTCGTTATGTCAGAAACCTGGGAGGCAACTCCCAGATATGCTCTGAGTTACTGCAAAATGACAAAAAATTCACTGAACCCACAGACATTGCCAACATCCTGGCAGAAAGGTTCAGTGCAAACTTCTCCCCCCCTTCCCCCTCAAAAGAGCAAATGTCTATCCCAAAAGAGTGTAGCCTTCCTGAGATCACAGATGCACAAGTGAGAGCTGCCCTCTCCAAAGCTAAAAACACAGCATCAATGGGACCAGACGGTGTCCCGGGCTGCGTCTTACATGAGCTCCAAGAAGAACTAAACCCTCATATAAAGTCACTGTTCAATCTCAGCCTTACTACAGGATATGTTCCCAAGGAATGGCGTACAGCAACAGTGGTCCCACTCCACAAAGGTGGTGCCACAACAGACCCCGGAAACTATTGCCCTATAAGCCTGACTAGCCTGGTCTGCAAAGCTATGGAATGTATCATCATGGAAATCATAAACAAAGACATTGGGAACCTCCAGACACTGGATCCTACTCAACTCAGCTTTGTTAAGGGCAGATCTTGCCTCTTGAACCTGGTCGACTTCTTTGAAACAGTTACCAAAGCCATAGATGAAGGGAAGGTAGTCCACACAGCCTACCTGGACCTCGCAAAGGCCTTTGACACAATACCCCACTCGGGCATCATAAATAAGCTCACCAGCTTAAATATCAACCCCTATATCACAAGATGGGTTGCAAACTGGCTCAGGGATAGAACCCACATGGTCAGAATAGCAGGTGCCATGTCAGACTCTAAACCAGTTATAAGTGGTATCCCACAAGGCTCAGTCCTGGGACCTCTCTTGTTTGGTATATATTTCTCTGAGGTACAGGCTAACACAGGTGGACTATGGCTGACCAAGTTCGCAGATGACTGCAAACTGGGTGCTATAATCGACACTCCGGCTGACACAAGCATCTTCCAAAAGGGTCTCACAGAGACGGATAACTGGTGCCAGAGCCATGGCCTAAAGCTAAATGCCAAAAAGTGCATAGTCATCCCCTTTGGAAAAAACAAAGTGCCCACAAATTACCACATAGGTGGTAATCCATTAAGTACAGAAGAAGTAATTAGGGACTTGGGGACCCAAGTAGATAGCAATTTCTCCTTTGACAATCACGTTGCCAAAGTGGTTAGAAAGACCTTCTATATAGCCCATCTTATCATGAAAGGGTTCACATCTAGATCAAGAGAGGTCATTGTGCCCCTCTACTCATCACTTATCAGGCCCATAATTGAGTACAATGCCCCGTTTGTGATGTACCTTACCAGACATCTTCAGCAACTGGAAATACCCCAAAAGTATCTCACCAAGAGGATCAAGGGGCTGAAACAGATGCCCTATGCAGTTCGGCTAAAGAAACTCCAGCTCTACTCAGTTGTGTACCTCCTACTCAGAGGCGATATGTGTCTGATGTATAAAGCCATGTCCAACCCAGAATTAATGGACATGCTTCACCTCAGGAAATCTAAATCCCTTAGAGCTACACACTCCAGGGACCTGAACCTCAGCACAGAAATAAATAGGACATGCTGGAGGGACAGATTCATATCCCAGAGGCTCCCCTCACTCTTGAACAAAATCTCAATCCATGTCAGGCAGAGCCCCTTACTGACCCTCTTCAAGAGAAATCTTGAAGAATGGATGGGAGATTGTAAATTTACCCCTGGGATCTCTTCTGTGTTGCTGCTTGACAGAGGTACAGTAAACAAACCTTAAAAGGGCTACCTTCTGTGACCTACTATACAGAGGCACAGTCAACTAATCTAAAAGGGTGGCGAAAGTCAAACATACTCTGGCTAGGCGTATAAATGCTCTAGGGCAGATAGCCTAGTATCAGCCTATGAACCTATGAACACAAACATCCCAAGCAAACACTTCCCATAACGTAGTGTCACTGCATAAGCTCAGATTTGACATAGTCGCATTTGCGCTTTATGCACTTTCGCTATTGCAAAGTTTCAGCTTCATGCACTCGAAATGCTGAAATTTGAGATTTCAGTATTTCGAGTATATGAAGTGAAACTACATATATGTATATATATATATATATATATATATATATATATATATATATATATATATATATATACATATATATCAAGGGTAAAAACATTATACATACAAACTTTTCAATAAAAACTGTTAGAAAAACTCAACCAAACTAGAGTTTTCAGTGAGTAATACCTTAAACCCTTTAAGGATGTCAAATGCTTCTGCTACATAGGTCTTGAATGTCCATGACTTCTTTACTTTTTACATTTTTAGGGTTACATTCAGGCCAACAAAGCTAAACCCTTTATCTGTAGACATGCATGCTTCAGCATTTTTATTGATTTCACAAACACAGCATAATTGGATAGCTTGTTTAAACTTCAGAAACAGAGAGTCTTTAAACTCAGCTGAAGCCTAAAAAGATTATTGTGCCTGCAAAATATTACAACTAACATCCTAGCCTAAGGTTAAAAAGGTCATAAAGACAAACCATTCAGTAACAACTGTAAAAAAATCCAGCCACACTAGTGTCTTCACTGTGTGATACCTTAAATCTTTTGCAATGGAGGCCCAAGAGATCTATGCAAAAGACCTCTTATGGACATCAAGTGTTTCACCAGCATGGGTTTCCAGATAAAAAGTAGAAGTCCATTGCTTCTCTCCAGTGTTGCTGGCTTGGTAACAAAAACTAGGCAGCAGTCACTTTGGTAATGAAGTTTTATGACTTAACAGTTCTTTCCTTAAGCCTCCTGTACAGGTGGCCAAGGTGATATTCCACAAGTGTAAGTAGTCCCCAAAAAAGACACTGAGGAGCATAAAGTCGTTCACTGTTTTACATTGGAAATCAATGGCTGTGCATTTTCTAAACATTGTACCCACAATGATTCACTTCTTTTAGAAGATCTCTCCCTTCTCTAAGATGGTTTGACCATAAAGTTAGTATATTTAAGTTTGGGGATGTATGGGACTTGCTTCCCACATTGGGGGGTGCAGGGGGGGCCTTGCCTTCTGCAAAAACTGCTCAATGTTAATTTTATTTTTTCATCATTTGTGTTGCATAAGGTTGTGGAGTTTGAAGATTCATTAAGCGTAGTCACAGTTCACAATAGCACAAAAATTTGGTTTCTGTTTCTGCAATAATGTGAGCCCATAAGAGTTCACAGAAATACATAAGATCTGGTCAATGTTTCTGCTACTGAAGCTTCAGCAGCTGAATGGTGTTCTTTCTTTTGAGCATTATTCAAGGGAACAATATCAGTATAATAAACAGTCAAGAGTTCATTCACTTCCTGTCTGGACTCTCCATTACAAGGCAAATAATTATGAGTCTCTTCCCATTGAATATACTGACAAGGTAAAAAGTTTTAGTTTAACCCTGTGATGTAACAACACTATGTAATTTTTGGCTCACATAGTTTCTGGGTAAAAATCAATCTTCACGGGTCTATATTATATATTCAAACTTTCAAAACTTTGAATCCCATATGTTCGACAATATATGACCGAAGTTTAAGTTTGAATATATAATAAAACAAAAACAAAGAACTTACCTTAATGGTGCAGGCAGGGGGGATGCACCCCCCTGCACCCCCCCCAGACCCCCCTACTTAAATATACCAACTCCGAGATCGCACTTCAGTGCAGAAAAGGAAAATTCTTGAAATGTCGATCATATGGTGTTGACCATATGAAATTCGACATTTCAAGCATTCAGAGTTCTAGAAGGAACCCAATCTGCACATAGCATAATAAGACCACATGGATGGTCTTCAGGCACAAACTTCAAGAGAATAAACATTAATTCTTCTACAAGTGGTTCACATAGGTAACACTGGCAAAAATGAGAATAAAGGAGAATCTCTTGAACTGACTTGAACAAATACAGAAAGAAGCATTATAGTAAAACAGGTCCAGTGTAGATCAGCAATCCTGATAGGATGGCTTTGGACAAACAACTCTCTCCAATGAGATGAATTTCTTCATTTTGCTTACCACCAGGGTAAGGGGTTTTCATTCTTCTAACATTTTCAAGCTACATATGTCCTGGCAGCAATCTACCTTTCTCTTCTTCCTAACAGGTGAAATATAAAAGGCTAGATATGACCTCATCCTGTCACATCCAGATCCTGACACTGTATGAGTATTTTAAAAGAAAGCTGTAAACTGCTTTCACAATCAAGTTGCTATGTCAGTGGCACAACAGGTAGCATGCTCACCTTTGATATAGGGGATGGTGGGTTCTATTCCCACCCCAGACAGATTGATTGCTGATACTCCAGTATAACATAATTGCATGCTGTTCTTCAAATAAGATGTTAAACTCTAGTACCACCTTCTAGTAGCTCTGGTGGATGGAAAATACAGAGTCCCTTATTTAACACAACATGAAAAACATTATTTACAAAATGTACATATTTACAGGCACATATATACACTTTTCTATTTTCTTTAATTTTATACCATTTTTCTTGTAACATCCTCATTGCTAGTCTTCTATAATCGACACATCTCCTTCTTCCACAACCGTTAATCTAATTTTTCATAATATATCTGCTAAAATCCATTTCTTATTAAACAAAATTTCATTCAGTCTTTCATTTCAAGTAACCCATATTACATAAAATAAATTTAATCTCTCCTTCTCACATGTTCATTCTTTTTTTTATTATAATATACATAATTAAACATAATATCTATATCGTTTATATTATTAATAGTCTCAAAAAGTTTTCTTTGTACAACTTTTTCCAGAATATCAGTACTGTTTTATATTTCAAAAAACATGATCTGTTGTCTTTTGCTCCCCACAAAATAAACATACTACTTCAACTTTTTTTTTTTATAAGACATGTTCCCCATTTACAGGTAACTTACTAATTACCAGTCTCCATAAGAAATCCTGACATTCTACTAACTTGGTATGCTAATTTTTTTCTTACTCTGATATGCTGACATACATACTGTCCTAATTCTGTACCTTTTCCATACTTCTCCACAACATCCTGCAAAACATCATGTCCTGCTGTATCAGACGCATTGCTAACATCACCCACCATAAGTTTCATATATACCCTTTTACTTATATCATTCACAATTTCTGTCATAACCAGTAAGAATATGTTGCCATTCCCTTCCCTTTTACACCATATATCATAATATCCATCATCCATCCTTACATTCTCCTGTGTATTATTCTCATAAAATATTATAGTTTGTGTTATTTAGTGTGAAGAGGCCACATGTTTTTATTTCATTGTTCTTATCTTTTCTCCATGTAAATATTAATATCCCACTACATAACTTGAAAAACAAATCCTTTCTTCAACCATTCATTCAGTACATTTAAAAAATACTCTCTCTGACCGTCCATTAATTTCTTATACATTATATTTGGTATACCATCTGGGCCTGATGCTGAATCAACGTTTACTTTCCTAAGTACTTCATCCAATTTGCCATCATTTTTCTTCTTTTTACTCTTATACATATTTCTGCATGCTGTATTATACAACTTATAATTTAGTTTTCTGTTTTTTTGGCTCTTCTTTTTTATTTTTCATTTTCCTTATTATACCACTATCCTTCTAGTGTTAATAACACTGTTTACATTTACCAGAAGTACTCTAAAAGTGTTGCTTTTCCTTCATTTTAAGTTAGTGAAATGTTTTCATTTTCTTATTTTTACTTTTCCCCAACTGAGTATTTTTCCTGAGTTTATGTACAAATAATCATTGATCTTCAGAATCAGAGTTTTCACTGGATAGAACTTAAAAAAAAAGTATCATGTATTAGAACAAAGGGAATGAGAGTGCTTGTAAAAGATACCCTGTGAGTGGAAAATCCTTATTCTGTTTGCAGATGACTTTCTGTTGACAATGGGTAGGCTGGATCTAGTGTTAGGAGAGGTCTGACAGACAGAAAAAGAAATTGGAATGAATTCAAAACTTGAATGTAATTGGAAAAAGACTGTAACAATTAGAACGAGAAGGGGTAAAATAAAAGAGGAGCTGATAGGAAGGAAAGCCAAAGTTAATTGTAGATCAGTGTGTGTGTTATACCTTTAAGAAGATTTCCAGTGAGCTAGCACATGCATATAAGTAATGAGCATGTGCAAGCAAGAGTGCCATATTGAGTGAGCAGCCAGAGTGGGAGCATGCAAGTATGTAGTCAGTTAGTTGATTCGTTATATAGTTCATAGGTTTATAGGTTCACAAGTTCATAGGTGTTTACTACGGTAATGGCCCTGGAGCCTTTACAAGCCTAGCCCATAGAATGACCCTGGCATCGTGTCAGTGCCTCTTTTGAGTAGAGCCACTGGAGTGATCCCCAGGGTAAATTTTCTATTTCCCATCCACTAATCAAGATTTCTCTTGAAGAGGGCCAGTGAGGTGCTCTGTTTGATAAGTATGGGAAGTCTATTCCATAGCATGGGGAGTCTCTGGGTTATGAACCTGTCCCTCCAGCATGTTCTGTTGATTGTGGTAATGAAATTGAGGAGCATGTGGTTTGAGGGATTGGGATTTCTTTAGATGTAGCATTTCTAATAGAGCTGGGTCAGACATGGCTTTGTAAGTCAAGCAGAGAGTGCCTCTAAGCAGGCGATATGAGACAGAGAATAGTTGGGGTTTATTGAGTCTGTCCATATAGGACAAGTGTTTAAGGCCTAGGATCCTCTTTGTGAGGTACTTTTGCAACCTGTCTAGTTGTTGCAGGTGTCTAGTGAGGTACATGCCAAATGGGGCATTGTACTTGATGATTGGCCTAATGAGGGAAGAGTAGAGGGAGACAATGACCTCTTTCTTCCTGGATACAAAACCTTAGTAATGAGATGTGCCACATAAAAGTACTTTCTGGCCACAGTGGCAATGTGGTGGTCAAAAGAGAGGTTGCTGTCAACCTGTGTTCCTAGAGCTATTGTAACGCCTTCTGTGTTCAGTGGACTACCGTCTATGTGATAATTCATGGGAATCATTTTTTTCCCAAAGGGGATGGCAGCACATTTTTTGATATTGAGCTTAAGGCCTTGACACCAGTCATTGGTCTCAGTGAGGCCTTTCTGTAGGATGCCAACTTCACTTGGGGAGTTAATAACAGCTCCCAACTTGCAATCATCTGCAAACTTTGTCAGCCAGAGTCCCTTCATGTTGGCCTGGACTTCGGAGAAGTAGATACCAAACAGGAGAGGACCCAAGGACCGAACCCTGTGGGACTCCACTCGTAACTGGTCATCCGTCTGATTGGAGTCAGCTGCTGTCACACTGCTGGCTCTATCTGTGAGCCAGTTTGCAACCCACCTAGTGATATAGGGGTTGATGCCTTGCTTAGTGAGTTTTTCTTGATTCCTAAGTGGGGAACGGTATCAAAGGCCATGTCAAGGTAGGCTGTATGAACTAACTTGCCTTCATCCAGCTCTGGTGACTGGCTCAAAGAAGTCAACCAGGTAGACCAGGCATGATCTATCCTTCACAAAACCAAACTGTGTGGGATCCAGAGTTTGGAGATTCCCTGTATTCTTGTTTATTAGGTCCATGATGATGCGTTCCATAGCTTTGCATATCAGACTTGTCAGGCTAATGGGGCAATAGTTCCTAGGGTCTGTAGTTTCTCCTTGTTTGTGGAGAGGGATGACTGTAGCAGTGCGACATTCGGTAGGGACAAAGCCTGAGGTGAGGCTGTGATTGAACTGGGCACACAGGTGAGGTCCCAGTTCACTCTGTAGTTCTTGTAGAACACAGCCAGGGATATTGTTAGGTCCCATAGAAGCTGTATTCTTGGACTTGGACAGTGCTGTTTTAACTTGTGCAGCAGTAATACCGGGTGCCTTTCAATCTACAGGTATTGTGACTGGTCCTTTGGAAGGGGGAGAGGGGTAAAGTTAGCACTGAATCTGTTGGCCAGTATATTGGCAATATCTGTTGGCTCAGTATAGGAGGTACCATTGTGCAGTAGCACAGAGCAAATCTGGGCATTGCCGTGGAGATTCTTTACATAACTATAGAAGGCCTTGTGGTTGTCTTTACTATCTGTTGCAATTCTCTTTTCATAGCTAGCTTTAGAGGATTTAATGAGGGATCTCAACTTTTTGTTGAGGCTGATAGAGTTTTTCCAGTCTTGGGACTTCACCTTATTCCACATCAGCTTCCTTCTTCTGTTGTAGAATATGTTTATGGCAGGGGTCCACCAGACTGACTTACTTTTTTTGGAGGAGAGCATCTTGGTTCTATTGGGTATGGTGAGATCCATACATTTGTGTACGTGTTTGTACAGTGCATTGGTGTATGATTCGGCGGTGATGCAACTATTCTCCATTTGCATGGGTGCCGTGAAGTTAGCCACCTCTGATTTTAGGAGCCCAAAGTTAGCTTTGGAGAACTTTTTCATGGAGGTTATCTTTGCGGGGGGTGGGTGGGATGTGGATTTCCAATGTGATTAGTTTGTGGTTGGATCTAACCAGGGAGGAGTTGACTGTTGGCGGAGAGCAACAGTCGCCCATGTTAGTAATGACCAGGTAAAGGATGTTGCTACCGCTAGTGGGGGTAAGAATGAGCGGGTCCAAGGCATTGGAATTAATGAATTCCAGGAAACACTGGCCAAATGCATTGGTACATGAGTAGCTTTCCCAGTTAATGGAGGGGTAGTTGAAGTCGCCCAGTATGAGAGTGTTAGGTTGGACCCTGATATTCTCCAGGGTGCTTAGGAATGTGGTGTGTGAGTCTTGGGACATGGTTGGGGACCTACGGCAGGCTACGACCTGAATCACTGTCTTACCCAATGTTAGCTGCACCTGAAGTATCTCTGATGCGTTATGTTGGGCTATCAGTTTGGAGGTGTGCATATCTTTTATGAATATGGAAACACCACTGCCTTTGGAGCTTCAGTCCAAGTTCCCGGGCGGAAAGGTGTGGAATGAGTTATAGCCTGGTAGTGCAGGGGTGTTTCTGCTGCCTTGAACCAGGTCTCTGTTAATGTTTAATGTTCCTGCCATCCATCCTGATGTGTTTGTATACAATCAACTACTTAAACAAACATCCAAGCCTCATCATCTTCTTAATGCACATAGGACAACTGACATGGTGTCAGAATGGGATCCAGAGTTACAGCCATGAGGGAAACGGTTAAAAATGGAGGAATATACAGGAGGGGATCATCCCTACTGCTAGAAAGACTCACAAAACAGGCCAGAAACAAATTCCAGGTACTAAATCTCCCTTACATGATTTCTTTCACTACAAGTATAAAAGAAAGCACTCAGAATGCTCAAAAAGGATTTCTTGTTAAACAGAATATCCAATACTGTGACATATTGATAAAAATATTAAAATAATTACGAACATGTTTGAACAATATCCAAATCTCATAAAATGCATAAAAAGGGAAAAACAACTGTATTTTTTTGCTATGTGCTACTTTTTTCACATTAACTGAAGCTATTCAAAATATTCGAAGTGTGCAAAGTGTTTGCAAGTGTGTATAGTTTTATAGTGCAGTTAATTTGCAAAGTGCAATTATTTCAAAGCATATTTCACAGAGTACAGTCTTTTGAAGAGTTTATTGTGCATTTGAACACTATTAAAAGTACCTGTTGTGTGTGAATGTACATAACAATTACAACGGCTATTTTGCATTGTGTTTTACTATAATTTGTGGGCATGGCAGAAGGATTTTGCAGACATGTACCACTTGTGTTTGACAACATTACTGCAGAAAATCGGAGAGTGTTTGAGCAGGAATACTATATTTTCATGCAGGTTGCTTTTTCCCACATTGACGCACATATAAAAGCATTTATTCTGCTTAATATAGCTGGTGAAAAGGCCATTGAAAGAGGGCATTCATTTGTGCATGCACCTGATGTGTTTGTAGGGGAGGTGGTTCAAGGCTCCAGAGAGCACCCCTGCAATACCAGGCTACAACTCATACCACACTTTTCGGCCACCAAACCAGGATCGAAACACTAAAAGTGGAGGAGTGTCCATATTCACCAAGGATATTCACACCACCAGGCTAGTTGCCCAACACAATGTGTCTGAAATTCTCCAGGTGCAACTAACACTAGGTAAGACTGCAATCCAAATTGTAGCTTGCTACAGATCCCCCACCATGCCCCAAGATTCTCACTACACCTTTCTAAACATACTGGAAAATATTAAGATACAACCAAACACTCTAATACTGGGTGATTTCAACTGGGAAAATTACTCATGTACCAACACCTTTACCCAATGGTTCTTGGAATTCATAAATTCCAACGGCCTGGATCAACAAATCCATAGTCCCACCAGGGGCTCCAATATCCTTGACCTGGTCATTACCAACATGGGAAATCAATGCTCCACACCTATGGTCACCCCCTCGTTGTTCAGTTCAGACCATAAGCTAATCACCCTTAACATCCATATCCCACCCACACCCCTCAGTAAGGAAACCTCCATAAAAAGCCTCTCCAAAGCCAACTTCATGCTACTCAACTCAGAAGTGATAAACGTCATGACACCCATGCAGATGGGAACTGAAAGTTCGATGGCTGAGTCCTACACTAAGGCACTTTATGAGCACATCCAGTCATGCATGAATTGTGCCATCCCAAATAGAACCAAGATGCTCTCCTCCAAAAAAAGGAAGCCAATCTGGTGGTCCCCTGCCATAAACAAACTTTGCAACAAAAGAAAGAAACTGTTGCAGAAAAGAGGAAAATCCCAGGATGCAAAAAACTCCCTTACCAGCCTCAGTAAGAAGCTGAGATCCCTCATAAAATCCTCCAAAGCTAGTTACAAAAATAAAATTGCCAAAGATTCCAAAGACAACCACAAGGCATTATATAACTATGTCAAGAATCTAAATGGCAATGCACAGATCTGCTCTGAGTTACAACAGAATGGCATTAAATATACTGATCCCAAGGATATTGCCAATATCCTGGCAGATCAATTCAGTGCCAACTTCACACCCATCTCACCCCCTAAACGGCCCATCTCAATACTGGAAGATTGCCAAGTTCAAGTAATAATGGCCACACAGGTAAAAAATGCAGTCTCCAAAGCTAAGAATTGAGCATCCATGAGACCAGATGAAATCATGAGCTGTGTGCTACATGAACTCCAAAATGAACTGGCACCTCACCTAAGTGTCATGTTTAATCATACCCTCACCTCAGGCTTTGTGCCCACTGAGTGGTGCACAGCTACAGTTATCCCACTCCCTTGGATCCTGGGAACTACCGCCCCATCAGTCTGACTAGCCTTATCTGCAAGGCCATGGAACGTATTATCATGGAACTTATAAACAAAAACAGTGGCAACCTTCAAACACTAGACCCCACCCAGTTTGTGTTCATGAAGGGCCGATCTTGTCTACTGAACCTGACTGACTTCTTTGAATCAGTCTCCAGAGCCGTGGACGAGGGTAAGGCAGTCCACACAATGTATCTGGACCTCGCCAAGGCCTTTGACACCATCCCTCACTCTGGAATCATAGATAAACTTACTAATCTGGGCATTAATCCCTACATCACTCGATGGGTTGCCAACTGGCTTACTGACAGAACCCACACTGTAAAAGTAGCTGACTCTAAATCCATCTCCAGACAAGTGACAAGTGGAGTACCTCAGGGTTCAGTCCTGGGACTGCTCTTGTTTGGCATCTACTTCTCTGAAGTACATGCCAACACTAAGGGACTCTGGCTAACAAAGTTTGCAGATGACTGCAAACTGGGAGCCATTATTGAATCCCCAAATGATGTGGATACTCTACAAAATGGCCTTACAGAAACAGATGCTTGGTGCCAGAGCCATGGGCTCAAGCTCAATGCCAAGAAATGTATAGTTATTCACTTTTGGAAAAAACATGTACCCATGAATTACCACATAGGTGGCAGTACACTAAACACCAAAAGTGTGATAAGAGACTTAGGGACACAGGTGGACAATGGTCTCACCTTCAATAACCACATTGCCACAATAGTCAGGAAATCCTTCTAAGTGGTACACCTCATCACTAAGGGCTTTTCATCCGGAAAAAAGGAGGTCATTGACCCACTCTACTCATCCCTCATTAGACCCATTATAGAATAAAATGCCCCATTTGGTATGTACCTCTCAAGACATCTGCAACAACTGGAAAGGCTGCAGAAATACCTCACTAAAATAATCACAGGCCTAAAGCAGATGCCCTATGCTGACCGCCTTACAAAACTCCAGCTATACTCTGTCACATATCGTCTATTCAGAGGCGATCTCTGCTTAACATACAAGGCCATGTCAAACCCAGAGCTGTTGGACATGCTACACTTGAAGAAATCCCAATCCCTCAGAGCCACATGCTTCAGGGATCTAAACCTTGTCATCACAATAAACAAAACATGCTGGAGGGATAGGTTCCTGACCGAGAGACACCCCAGACTCGGGAATAGACAGCCCGTACATGTCAAGCAGAGCGCCTCTTTGGCCCTCTTCAAAAGGAACCTTGACGATTGGATGGGAGAAAGGAAATTCACCCCGGGGATCTCATCAGTCGCCCTGCTAGACGGGGGTACAGGGAAGTAAATAGTGTGGGAAGAAATTGCCAGGGAGTTGTTATGGCTAGGCTTGTATAGGCCCTAGGGCCGATAACCTAGTATCAACCTATGAACCTATGGAAGACCGCAATATATTGGTACCAGCTGAAAAGCAGGAAAACCCTGACTACTTAAAACATAAATTTAGAGAAATGTGTAACCTCCAAATGAATGTTACAATTGAAAGGCACTTATTTTACATATGGGATCAAAAGCTTGGTGAAACATTTGCAGCATATATAACTGACATGAGAAATAAGGCTAAAACATGCAGATTTGATGATTTGAGAGATGAGTTGATAAAAGACAGGCTTGTGTGTGGTATTAATAATGACACAGTGAGAATGATTTTGCTTTGAGGCAGTGATTTAACTTTGAATAAGGCCATTGAGATTTGCCGGATATACGAGCTTACAGAAAGGCACACAAGTATGCTTACAAATGAGAATAGCTATAGAAGGCACAGTGACAAATCTCATGTTGATAGTATGCAGCATGTGGTTAAAAGAAACAGGCCTAAGCACATGACAGCTACTGCAGGTTCTGTAACAGTCCCTGGAAAACTCTGAGTCTTTCCAGCAAATTCCAGCCCATGCTCAGTGAAGCACAAGGGTGAGTCAGCAAAGTCAAAACATGTGCCCTCACTCAGCTTCATAGTCAATTGTCGTAACTGTGGTGGTAATCATGAACCCAAAAGAGAAAAGTGCTTAGCTTTTGGCCAACAGTGTCATTTCTGCAATAAGTGGATTCATTTAAAAAGTTTTTGTAAATTAAATAAGACACATTCTTTTATTAATGAGGACATTCCAAGAGGCAAGTTGATCAATTAGAAAGCTGCGACCGTACCTTTTATGTTGATTGTGTGTCTGTGCTTGGTGAAGCAGTCAGTGCAGTAGATTTAGGGGCAAAGAACAAAATCTTTTGTGCTTTTTGGATCAATGGGTGTCCTGTAGAGCTCAAAGTAGATACTGGTTCAAAGTGCAATGTTATACCAGCAGAAATGTTTGCTAGAGTAAAAGCTGCAGAACAGTTTGATTTGACAAAGTGTACAAAGCTTGCTGCTTAGGGTGGTGACAAGATCGAAACCAAAGGTTCAATAGTGCTTTCATGTTATTCATAGGTTCATAGGTTCATACTAGGCTATCTGCCCTAGGGCATTTATAAGCCTAGCCAGAGTGTGTTTGGCTTTTGCCACCCATTTTAAATTAATTTTGCTACGCCCTTTTTCGAGGTTAGTATACTGTGCCTCTGTCTAACAGTGACACAGAAGTGATACCCGGGGTAAACCTACGATCTCCCATCCACTCATCAAGATTCCTCTTGAAGAGAGTCAATGAGGGACTCTGCCTAACCTGGACTGGGATTTTATTCCAGAGTGAAGGGAGCCTCTGGGTTATGAATCTGTCCCTCCAGCATGTCCTATTTATTTCAGTGCTGAGGTTCAAGTCTCTCGGCGTGGCTCGATGGGATTTGGATTTTCTGAGGTGCAGCATGTCCATTAATTCCGGGTTGGACATGGCTTTATCGTCAGGCACAGATCACCTCTGAGCAGGCGGTATGCCACTGAGTAGAGCTGGAGTTTCTTTAACCGGGCAGCATATGGCATCTGTTTGAGCCCTTTGATCATCTTGGTGAGGTACTTTTGGGGTCTTTCCAGTTGCTGCAGGTGTCTGGTAAGGTACATCCCAAAAGGGGCATTGTACTCAATTATGGGCCTGATGAGGGATGAGTAAAGAGGCACGATGACCTCCCCTGATCTAGATGTGAATCCCTTCATGATTAGGTGGGCTATATAAAATGTTTTTCTAACCACTTTGGCCACGTGGTTGTCAAATGAGAGATTGCTATCAACTTGGGTCCCCAGGTCCCTAATTACTTCTTCTGTACTTAATGGATTACCACCTATGTGGTAATTTGTGGGCACTTTGTTTTTGCCAATGGCGATGACTATACACTTTTTGGCATTTAGCTTGAGGCCATGGCTCTGGCACCAGTTGTCTGTTTCTATGAGGCCCTTTTGGAGGATGCTTGTGTCGGCTGGAGAGTCGATTATGGCGCCCAGTTTGCAGTCATCTGTGAACTTGATCAGCCACAGTCCTTCTGTGTTGGCCTGTACCTCCATGAAATATATACCTAACAAGAGAGGTCCCAGGACTGAGCCTTGTGGGATGCCACTTGTAACTGGTTTGGAGTCTGACATGGCTCCAGCAATTCTAACCATGTGGGTTCTGTCCTTGAGCCAGTTTGCAACCCATCTAGTGACATAGGGGTTTATATTTAAGCTGGTGAGCTTATCTATAATGCCCAAGTGGGGTATTGTATCGAAGGCTTTTGCGAGGTCCAGGTAGGCTGTGTGGACAATCTTCCCCTCGTCAATGGCCTTGGTGACTGTTTCAAAGAAATCAACCAGGTTTAAGAGGCAGGATCTGCCCTTAACAAAGCCGAACTGGGTAGGATCCAGTGTCTGTAGGTCCCCGATATCTTTATTTATCAGGTCCATGATGATCCTTTTCATAGCTTTGCAGACCAAGCTAGTCAAGCTTATGGGGCGATAGTTTCCAGGATCTGTTGAGCAACCACCTTTGTGGAGAGGGACCACTGTTGCTGTATGCCACTCTTTGGGTACATATCCTGTAGTAAGGCTGAGATTGAACAGTTTTTGGGTTTAGCTCTTCTTGGAGTTCATGTAGGACACAGCCCGGGACACCGTCTGGTCCCATTGATGCTGTGTTTTTTGCTTTGGAGAGGGCGGCTCTTACCTGAGCATCTGAGATGTCAGGGGGGGCAGCACTCTGCTGGGATAGATATTTGCCCTTTTGGTGGGGAGGGGGGGAGAGAAGGTTGCGCTGAACCTGTCAGATAGCATGTTGGCAATGTCTGTGGGTTCGGTGTATTTTTTGTCATTTTGGACTAATTCTGAGCATATCTGGGAATTCCCACCCAGGTTACTAACATAACTAAAAAAAGCCTTGTGATTATCCTTAGTGTCCTGTGCAATTTTTCTCTTGAAGCTGGCCTTAAACGATTTTATGAGTGCCCGTAGTTTTTTGCTAATACTGATCAGAGATGCCTTCCCTTGCTCTATCATGTAGTAGCTTCCTCCTTCTATTGTGTAGTTTGTTTATGGCTGGGGTCCACCAGACAGGACATCTGCCTTTGGAGGATTAGGTCTTGGTTTTATTTGGGATTGCATGATCCATGCATTCCTGTAGGTGTTCATAAATGCGTTTATAAAGGATTCTGCGGTCTGGGCCGTATTTTCCACAGGCCCGAGGGCTTTGAAGGATTCCATCTCAGTTTTGAGGAGTGTGAAATATGCTTTAGAGAAGTTTTTCACTGTGGTTTTCTGGGCAGAGGGTGGGGTCGGGATGTGAATATCCAGTGAGATTAGTTTATGGTCTGATCTTACCAGTGAGGGATACACTTCTGGTCTGGAGCATAAAGTCCCCACGTTGGTGATGATCCGGTCTAGTATGTTTTCCCCTCTTGTGGGAGTGGTAACAAGTTGTTCCATAGCATTTGAGTTTATAAATTCTAGGAACCTTTGGGCTAGGGTGTTGGAGCTAGAGTAATGCTCCCAGTCTATGTCTGGGTAGTTGAAGTCGCCCAATATAATGGTGTTTGGAGAGACCTTCATATTTTCCAGTGTTCTCAGGAAGGCCGAGTGGGGTTCCTGGGTTTGGGAGGGTGGTCTGTAGCAGGCCATAAACTGGAAGGCAGTTTTACCCACTGTTAGTTGCACATGGATAGTCTCTGATGCTTCGTGCTGTGCCACCAACCTGGAGGTGTGGGTATCTTTGACGACTATTGATACTCCCCCTCCTTTTGTGGTTCGGTCTAAGTTTTTGGGCTGAAAAGCATGGTATGAGGTATAACCTGGTAGTGCTGGGGTGCTCTCGGGAGCCTTGAACCAGGTTTCTGTTACTGCACAGATATCGATGTTCTCCATGCTAAGGAGAGTTTTGAGTGCGTGCATCTTGAGGTTTAAACTTCTGGCATTGAGTAGCATTACTCTTAGTTTCTTATCCCTTGTAATACCTATGGAGGTGGGTTTGTCTTTTGAGCCTTGCCTAAAAAAGGCACTTTGGGGGTAGCAAGAGCCTTTGCCAATATCCGAAAGCCCAGGGGTGACAGGTGCATGCCGTCCCTAGCGAAGCATCGTGGCTTGTCGAGCATGTCATCCCAGGCTGACAGGCATTGGATCCCCTTTGAATGACACCAATACTTAAGCCAATTGTTGAAATTGATCATCTTGTCTTCATATTGTGGCATCATTCTTGGTGAGGGTAAAATGCTACTCAAGGTCAGGGTCATACCGGCCTGGGCTACATGCTCAGAGAGCTCCTCTATGTCTCTTTTCATGTAGTCCAGGAAGGTACGTCTCAGGTCATTCACACCAGCATGGACAATGACTGAGTCATATTTGTACTTGCCTTTTAGTGACCTGAGTGCTTGTGTTATGTGGCGGATCCTAGCGCCCGACAGGCAGCTCACCGTGACCTTCTCCTTGTTCAGCCTGGTGAGCGGGACGTCAGTGTGCCTGACGATAGAGTCACCTATTACAAGTATATCAGGTGTGTTGTTTAGCCTTAAGGGCTGTGACTGTTCGGCACACTGGCTTTGTGAGCTATGTGTTGCACGTGTTTTGTTTTGGGGTAGAGGTTGCTTGGGTGTCTGCTTTGGAGGTCTCTGCTGCTTAGGCAGATTTTTATTTAGAGCCTCCGAGTATGTTTTTGTGTGTTTATTCTGCTGGGAACAGCTATGACAAAAATTTGGGCAAAAAATTTCATAACTAATCTTGGTTCCTATTGCTCTTGCAAATATAGTGTATACTTCCCTGATAATAGTGAACTTCTACTCTCATCTGATAAAAAAAAAAAAAGGTCTTACTTCATTTTTTTATGAGTACCCCTTACGAAAATTGTTACTAAGTGTTTTTATTTCATGTCATTTTTATTGTATCTGACAATTTTTTTTTTGTAAACTTGTCTATTGTTATATTGCATACTTGTCTTTGTAACTTGTAGGAGCTTTTCTCCCCGGGCCTCTACTTAAAATGGACATGTATCCAGTTAGACTAGCCCAGTCAACAAATGTAAAATAAAATAAATAAATAAATAAAAACGACTTCCAGTTTTTGTAGTCAAGAGACACATGCAATCATTATTAGGCATTGCAAGAGGCACGTTGATCAATTAGAAAGCTGCGACCGTACTTTTTATGTTGATGGTGTGTCTGTGCTTGGTGAAGCAGTCAGTGCTTTAGATTTAGGGGCAAAGAACAAAATCTTTTGTACTTTTTGAATTAATGGGTGTCCCATAGAGCTCAAAGTAGATACTGGTTCAAAGTGCAATGTTATATCAGCAGAAATGTTTGCTAGAGTAAAAGCTGCAGAACAGTTTGATTTGACAAAGTGTGATAAGCTTGGTGCTTAGGGTGGTGACGAGATTCAAACCAAAGGCTCAGTAGTGCTTTCATGTTATTCTGCTGGGAACAGCTATGACTTGCAGTTTTTGTAGTCAAGAGACACATGCAATCATTATTAGGCCTCAGAAACTGAGACAAAGATGGCTGCTGTTCTGTAAGCACTGCTGTACCTAGTTCTCTGAAAATACCTGGAATAAAACCTCATCTCAGCTAATCCAGAAGAACAAAATAAGAAAAATAATACGAGGAATATATCTAAGAGACACATTAACAACAAAAGAAGTCAAAAGGAAGAAGAAAGAAACAGAAAATATGGAAAGATTAAGTCAGATCTACAATAAAACTGATGCCACATGGTGCTGAGGCCCACTTTCTAATCTACCCAAATAAAAAATGTCAAAGGAAGAAAACACAATGGAAATATCTACAACAAAGACTAAATATTCAGTTTTAAGTTCACCTGAAAAAGATACTACAACTAAAAGACAGAAGACCACAAAACAACCGGAAAATCCAAAAACTCAGGATAAGAATAAAACAGATCAGCCAGCTAAACTTGAAGACATTAAAAATGCTATACTTCCCATATAACAAGCAATTCAAGATCTTTCCCTGCAATTCAAAACATTTGGAGAATCCTTCAACCAAATTCTGACCAGAATGGAAAAAACAGAATCTAAAACTTTGGAAAATGAAATAAAAATAAATATGGTGCAACAAACAACTGACTCTAACCAAAAGGAAATTCAACTGATACAAGCCAAACGAATAGACCTTGAAGCACGCTCAAGAAGACATAACATAATTATCAGAGGGATCCCAGAAACTATTGCACACAACAAATCGATAATGACCATTCAAAAAATACTACAATTACTTCTGGAGGAATTTGACGATTCACAACACATAATAATATAGAGAGCCCAGCGTGCTCTAAGAGAATCTCAAACAACAAACAAACCTAGACTGTTTACATCAAAGTTCTAAATTACCAGGATGTTTCAAAAATACTATTTACTACAAAAAAAAAGGCTCTCTTACCTGGAATAACAACAAAATCTTCTTTGCACAGGACCTTCCCATTCAAATAAGACAAGCTAGACAGCAGCTTTCACCATTCTGTAAATACCTAATAGAGAAAAATATTAAGTTTGAAATGAAATATCCAAACTCCAATTCCATTTCCGAGATGTAAAATACAAGGCTGACAATCCAAAAGAGGCTGAAGAAACCTTCCAAGCAGTTTTCAAAGAAATCCCTTCCCTGGATTCAAAATGAAGAAAGATAGCCAGAAAAACGAAATTTGAGTGCATTTCCACCTATTGTGAAGCTGTTTTAGTCCGGGAGCGTCCAAATTAAGCTGGTTCCTACTTCTCTAGGCCTCTAAACAGCTGCCGCCATCCATGAGGTGAGTAGGGAACTCAAATCTCTGTCACAGGAACAGAAAATGGGGTTTTTGCTCGCTGATGGGACTGGATTAAAGGATACCACCTTGCAGGAATTTCCATCATTTCCTGTTCCCTCTATGAAGCAAAAAAAAAAAAAAAAAAAGAACACTGCAGCTGTTGAGAAGTTTCTTTACAAAGGTTTGAAGCACTGGAGGTCTGGAGAAGCAGATTTTAACCTGATTTTACCCTAATAGCTGATCAGATATAATATCCAGGCTTTTTGTATACTATAAGGTACTGAACAATATTTCAGTATTATTCAAACACATTTTAATTATAATTCAGGATACCTTAAAGTTAGCAGCTTTGCTGCTTGGGAAACAAGAATCAGAAATGAATCTATATCTGTGAAATAAAAGGATGTTTCTATTTTATCTTAAATACTATACATAGCTTAATATTCATTGCCTTGCTGTGTGATGTCTTTGTTCTTCTTTCTGCATTATAATGCTAAAAATAAGATACATCAGGGAGGCTGCTCTGTCAAACTGTCAGTCCTGTACAGCTACAATAGTCAGTGAGAGAGGTTAACCAGTAGCTATTAATAGCTGGCACCTCTGTAAAGATGCAAAGATTTACAACCAGTGTGTGTGTGTGTGTTTGTTGCTGCTGCTGTACAAAATGTGCCATCTAATGTTCAAATTATTGCTAGAACACTAGGCAGACTTCCCTTTAGACTTGTTGTATTGCATATATAGCTGAAAAGGTGCACTGGCCATTACCAGATCTGACTATGGTATCACAATGTGAAATGAACAGAAAGTAATCTGAGTTTAATATTGTTTGTGTTAACTATGCATTAAGAGTTCTACTGTTGGGGAATAATTGTGATACATGTTATTATTACAGGTTAACCCACTGAGTAACTGAAAATAATTCAGTTACTAAACAATAGTAAACTGTATATTTGAAACCTACTAGAATAATGTGTTGATATAACAACTTACTGTACTACTAAAATGTTAAAAGTTTGATTCCTTTCATCCTTTGTGTCTGTTCTATAAACACTAGGTTTATACATAGAGGTTTAAAAGGTGCATTTTATATATGTATCACTAAACTGTTTTGAGTATTAATGTTAATACGAATACTTAAGACAAAGAGACTAGGAATAGGTTTATGAAGTACTATTTTAAGAACAGATATACTTTCTCTACTTTGGTGTTATTAGCAATCTTAAGGGGAACTGCACTAAAAACCCTCTGAATAAAGTAAAATTTTCATTACACATAATGGAAAACCTCCTTCTTTCCCCATTCTATTCTTGGTCCATGGGAGTAATGACTAGGCATTGGGTTGGGATGGGAATAGTTAGGTGCCATTCACAAAATTATGTAAAACAAGCTTACAAACTCATTCACACATACACTATACACAAACATTTCATAAGGTTAAGGACACCAAAAATATAAATGTGGGAACTAGATTCATGAAATGTTAAAGGTCTACAAATGAAGAACAAGAGAAATCTATTTTTGCATCTTGTATTTAAAACTAAAGCCAAAATAATTTTAATACAAGAATCCCATCTTACAAAAGAACAGTGGTGAAACATATAAAACAAAAAATGGATGAGACAAATCATAGCATCAGAAGGAAAAACAAATAGTGCAGGTGTTGCAATACTAATTAAACAAGATTTTCAAGGCAATAGAATAAAAACTGACAATGATAATGAGGGTAGATGGTGTTATATAGTTTATACCAACCCAACTGTACCAAAACCAGTACTAGTGCTTAATATATATGCTCCATGCAATAACCAACAACACTTTATCATGCCATTATACTCCTTACTATCAAGTTATAAAGACAACCTCATAATTACTGGTGGGGATTGGAATACATATCAAAATCCAGATAAGGATAGGTCTAACCCTAACAAAACATACAAAAAACAGGCCACACTAGCAATCAAAGAACTCAAACATGACCTTTCAATTACACTGGAGGGGAGAGTAACACAGACATACAAAAAACAGGCCACACTAGCAATCAAAGAACTCAAACATGACCTTTCAATTACACTGGAGGGGAGAGTAACACAGAAAATGTCACCTTCTACTCACCATGTCACAAAATGTGGTTGAGGATTGATTTTTTTCTTATCTCAGAAATATTCTTCAACATAAAAGTAACAACTCATACACATTCCAGATTCTTCTCTGATCACTCTAAAATAACACTATCAATTGAACAGGATAATAAAAAACAACAACCTAACAGAGGCTATAATTGGTCACTGAATTCCAATCTCTTAACAAAAAAATGACGTGATAGAATGCATTAAATCTCACAAACTCTCTAATTTCAAATCTAGCCAACACACATACACATTTAGACATTGAATGGGCTTCGATAAAAGCTCAGATTAGAGGATTTCTGATTAACAAAGCAACACACTATAAAAAACTATTCTCCAAAGAATATTCAAGATTAAAAGAGAAAATAAATAAACTGGAATTGAAGCTAATGTCAAACCCTAACAAAAGCACAGAAGACCTATTAAGAAAAACACAAAAAGAGCTATATCTAAAGGAAGCAAGAAATCTCTCATTCCAAGAAATGAGAACCTTCACTAAATATGCTGAGACTATTTAAATGCCATCCAGGGCTTTAGCGAGACTAATTTCTCTACACAAATCCTCATCCATTATAACAGAAATCTATTATGAGAACAAAACATATACAATCAGGCAATACTAAACCTTTTTGAACAGCTTTACATTCGAATCTATGGAGATCAAATCTTATCACTGCCAGAAATGGACAGAAAAGCTTTCTTACAGGATATAGCCTTTCCTAAATTAGATTCTAAACAGCAAAATATTCTAATGAATCCAATTTCATTAAATGAAATAATCAACACAATTAAAAAACTAAAAATAAACAAAACTCCAGGCCCGGTCAGTCTCACTTCAGAATTTACAAGTGCTTCATTATACCTGTTGCTAAAATACTGCATCATGTATTAAATTATATAATAATAAAATAAATGATCTACACTTTAATGCCTCAAAAAACATAATTATATTGAAAGGACATTCAGATCCTAAAGACCCCAATAGTTATAGACCAATTTCACTACTTAATAAAGACAACAAGATTCTCACTTCAGTTCTTGCTAACATATTAAAGAACATTATAACTAATATCATATCACCAGAACAATCACGATTCACCCCACTAAGACAGACTAGTGATAATACCTTAACTCTTGAAGCCATGATGTCCTTTGCAAACATAAAATACATTCCCCATATATGCAATGGTGGTAGACACACACAAAGCATTTGCTAGAGTTAACATCTCTTTCCTACTTCAACTGTTACCCTATTTTGAATTCCCTGACAAATTTATTCAAATAATTAAAATACTATACGAAAACCCTTACACCAACCTATATGTAAACAGAACCCTATCAAACAGTATCAAGATCAAAAATGGGACAAGGCAAGGCTGCCCTCTATCTCCCTTCTTATTCACTCTGTATCTCGAACCAAAAGATGCTATCCTCCAAAAAAAGGAAGCCAATCTGGTGGTCCCCTACCATAAACAAACTCTACAACAGAAGGAAGAAACTGTTGCAAAAGAGAGTAAAATCCTATGAGTGGAGCAGCTCCCTGGTCAGCCTCAGTAATAAGCTAAGATCCCTTATAAGATCCTCCAAAGCTAGCTATGAAAACAAAATCACCACTGATTCTAAGGACGACCACAAAGCATTCTATAGCTATGTCAGAAATTTCAATGGCAACACCCAGATTTGCTCTGAGTTACAGCACAACGGCACAAAAATTACAGAACCAAATGATATTGCCAACATCCTGGCAGGTTCAGTGCTAACTTTACCCCCCCCCCACACTCACACCCTAAAGGGCCCATATCTATACAGGAAGAATGCAGAGTCCCTGTAATCACAACTACACAGGTAAAAGCTGCACTCTCTAAAGCCAAAAACACAGCAACCATGGGGACCAGACAACATGCCAGGCTATGTTTTACATGAACTTCAGAATGAACTGGCTCCCCACCTCAGCACAATGTTCAGTCATAGCCTCACATCAGGCTTTGTGCCCACTGAATGGTGCACAGCAACAGTTATCCCACTCCACAAAGAGGGAGCCACCACTGATCCTGGGAACTATCGCTATATTAGCCTGGTCTCTAAGGCCATGGAAAGTATCATCATGGAACTTATAAACACAAAGACATTGGTAACCTCCAAACTCTGGACCCCACCCAGTTCGGGTTTGTGAAAGGCAGATCATGCCTCCTGAACCTGATCAACTTCTTTGAGGCAGTCACCAAACCTGTAGATGAGGGTAAGGTGGTACACACAGCCTATCTTGACCTCGCCAAGGCTTTCGACACAATCCCCCATTCTGGAATTATAGATAAACTCACTAAACTAGGTATTCATCCTTATGTTACAAGATGGGTTGCCAAGTGGCTCACTGACAGAACCCACAAAAGTTGCAGACTCCAAATCTGACTTCAAACCAGTGACAAGTGGAGTACCTAAGGGTTCAGTCCTGGGACCTCTCCTGTTTGGTATCTACTTCTCTGAAGTACAGGCTAACACAGAAGGCCTTTGGCTAACGAAGTTCGCAGATGACTGCAAACTAGGAGCCATAGTCAAGTCCCCAAATGATGTGGACATTCTACAGAAGGGCCTCACTGAAACAGATGCCTGGTGTCAGAGCCATGGCCTCAAGCAAAATGCCAAAAAGTGCATTGTCATCCCCTTTGGTAAAAACTCTGTACCCATGAACTACCACATAGGTGGCAGTCTACCTAACGCTGAATGTGTGATAAGAGACCTTCAGCCCAAGTGGACAGTTGTCTCTCCTTTGATAATCACATCGCCACAGTAGTCAGGAAATCCTTCTATGTGGCACACCTCATGACAAAAGGGTTCTCATCCAGGAAAAAAGAGGTCATTGTTCCCCTCTACTCGACACTCACTAGACCTATTATAGAGTACAACATCCCTTTTGGAATGTACCTCACAAGACATTTGCAGCAGCTGGAAAGGCCACAGAAGTACCTCACAAAGAGGATTATTGGCCTCAAACAGATGCCCTACAATGACCGTCTCAAAAAACACCAGCTTTACTCTGTAGCATATCGCCTACTCTGAGGTGATCTCTGCCTAACATATAAAGCTATGTCAAACCCAGAGCTGTTGGACATGCTGCACCTAAAGAAATCCCAATCCCTCCAAGCTACACCCTCTAGAGACCTAAACCTTGTCACCACAATAAACAGGACATGCTGGAGGGATAGATTCCTGTCCCTGAGACTTCCCATACTCTGGAACAAGCTACCCATCTGTGTCCAGCAAAGTTCCTCATTAGCACTCTTCAAGAAAAATTTTGATGAGTGGATGGGAAATAGGAAATACACCCAGAGGATCACTTCTGTGGCTCTGCTTGACAGGGGCACATAAAAATAGCTTTCTTGGTTGGCGTAAGCCAGGGAACCTTGTTGAGTAGGCTTAGTTAGGCCCTTGGGCCAATAGCCTAGTACCTAACTATGAACATATGAACCTATTCTTGTACATCAAACAGAAGGCATATCATAACCCACCTTCTGTCTTTAACTCTAAAATCTTTTACACTGCCTTCGCTGATGATTTAAACATTTACTTTACTACCCCTAGTTCTGACATACCTAAATTACTAAAAGCAATTGAAAGTTTCTCAGTTATATCTAACATTTTTACCAGAAAGGCTCATCCAGACTCTGCTACACTTTGCTGTGAAGGAAAGGTTAGTTTGCTTTTAATTATTTGTATTACTGTATTGCCTTTCTATATTTTGAATACTGTAGTTTGTTTTCTTTACCTTGTGTTTTGCTTGCATTCTGTTTTAATAGCATATTAAAACTTCAAAAGAGACCACAGCTCTCTCTGTTCTGAGTCAGGCAGAATTTTTTCCCACTCTCCCACCCATTTAAGTTGTCTTGTTAAATACCACTGTCTTTCTATTTGCCCGCCTCTTATGTTAATCTGACCATATATCTCATTTCTCTCTACTTTCACTGGCTTATGTGAGTAATCACAAAATCATCATCTTTGAAATCCCACCCCTTCAATTATTTAAATTTATTGGCCATCCTACAGTATTTCATAGTACCAAAATACAAAATTGACCACCCCTTTCAATCCATCTTGCTGTTTTAAAAATAGTAACTCTCCACTAAACCTTAACTTTTTAAACAGGTAAAACTCAAGTTACCTACTTTCACATCTAACTTCTCTAGTGCACACTGCAGAGTGCATTCTTTTCAATCTTACCTTTAAGCATCCCTGTGACTAGCACTTTCTCTAATACCTGCTGGAAAGCACTAGGAAGCCTTAAACTCATACAAACACTGAACTCTCCTTGTTAACAAGGAGAAATTAATAGTAGGCACTAAACAGCCTATAATTGCAAAGTACCTTGCTAAGGAAACAGCTCCTATACTTTACAAAGAAAAGAAAAAAAAGCCCCAAACCAGGCATGTCCAAGGGTCAGCTTCCGGTGATTTCTCCTGACCACCTGGTGAATCTGGGCATACTGGGGCAATGCAGCAATTGCCTCATGTACACAGACAACCCTCTCCTCCTACCACCCAACACTACAACCTGTGAGAGATGCACTTACATAGCCAAAATGGAAGCAAAGCTCTCTCCACCCAAGATTGTGCTAAACAGTCAAGCGGAGAAGGTTAACACCCACACTACACCTCAGGCAACACATAGCCCTTCTAAACCCGCACCACCGACACCCACATATAGCAACACTAAATCCACATATGCAGAGGCCCTTAACTGTAACCTGCCCAAGCAACAAAGACCTCTGAAGCTGAAACGCAAACAAACACCAATCACAACCAATGTGTCACATAGTTCACAACACCAGTGTGCCACCCAGCAACAGCCCCTAAGGCAAGACAATGTACTTAACACTTTAGTCATAGGTGACTCTATAGTCCGGCACACTGAAGTCCCTCTCACCAGGTTGAATAAGGAGAAAATTACAGTCAGCTGCCTGTCGGGTGCCAGGATCCGCCACACAATGCATGCACTCAAGTCACTCCACAACAAGTACAAATATGACTCTGTCATTTTCCATGTTGGAGTGAATGACTTGAGACGTACCTCCCTGGACTACATGAAAAAAGACATGGAAGAGCTCTCGGATCATGTGGCCCAGGCAGGTATGACTCTAGCCCTGAGTAGCATCCTGCCTTCACCCAGAATGATACCACAATATAAGGATAAAATGATTGACTTCAACAATTGGCTAAGCTTATGGTGTCATTCAAAGGGGATCCAGTATCTGTCTACCTGGGATGACATGATTGACAGACCAGGATGCTTTGCCAGAGATGGTCTGCACATGTCGCCCCTGGGATTCAGGTTACTGGCTAAGGCTCTTGCCACCCCTATAGTGCCTTTTTTAGGCAAACTTCAAAGGACAAAACCACCACCGTAACAGGTACAAGCATGCAAAATCTGAAGGTAATGCTACTCAATGCTAGAAGTCTAAACCTCAAAATGCACTCTCTCGAGGCACTCCTAAAAATGGAGAACATCGATATCTGTGCAGTAACTGAGACCTGGTTCAAGGCTCCAGAGAGCACCACTGCAATACCAGGCTACAACTCTTACCACACTTTTCGGCCACCAAACCAGGACCGAAACACTAAAGGTGGAGGAGTGTCAATATTCACCAAGGATATTCACACCACCAGGCTAGTTGGCCAACACAATGTGTCTGAAATTCACCAAGTGCAACTAACACTAGGTAAGACTGCAATCCAAATTGTAGCTTGCTACAGATCCCCCACCATACCCCAAGATTCTCACTACACCTTTCTAAATATACTGGAAAATATTAAGATAGAACCAAACACCCTAATACTGGGTGATTTTAACTATCCTGCCATTAACTGGGAAAACTACTCATGTCCCAACACCTTTGCGCAACGGTACTTGGAATTCATAAATTCCAACGCCCTGGATCAACTAATCCATAGTCCCACCAGGGGCTCCAATATCCTAGACCTGGTCATTACCAACATGGGAAATCAATGCTCCATACCTATGGTCACCCCCTTGTTAGTCAGGTCTGACCATAAGCTAATCACCCTTAACATCCACATTCCACCCCCACCCCCCAGTAAAGAAACCATCATAAAAAACTTCTCCAAAGCCAACTTCATGCTACTCAAGTCAGAAGTGACCAACTTCATGACACCCATGCAGACGGGAACTGAAAGTTCAACTGCTGAATCCTACACTAAGGCACTGTACAAGCACATCCACTCATGCATGAATCGTGCCATCCCAAATAGAACCAAAATGCTCTCATCCAAAAAAAGGAAGCCAATCTGGTGGTCCCCTGCCATAAACAAACTTTACAACAAAAGGAAGAAACTTTTGCAGAAAAGAGGAAAATCCCAGGATGCAAAAAACTCCCTTACTAGCCTCAGTAAGAAACTGAAATGCCTCATAAAATCCTCCAAAGCTAGTTACGAAAATAAAATTGCCAAAGATTCCAAAGACAACCACAAAACATTCTATAACTATGTCAAGAATCTAAATGGCAATGCTCAGATCTGCTCTGAGCTAAAACAGAATGGCATTAAATATACTGATCGGAAGGATATTGCCAATATCCTGGCAGATCGATTCAGTGCAAACTTCACCCCCCTCTCACCCCCTAAATGGCCCATCTCAATACCGGAAGATTGCCAAATTCCAGTAATAACGGCCACACAGGTACAAAACGCACTCTCTAAAGCCAAGAATACAGCATCCATGGGACCAGATGACATCCCGGGCTGTGTACTACATGAACTACAATATGAACTGGCACCTCACCTAAGTGTCATGTTTAATCATAGCCTCACCTCAGGTTTCATGCCCACTGAGTGGCGCAGAGCTACAGTTATCCCAATCCACAAGGGGGATCCACCTTGGATCTCGGAAACTACCGTCCCATCACTCTGACAAGCCTTTTCTGCAAGGCCATGGAGCGTATTATCATAGAACTTATAAACAAAGACATTGGCAACAATCAAACACTGGACCCCACCCAGTTTGGGTTTGTGAAGGGTCGATCTTGTCTCCTGAACCTGATTGACTTCTTTGAATCAGTCTCCAGAGCCATGGACAAGGGTAAGGTGGTCCACACAGCCTATCTAGACCTTGCCAAGGCCTTTGACACCATCCCCCACTCTGGAATCATAGATAAACTTACTAAGTTGGGCATTAATCCCTATGTCACCCAATGGGTTGCTAAATGGCTTACTGATAGAACCCACACTGTAAAAGTAGCCGACTCCAAATCCAGCTCCAGACAAGTGACAAGTGGAGTACCTCAGGGTTCAGTCCTGGGGCCGCTCTTGTTTGGCATCTACTTCTCTGATGTACAGGTCAACACTAAGGGACTCTGGCTAACAACGTTTGCAGATGACTGCAAACTGGGAGCCATTATTGAATCCCCAAATGATGTGGATACTCTACAAAAGGGCCTTACAGAAACAGATGCTTGGTGCCAGAGCCATGGGCTCAAGCTCAATGCCAAGAAATGTATTGTTATCCCCTTTGGGAAAAACATGTATCCATGAATTACCATATAGGTGGCAGTACACTAAACACAGAAAGTGTGATAAGAGACTTAGGGACACAGGTGGACAGTGGTCTCACCTTCAATAACCACATCGCCACAACAGTCAGGAAATCCTTCTATGTGGCACACCTCATCATGAAGGGCTTTTCATCCAGAAAAAAGGAGGTCATTGTCCCACTGTACTCATCCCTCATTAGACCCATTATAGAATACAACGCCCCATTTGGTATGTGCCTCTCAAGACATCTGCAACAACTGGAAAGGCCTCAGAAATACCTCACTAAAAGAATCACAGGCCTAAAGCAGATGCCCTACGCTGACCGCCTTAAAATACTCCAGCTATACTCTGTCGCATATCATCTACTCAGAGGCGATCTCTGCTTAACATACAAGGCCATGTCAAACCCAGAGCTGTTGGACATGCTACACTTAAAGAAATCCCAATCTCTCAGAGCTACACGCTCTAGGGATCTAAACCTTGTCATCACAATAAACAAAACATGCTGGAGGGATAGGTTCCTGACCCAGAGACTCCCCAGACTCTGGAATAGATTGCCCATACATGTCAAGCAGAGTGCCTCTTTGGACCTCTTCAAGAGGAACCTTGATGATTGGATGGGAGAAAAGAAATTCACCCCAGGGATCACGTCAGTCGCCCTGCTAGACAGGGGTCCAGGAAAGTAAATAATGTGGGAAGAAATAGCCAGGGAATTGTTATGGCTAGGCTTGTATAGGCCCTAGGGCTGATAGCCTAGTACCAACCTATGAACCTATAAACTTAACTTAAACAAAACCAACATCTTCCCTCTAATTTCCCCCAAATTACTATCGTTATTCCCATTTTTAGACCAAATTAAGATAAAAGATTCAACCAAATATCTTGGAATTAGTTCTTTCAAAACAAAAGAGACTTTTATTAAAATAATATACAGGATACATGGAATAGGATTATACAAGACTGCAATAGTTGCAATAGGTGGCACCATCTCTCCACCTTTCAGCCTGCTCCTACTCTATAAATTCTTTTTATTTCCAACATTGCCTCTACATCCCTCAAAGCCAAACCTCCTCTAATCTTTCTCCACTTTCCGTACACTATATTTTCCTCGAGTGTTGCTCAAGCTCTTCCACTTTCCACCCAGTCTAACGTTCTTTCTACCTACTTACCTCTGCTCCCACCTGCAGTGGCTGATACTTTTTCAGCTGAACTCCTCTGCCCTGTTGCTCTATCCCGCTCCGTTCACCCTGCGGGCTCACTCCGCTCCCCTCCCTGCCCCCATTTCCCACCCGCCCCCAGTAGTCCTACATTTATTTCCATCACATACTCCCTCCCCCTTACATCACCCAATCACCCCACAAGACTACTCCTCCCACTTTTTCCTAGAACTACCTCCCCTTCCATCTACCAAACCTCTTTTAACAAATCTCCTCCCTACCCACCAGTTCATACACAAATCTCTCTAACCTACAAACTTCTTTGCTCCTCTAATCAAATTACTCTCTATAATGCTCTCTTTTCCCTCTATACTCCCCACCCCTACACTAGTACTGTCCCTCCTTCTTCTCCCTCTGTACCATACCACCTCATATACTAACCTTTACCTCACCCCTCCACATCAACCTCCACCTCCCTTCCCTACAAATCATTTCCACAATATCTCGGCCTCTTTAACCCCCTTTCACCCCATCTTTCTCTCAACATTAAAACTATTCCAAATCCCCACCAAATTCCACAGACCCAAACCAACCCCCTACCATCCATTCCTAACGAAACACTCTCCTAATAAACTTATCCCTAGCACTGCCCCTGGCTGCTGTCCGCTCTGGTCCGGCATCTTTTCCCCCTGTACCCTGCTCTACACTGTGCTGTTCCAGCCTATATTTTTCTGAGAACCTACCTTCCAGCCTATATTTTCCGAGAACCTACCTACCTGGAGACAAAGGACCCTTTCAACAATAAACCATGGTGTCATCTCTCAGCCTCTACTCCCTGCTTCCTTTCTCAAGGAAAAGACAATAAAAGTATGTTACCTATGTCCTGCCTGTAAAATTTACTACCGTCCGCTGTTATTTCTGGGGTTCTAAAGCTCGCCCTGAGCCCAATCAGCCAGCAGCCTCTTACCCCCCCAAACTAGCTACCTTAGTAAACAAATCTCCTACACCACCTCTCAGTACCCCTCTTACTAATTTTTCTCACTTCCCTAAATTATCAAGAGGCTACCCTCCCCACTATAGTTAATTGTAATACCAGCTTTGCCCAGTAGGTGGCACCCCTATCCCATCTAAACTTTTCTCCTGCTTATCTATTTCACTTTCTGCCGTTATTACTCCATACTTCTATTAAACTGAACTACTCTAACACTTCACACTGTACCCTTTTTCTTACTTATTACACTCTCCTGTTCTATAACAGCCTCCCTACCTATCTGTGTTCCTTCCCACTTTAGACTTGCTTACCTTTCCGTCAGTAAACAGCTCTGCTGACTGATTGTCTCTCCTCCAGCTGCTCCATTGCCAATTTCTACCCGCTCCGTTAAGCCCTCATGGCTCACTCCGCCCCTACCCTACCCCAAATCCCACCCACCCCAGTGCATCTACACTTATACTTACCAGACCACTCCTACTTCCTGTCTACCATTTACACCCCACCCCTTTCTCCACCTTCTTCCTCTCTACCTATCACACTCCTCCCCTTTCACCATCATCTCCCCCCTCCCCCTATAATCCATCTACTCATACCACCCTTCATACTGAACACAAAATCTATTCCTAAGCCTCCTACCTAAACTACATATTCTAATTTATCAGCCTCAACATGCTTGCTAAACTAATATCATTCTCAATCCAACTACTACTAATACTAAACCTTACTTATATCTATCACCTCACCCAGCCCAACTCCATAAGTCACACACCACTACTTCACTCAAGCAGCACACTCCCTTCAACCCACTCAAACTCATTTGTCTCAATCTCCCCTGCACTGTATCCCATAAAGACCCATCTATTTTTTAACTACAAACTAAGCTCTACTTATAAACCCTTTAGCCCCTCTCTAACCTCCAATATCCACATAAACCCAACAACATACAAGATACAAACAAGACAATCCAAACACCCCACCAACATTATCCGACTCCTATCAACCATACTTCTATCAGAAGATATACACCCCAACCCAGGTCCAAACACCACTTACCCTACATCTAAATCCATCCTATTAGCTTCTCTAAATGCCCGAAGCATAGTTAACAAAATCCCCAATTTTCATGCCTGGCTACACCACAACAAGCCTGACATCCTAGCTATTTCGGAAACCTGGTTAAAACCTCATATAAAAGATGCTGAAATAGTACCGTCAAACTACTTTATCATCAGGGAGGGTGACCTAATGGTTAAGGTGTTTGCTTTACAAACACAAGGTGCAGGGTTTGAGTTTCACAAAGGATAATTGGCTAAGCTTAAAATGGCTCACAAGGGCAGTTAGCTTAGTACTAATCTATGAACCTATGAATCTATAAACCTATAATCAGAAAAGACCGGGTACAAAAAAAGGGTGGGGGAGTAGCTCTACTTTACTCATCCTCCCTATCAATTACTCCCTACAACAAACCCATTCCACAATTGTCCAATGCAGAATTAGTTCTAGCTCTATTTTCTTTAAATAAACACAAACACATTTGCATAGCGTCACTTTACATCCCTCCTGGAGACAATATCTCAGTACTTGAAGATATCCTAACCTGACTTTCTACCAATATCAGTAATGAAACTATAATCATGGGAGACACAAATATTAATTGGTCTTCCATTCATTCATCTACACACCGCCTAAACATCAACCTTTATAAGTACTCTCAGCTCATCAACCTCCCTACTAGGCCCTCTAAAGACTTCTCCAGTGGAAGTACCCTAGACTGGATCTTAGTCTCTCACCCTCACAACTACAATGATAGTGGAACTCTTCCTAATTCTCTCAGTGACCACCTTCCCATTTACACCAGACGTCTTCCATCTCCATTACAAGTAACCCATAATTACATCAGCACTCGCTATCTAAAAAAATTCAAACCAAATGCCTTCTCTGACTCCCTAAAATCAATAAACTGGAACCCCCTAAAAACTCTACCCCTAGATAATGCTGTTGAACACTTCAATACAACTTTCCTAAAACTGCTGGATAGTTTTGCCCCCATAAAAACCAAAAGAATAAGAAACAAAACCACCCCCTGGCTAACAAAAAACACAAAAACTGCATGGTCACGTTACCAAAGAAACAAAACTCCCACCACCCTTAATGAATTCAAAACACTTTGCAATAGAGTTAAAAAGCTTATCACAATTGATAAACAGAATTATTTCTCCTTACTCCAAAACAACCACAAAACCAATCCAAAAAATTCTGGAAAGGCATCACTACCCTCCTAAAACCTGTCTCAACAGAAAACCCAAGCCCAGACCCAAATGCACAAGATATAGATTGGGCTACCCAATTCAACTCATTTTTTATAGACTCTATTTCCAAACTAACCTCATCCTTCTCTAATAACACCTCACCCCCTACTTCTGCATCTTCCCTATCATCACCCCCTTCATCTCCAGCCTCCCAACTCCCATCATTCTCCCTAAAACCTATTCCTACTTCTACCATAAGAAAACTCCTTCAAAAGCTAAAACCATGCTCCAATGCCCCCGATAACATTCCATCATCCTTCCTCAGCATAGCTGCTGAAGCCATTGCCTTCCCCATCAGCATCCTAATCAATCGCTCTATCCAAGAAGGTCTTGTACCCAAACTCTGGAAAAGGGCTTTCATCATTCCCCTGCACAAAGGAGGCAATAATAACAATATTACTAACTTTCGTCCCATTGCCATCCTCTCTCCTATATCAAAACTCCTAGAGAAATGTATCCATCTTCAACTCCTTCCCTATCTCTTAGATAATAACTTACTAACTTCCACACAACACAGATTCAGACCAGGTCACAGTACCACGACTGCCCTCCTTTCCTTCTTGGAAACTGTAAATAAAGACAGAGATTCTGGCTCCACTGTATCTACCCTCTTTCTTGACCTCTCTAAGGCCTTTGATACTATCTCTCACAACCTTCTCCTTACTAAACTATCTAACCTAAACCTATCCCCTTCCTCTCTCAATAGGTTCACCAGCTATCTCTCTAACAGACAACAAGCTGTCAAGTGGAAAAAAGCCATCTCCACTTTCCTTAACACACCCACTGGTGTCCCCCAAGGATCCATCTTGGGCCCTCTCCTTTTCAATATATTCATAAATGATTTCTTCCATTCAATTCCCCATGCTAAACTTATTCAATATGCAGATGATTCTACAATTATCTGTGCAGCCAGATCCATCCCCACTCTTTTAAATCTAACTCAAGACGCCTTCTCTACCACAGAACAGTGGATGAAGGACAATCATCTAGCACTCAATGCATCAAAAACCAAACTTATGGTATTTACCCCTCAAAACCACAACCTTTGATAGTACACTATTCTCCATCACTAGCCAGAATAATACACCTCTCGAACTAGTATCTGAAACCAAACTACTAGGAGTCCAGATTGATGACCAGCTTAAATTCAAAAGCCACCTACTACTAAACATAAAAAAAAACACCAAAAACTCAGCATGCTGTACCGTAACAATCAATTCCTCACTACATCTACAAAGATCACTCTTGCTACTACATTTCTCATCCCCTCTCTCCTGTATGGTGCCCCTCTCCTAACAAACCTACAATCATCTCTCAAAACTAAACTGTCCTCCTGTTATAATAAAATTGCCAAATTTGCCACCAGCCACAAATCATCTACCCATCACTGTACATCTCTGCACAAACTCAATTGGCTAGAGCTTCCTCACTATCTCTCATATACTCAGCTCACTTTTGCTCACAAACTAATTTTTCAACCCTCCCTCTGTCCCTCTCTCAACTCTACTTTTAAAATGCACATGCCACAAAGATCTAATAACCAAAACCTAATAGAGCTGTACAAACCCCTTCACTCTCCAGGACAAAACCTCCTATCCTATGCCCTGGCACGCATATGGAACTCACTTCATCCCTCTATCCGTATCACCACCAACCTCCCTGCCTTTAAAAAATCACTGCACTCACATTTAACATCCTCATGGGAATGCTCCTGCTCCCACCCCTCATAGCCGATTCCCCACCTCCTACAAACAACGATATCATATATTACTAGACACCAATTTAGCCAACTGTAACAACATCTTATCATTTGACAATCCCTACAATTCCACTCAAGGAACTATATATTTACACAACAGCAATGCTTGCTCCTATACAGAACTTAACCTAAGAATCTTTATTTCATCTGCTCATATCTTAGTTTTCCTACAAAATAAAACCCATAACTTATCACTGTAACTGCTTAACCTTTGTTTTGTTTTTTCTGTAACCCACAAATGACTGAAATTTTAAACTGCTGTAATCTTTTTGTTACCATTGTTTAAAGATTTGTCTCTAATCTACAAATGATTGAAATTGTAAACTAATGTAATCTTTTTGTAATCTTTGTTTTGGAGCTTTTCTCCCCAGGACTCCATTGAAAATGGGTTCTTTTTGGCCCAATGGACTATCCTGGTAAACCAACTGCAAATAAATAAAAATAAATAAATTATTCACCTTCTATCTTACCTTTGCTTAGCAGGCGACATTCATCCCAACCTTGGACCAAACATATCTCAAACAAGTAACCCTACCTCCAACAACAAAGCAAATAGTAAATACCTCAAATTCTTCACTATTAACACCCAAAGCTTAGCTAATAAAATTACCCACTTTCATGCCTGGCTTAACCAAAATTCACTCGACATAGTAGCCATATCCGAAACTTGGTTAAAACCACACATAACTGAAACTGAATTCCTTCCTCCAGGATTTCAATGTCTCCGATCTGACCGCCTAATTAAAAGAGGTGGTGGTGTAGCTCTAATCTACACCAATCACTTATTCATCACTCCCTTCCCAAATCCCATCCCTTCCTTTAATAACGCAGAAATAGTTACTGGCATTCTAAAATTAAATGACCACAAATGTATCTGCATCATCTCCCTTTGCATTCCACCTGGTAACAACACCAGTACATTGGAAGACATCCTCTCTTGGACCTCCTCAAATATTAATTATGAAACCTATATCATAGGAGATGTAAATATTGACTGGCAAAAAATCTCTAATCATGATCCCACCTAAACAATCAATCTCTTCAAGTTCACACAACTTATTAACTCTACCACCAGGCCCAACAAAACCAACCTCACTGGCTCCATCCTAGACTGGATCCTGGTGTCACACCCTAACAGAACTACCATATCTGGTAGACCACCTCCCTGCCTTCACCCATAGAACTACTTCCTCTTCTCCATTCTCCCATAAACTCCTACATACTCGCAATTTATCTAACTTTAACCCCTCTACCTTCTCCGACTCCCTCAAAGCCACCAACTGGAACCCACTAAAAACACTACCCCTAGATGAAGCCGTTGATTTCTTCAACTCCAAATTCCTTACTATCCTAAACTCCCTAGCTCCAATACGAACTAAAAGAGTTAAAGCCAAGACTGCCCCCTGGCTAACTAAAGAAACAAAGAAAATCATGCAACAAAGAGATAAATCCTGGAAAAGCTATCTCCATCATAAGCAACCTGTATTCTTACTTAAATATAAACAGCTACGAAACCAAGCCAAAAAACAAGTTATAATAGATAAAAAGTCCTACTACAACCATCTACAAATCATGCTAAAAACCCCAAATAATTCTGAAACTCCATTAACTCTCTCCTTAAACCTGGCACAACCAACATCCCCTGCCCTGATACCAGCAAATCTGACCAAGACATTGCCAAACTATTCAATACCTTTTTCACCTCTACTATTGTCGAGCTAACCAAAACCTTCCCCAACAACAACCCCCACCCCCCTCTGCCCAAGTTTCCTCCAACACACCTCTCTCAACTCCTCTCTTTGAACTTGAACCTGTGTCTACCTACCTCATAAAAAAACTCTTGTCCAAACTCAAACCTTGCACCAATGCCCCTGACAATATCCCCTCCTCCTTCTTAAAAATTGCCTCCGAAAGTACTGCTCTCCCCATCAGCATCCTGATAAATAGATCATTACTCGAATCCTATGTACCCAAACTATGGCGCTCTGCTTTCATCCTTCCACTCCATAAAGGCGGCAAAAACTATAATTACTCCAACTTTCACCCCATAGCCATCCTCTCACCCATCTCAAAAATTCTTGAAAAATGCATTCACCTGCAACTCATGCCATTCCTAACCAAACACCAACTGCTCTCTCCTACCCAGCACAGCTTCTGCCCTGGACATAATACCAACACAGCCCTTATCTCCTTCCTACACTCTGTCAATTCAGCTTGAGACTCTGGGAATCTAGTTTCATCAGTCCTATTAGACTTATCTAAAGCTTTTGATACTATCTCCCACTCCCATCTACTAAAGCATCTCTCTAACCTTAACATCTCCCCAAAAACTATAACCTGGTTCTCCAGCTACCTTTCAGACAGGCCCCGAGCTGTAAAATGGGGCCAAGCCTCCTCCAGCTTCCTTCCTACCCCCACAGAAGTTCCCCAAGGGTCCATACTTGGCCCTCTGCTATTCAACATCTTCGTAAACGACTTCCACAAAGCTATTCCCAATACCAAAATTGTCCAATACGCAGATGACTCTACTTTGATCTGCTATGCCCCTAATCTTACAGAACTCAAATCTCTATCCCAAACCCCCTTCTCAACCACTGAAAAATGGATGCACCAAAACCACCTCTCACTAAATGCTAACAAAACTAAGATTCTCCTATTCACTCACTCTAAATCCACCCCCTCTGTCAAAAACCCATTTCAAATTACAAGCCTTAACAACTCCATCATTGACATCGTTCCCCCTGCAAAACTCCTAGGGGTCACCATTGATGAACACTTAAAATTCAATACCCACATCCAACTTAACATTAAAAAAACCCACATAAAACTTGGCCTACTATACAGAAATAATCAATTTCTCTCCCCCTCTACTAGACAGACCTTGGCCACTACCTATCTCCTCCCATCTCTTCTATACGGTGCTCCTCTACTTACAAATCTATCATCCACCCTAACCACCAAACTGGAAATATGCTACAATAAAATCTCCAAATTCGCTACCAAGTCAAATTCCCTCTCTCATCACTGCACCTCCCTTCAAACTTTAAATTGGCTTGAACTCCCTAATCAACTAGACTACCTCCAAATTGTCTCAGCCCACAAACTTATATTCCAACCTAGCAGCTGCCCTGCACTATCAAATATTCTTCAACCTTATACCCCCCAGACCCCTCAGATCTTCCCACCAAAATCTTATTTCCGTCCACAAACCTAAGTGCCCAGCTGGTCAGCTTCTAATCTCCTTTACCCTAGCTAAAAAATGGAATGCCCTGCCCGCTACACTAAAGACGTGTGACAACCTACACTCCTTCAAAACTCAACTCCACTGCTACCTGCAAACTCAAAGAAAATGTAACTGTACTCTTCATTCTATACCTCCTAAGCTCCCCTCCTCCTTCTCTCCTGGCTAAACTTCATGCCCCTCTATTCTGCCACTTACTCACACATTGTTATTATAACTAACAAACCTTTTCCTTTTTCTTTTTTTCAACCTATGTTCTATGCCTTTCACCCTCCAGGACAATTCCTCTTGAAAATCCTAATAGCTTGTTTTTTAAATGAATTCATACATGTTTTTCTAACTGTTTTGTGGAATTCCCACTTATTTTTGTTTGTAATAATAGTTCAGTGTATTGTACTATTATCTTTCATTATGTAATTTACCATTGTACTGTGGAGCTTTTCTCCCCGGACCTCCACTGAAAACGGGTTCTCGAGCCCAGTGGACCTCCCCGGTCACCAAACTGAAATAAATAAATAAAATAAATAATAAATCTCAAAATACCTTTTCTAGCCAAAGTCTCGATAATCAAAATAAACATTCTCCCTAGAATAATTTATGTATTTATGACTTCACAAGTGATAACACACAACAAATTTTTTAAACAAATACATACATTTTTGTCCCAATTCATATGGGAATCTAAATGAACAAGAATCTCATACCAAAAACTTTCATTGCCGAAACTAAAAGGGGACCTTAACTTACCGGATTTTAAACTATACTACATCATTATCAATAGCAGTAGAATTTTAAGGATAGCAGACTATACCCCTTTGAATAATACATGGACTCCAGTGTGGTTGAAAATATATTATAATTATATAAAATCTCTAAACTTTAATCTTAGAGCTCTGCTTTTTTAACCAAAAAAAGAAATAACTGCTTGCAAGATCATGAACCCGTAAAAACACTTCATTATTATATTTCAAAAGTTATTTATCTCCCTTAATCTTGAGATAGCAATGGATATCCTTCAACCAATCCATAATAACCCAAACCTAAAAATTAACAACTCAATGATAAACCTCAATAACTATCCTTTATTAAAAGACATGAGAATTAGAGACCTTTACCCTTACCATAACTATATTATACAAGAGCTAAGATCTCAAAGTCAACTTACCAAAATCATACACAGTTATTTTGAGACAAATTAAAGAAATATGCTCCAAACACCTTCAAAATGCTAAATTAACAGAGGCAGATATAAACATATGTTAAACAATATGGAATATGATGCTAACCAGTGGGAAAATGATATCCAGCACGTGTAAATTAATATCCTAGATTAAATTTCAGGACACCACACTCATCTCTAGCTATTGGCAAAAAAATAATGCATTAATAACTGAACAATAAAACCAAGCCTTAACCCTAACACTTAAAGCAAAATTTCTGAAAAAACTAACATACACTCAACTCATGATTAACAATAATGCTTACCTTACTCCCCTAGTATTACACAAATCACCTTACTATCCATACTGTGAATCACAGGAAGCAGATCTAATCTAATATAATAATGGGATATAATTGGTGCAGTCTTCATTTTATCATTCCTTCTCAACATCCCATTTCATTTCTCTTCAGATATATCATTCCCTACCTTTGTCCTAATTTCTCTATTACCTGGCCATACCTAATCTGAAGTTACCCTGAATATATCTTTTCACATTTGCATTCTAGTTGTAGATTTCTTCCATTGTGAATACTGATAATTATTATCCCTTTCTAAATTGATCAGAGTATACCAACTCTTACAAACCAAGCTTTAACAACCATTTCAGTTGCTTATATTGTAACCATTCCCATGCATTCAGGCCTAACCTTTCCATCTTTCCTCTCTTATAAATCTCCTACTAGGCACCTCCTCCACTCTATATATACCAAACCATCTTCCTTATTCAATCACCTTCTCCATCTCCCCCAGGCCAGAGTTTTGCCTTGTATTTTAACATTAGGATTATTCTGTGTACTCATTAACATGAACTTCTAAATATCTAAATCTACATCATTCTACCTTCCACATCTCCAAGGTCCCCCTCCCACTACTCAGCCATTCTCTCTTCATATTCCTGAGCGCATAAAACATATATATATATATATATATATATATATATATATATATATATATATATATATATATATTTATACACACACACACACACACACACACACACACACACACCTTTTTGTAAATATTGAAATAGGTTGAAAGTTAAGAAAGGAAAAGATCACTATAGGGGTAGTGTTAGGCTGAAAGAATTAATAAACAGAAACAAAAATCACTAGTGGGGTAGTTTTAAAGGGGTGAGGGATTAGAATGATAGTTAAGGTTAATGACATTTATAGTAAAAGCAGAGTTGTTTAAAGTTACTTACAGATAAAAAAAAAGTTTCCTACTGGTTTTGATGGGTAAAGATTGGGGTTAGCTAGAGGAAGGCTCAAAGGTAACTAGGATATTTATCTATTTGGATAGATTCAGGGGCAGATTTTAGTATTTAGTAGGTAGTTCTTTAGGATGAGTTTAGATTTTTTTGAAGAAGCCAGTGGTGTGTATGCTGGTTGGAAGTGAGTTCCATAGTTAGCGATAGTGAATGAGTAAAAGGAAGTGTCCAGCTCTTTTGTTTGGTACATGTACAGTTATGAGTTGTTTATTTTCAGAGCTATAGGGTATTAAAATGTTCTTTAGGGCATGTTAGTTGTTTGGATTGTAGACATTTATATGTGCTGTGGACAGTTGACTGATAGTTAAGGTGATGTGGAAATTCCAGCCAGTTTAATTCTTTTAAGGCTTGGCAGTGACGAGAATGGTATGAGCTACCTGTGGCAAATTTGGCGATTTTATGTTAGCAGGACTGGAGCTTATTTTGTAGTGATGAGTGCAGGTTAGTAAAAATGGGGGCACCTTATTATAGGGAAAGGAGCAAGTAAGTGTTGGCGAGAGCTTTTTTGGTGGTGCTGTCTATGAAATGTTTATGTCTGTATAGGGCTCCTAATTTGCAGTGTTTTTTTTTAATGGTGTTAGCAATATGGTGTTTAAATGTAAGTTTACTGTCAATGGTAATACCTAATAGTTTAGCATGGGATACAATTTCAATTTCTGTGTGTTGCTCTGGGAGAAAATATGAAAGTGAGAGTCAGGTGAGAGGAATTTTGTTGCAAAGTGCAGAAGCTTTGTTTTTTGGCATTAAGGAATTTAATTTAATTAAATGAGTTGGGGGATGAAAGTGAGCGCGGGAGCACTGCTTGATGATTAAGTGAGTAAAGGTGAGGACGCTGCTTCATAAGTAAAATAAGCAAGTGGAGGTGAGGACACTGCTTATTTGATTAGGGTAAGTGGGGTTATGCTTGCCTAGTAAATGGTTATATGGATCTCCATGCTGTGATCAATAAATTAAAGATATTGTTCAATGACGTTATGTTTATGGAAGTTTAATAAAGGTTGACAAAGGTCATTTAGTGTGGTGTATTTATACTGAAGGGGATTGGGACAATAGCTATTCTATACTTAAGGGTATTTACTGTGACACCTGCTTACCTTAATGAGTTCAACCCTGCCTGTAATTTTGAGAGGGGAATCCCAGTTATTGAATGGATCACAACATATGCTGCAACATAGTGTTGGTGGTGTTTCCATTAAAAGGCAGCCAGGGTTCAGTGAAGACTAAATGGTAATTCTGTGTACTGGAGAAGGCTGTCTGTCAAGAGCTGTTTTCTCTTTGAAGTTTTGAGACAGAGGAATTTATCATTACTTCTTGGTCAAATAAAGAGTAGTGAGATAATAAGACTTCCTCTAACCACTTCACCAGTTCATCAACCTACAGCATGCAATAGGTATCAAATTTTGAAATGCTGCTCAATATAAAAAATATATATTTTTTATAGAATTGGATAGTACCATCCAGTTTTGTTAACAGCATGATAGGACTATTTCATTAACTAATGGATTAATCAACCACACCTAGTTTTCAACATTTGTTTTATTTTCTCCTGCCCAGCTTGTTTTTGAACTTCATGGATTCTATTAGGTCTGAGACTCATTTTCCATCCAGGTGTCATTTCAAAGTGACAGATAATGAACAATCTCCTCATTCCTTAAGAGAAATAGTAGGTTATATTTATTTTGAACCTTAGTGAGGATGTTGTCCTTGGTCACTTGGGTAACTGTCTGAGACTAATTGCTTTTCTTGTTCCTGGTTAATAATATTTGACCCTGACCCTACACCACTGACTTCTGTCTCTCTCTAGAGAATTAAAACATACATTGTGTAAAAATCTGTTCAAAACATATTTTCCTTATTTCCTTGTTTTATCCTGTGGTTTAGCTCATTAAGTTTCTCAATGATTTCATATGGATCTTGTCACTTCACTAAAAAAATTATTTTCATGGGTGGGGACTAGGAGTTGAACTCGGTCCCCTACTAAAAATTGTCACTGTCAGACATTTTGATCAAATACTCACTGATGGCTAGTTTGAGCCTTTCCATATGTACTCTTCCTATAGATAGTACAAGCTCACATCCTTTCCTGAATACTTTCATAGTGCTCCACTGCAGATCTACAGGTGGGTTCTTCTTCTGCACAGGTTTCCTTGACTATGTCAAGCAGTCCTCTAGGCCATCATCTATATAACAGAATGAAAGGGTAAAATCCAGTAGACGCTTCTTTCCTTACTGAAAACATAAGGTAATAACTGTTTCAGTTTTTTTCCAGTCATTTTCCATTGCCAAATCTTTATTTACAGTATAGCTATTCTGTTATTCTTTCTAGTTAGAAAGAAAATAATGCTTTAGCTGGTATCGATGAAGAGGCAGATATGGAATGAGTAGGTGAGATAGGCTTTACTATTTGACCCCGATACCGTATGACATATTAAGATAAAATACATACTCTGAGCTATGAGAAATACTGGACAGAAATGACGTGAGTCCTGGGAATGTATGTATGCAAGGCATGTACACTTTCAGGACATACCTTATTCTTTTTTTTCACTTATAACAAGTCCTACAGACCTATACATACTAGTAAAGGGTATTGAAGACATTCAGCTTGGTTCTGGGCATTAGGCTTCATTTTGCTGAATATATGAACATCTGTCCATAAGACAAGTCATCATTAATTCAAAGCAGCATTTATATGTATATCATCATTATGTACTTTTTAGATACCTACAAATTTAGTTTTAGTGGTATTTCTCTTCATTCAAGAAACATTTTTTGTAACTTACTAGAGTAGCCTGTGATGCACAAGATAACATTCTTTATATTTAAGTTTCTTAGGGATATGTGCCACAGCTAGGTGCAAGACAACTGGTCAGCCTATGATCTGCTAAGTGCAAATTCATCAAAATAAATATAATGATCAAAATAAATATAAAGAATTGTTGTTTATTAAGACTTGTCTATTATATTAATAAAGACTACACAAAAAAGGTAATAGTTAGCCTTATGTGCTATTGTATATTACTTAGATTTTTGGAAGGAGTAGTAATATTGTGCTAGTAGTTCTCACAAAAATGGTGTCTAAATGATATTTGAATGGGAATAAAAGGATGTGAAAGGATGTCAGTTATAAATAAATAATATGACTTTAAAAACTAAATATATTCGGCATAGCTGTATCCTGCGTTAACTAGCCAGCTTATGTGAATGAGCAGCACCTGAGTGATGATGCAGAAAGGAGAGAGCCTGTAGCCCAATCAGAGCAGGGACATTGGTATCATGTTGATGGGGACTGCAACCTACAATGTTAGTTGAAGTACTCCAGTAAAGAGCGTGTGTAAGGGCAGAGACAGCTGCTGAGAACAATGTCGGTGAAAAGACCTGCACATTTTCCAAAAGAAATCCAGAGTATCTCAAGAGGAGAAACTAATACTGTAACCACTTTCGTTAAGAATAACTAATGGGTTTTTGTTTGTGAAATGTGATTGTAGCCCTCACTTGTGCAGCCACTGGACTGTAACTATTCTGAGCTTTTGATTTATATTTTTGCATTAATTTTCATTTTGAGTACAAACGTGAACATTTTCTAAGTTAGTGGATTTTTTGCTTTTCATATTTCAGGTTGGTATGTGCAGTGAGCATATTTTGTTTACTTTTATGACAGAAATATAACTTTCACAGCATACTATACAGAGTCTCTCTGTTTGAGAGCATTTATCCTACCTGGAGAGGCAGCATTTATGTGATGTGTGTGCTGACAATACTGCCGTTTGAGCTAAGTTTAGTATTCCAGTACTGCATGCTGTGAGCTTCACAGTAGAGTAAACTTGTATTGTAAGTGCCTTTTTACTGAGATGCCGGTTTCTAAGCAACTACTACAAACCATTGCTGCAGTGGATGTAGGTATGGTGCTGATTGTCAAAGCCATGGCAATGCCAAAGACAGACCCACCACTGAGACAATTTACCAAAAGTATGATTTTGAGGCATATTTGATACCCTTTGAGCAGTATGCCCTGTAGGAAGATAATGGCTAGAATCCTCTCAGCTTAACAAGGGAGTGAATATTAACAATATCAATATTTTGAAAAAGTACAAAAGGTACTGTTCGCCCCAGCTGTTGTTACCTCTGAGCCACTAACTCAAAAGTTTTGTAGCTGAATAGTTTCATCACAAATCTGTAAGGAGAGAGTTATATGGTTTAGCACACATAACTAAACTGTGGTTTGAAGCGTCAACATACTAAAAGTAAAATGACAAAAATATTGATCACTAAAAACTGAAAAGGAATTTGCCTGCTTTTTTATGATAGTGGTATCTTAAAGTTACACTAAAGATGGAGAAAATTCAGTCGTATTGGCAGATAAATTGTTATACCATAAAACTATTTTTCAAACTAAAGATTACCTCTAACAAGTGGAAAGCACATTATTAATGACATTATGACTATTGAATGTTGTAAGTTGCTTGCAAGGAAAGTAGCTTCTTTACCATAACAAAGGTAATTCAGCGCAGTCTTAACTGATGTCATGGAGCTGAAGCAGCTGCTAGAATAAGGCATAATGAGCACACTTATAAAGGCACCGATTTGTGTAAATGAACTAAAGCAGCAGTTGAAGAAGTCTGTATTCACAGAGATAGAAAATGGTATCCAATTACTCAGAAATAGAAAATATGTTCGGAAAGATACTTCAACCTGCTGCTGCACTTCCAAGTTTAACTCCTTATATAATAAAGAAAATATTCATCAGTTTAAATATTTGTGGAGGAACTAGGAAGAATGCATTCCTCTTCATATACTACCTTATTAGTATAAGGATGTGGACCAACAAGTTAATAAGCCTATAAATACACCTCTACCTAATCTAAAAAGTGGGACCAACCACCAGACAGACACTTAAAAGTATACTAGTCTAACAAAGATCAAGAAATTGTTTTTGAAATCTGAAAAAGGTACAAAAATCAGTCTAAGCATGCAGAGTGGAGATCCTGCACCATTTAAACAATTATCTAAGCACACACCTATGGCAAAGCAGCCTGGAATAGTAAGATGGCAGAATGAACAGTTGCACAGTAAAATACTGCAGCCTGATAGTGTTGCAAAATAGGGAGTGACTGTAACTAGTAGAACTAAAGAAAACAAAACCTGAGGAAATATATTCCAAAACATGAAGTTATGATTCATGGATAATGTGCATCCTGACCAGAATTCTAAATTCTCTGTGAAACTTGAAGAAAAAGCTCCAAAAAAGAAGAAGTCTAAACAGCAGATGAATTGTGAGGAGGAGAAACTAGTCAATAAGAAAGACTTCACTAGTGAAGTCAAATGAGAAGAAACATTATAGAATTTGAGCATATTGTTATGGATACTGTTGGACTGCTGGTAAAATGGTTTTCAGTACAATTGATTATTTTAAACTATGTAACTACATACCCCAAAGCTATTTCCATGTGTAAAGCTAATGGTAAATCTTTAACTAGGAAATTAGTCTAATTATTTTCCTGAGTAGAAATGTCTAAGTAAATACTCGTTGATCAGGAAATACTGTTTATGTCCAGAATAATGCACCAACTGTACTAGTGCCTTATGTTCAAATAATTTAAACCTCAGTGTACCATCCCCAATGAAACAATTTACCTGAACATTAAAATCTATACTGCACAAAGATACTGATGAAGATGGGAAAAGCTAAGACCAGTTAATATCATGTCCCCAGTTTGAGAAATGCCATAAGCCTTGACAGGGTTTTATCTGGTTGCATTGCTGCTGGCAATGCTAGGCAGATTCTACAGGAACAGGTGGAAAGAACTCAGATCATAAAATATGGGGCAATTTAAAGCTGTAAATCAGGAGTTTAGTCCCCTCCAAAGAAAGCACATTTTTTTTTCTAAGAGGTAGGGTCCATCTGAAACAGAAGAAGAAGAATTAAATGTTATAAACAACATGGTTAAACAGACTGCTAAAAGAAGGCCAGACAAACATCCCACATTTACTTTCTGAAACCATGGAGATTATCAGATCTGATAAAGAAAGAAAACAGCCCTACGCCCACAGTTCGTACAGGTAACACATTAGCCATACCTCAGGAGAAAGAGGTTAAGGCAGTTTTTGTTAAGAAATAAAAAAGTATTTTCACAAAAGCAATTGACACAACAGACCTAATTCAACACCATATAAAGCTCATCTCAAGGAAAATGTTAACTGAAACCTTACAAAATATGAAAGTCAGACAGAAAGGCTGTGCAAGATGAAGTATTAAAATGTTTAAGTTGGGATAGTAAAAGAAGTCAAAAAGCACATGGAACAGTCTCATACTGTTAGTCCCAAAGCTTGATGGAACAATCAAGATCTGCAATGACTTTAGGAACCTGAACATCATTGCATCATTTTAAAGCCACCTAATGCTTATTGTTAATGAACTAACAGAAGGATTTTAACCACAACAGACCTAGCAATGGAATACTGGCAGAGCCTTTGAATAGCTGAAGCCAGCAAATGACAGTTTTCCAATACCAGAGGACCTAATCCAGTACACTGTCCTTGCTTTGGAGGTTACATGGCTTAAAAAAACAACATCCTAAATCCCCAAACCAAGTATGCTGCCATTGACTAAATCTAGACGATTCAATAATGCATTCAGTGGATTATGTCACCTATATTGCTTGGACACAGGATGTATTAGACAGTATCAGACAAGCCAGATTAACTGTCAATGCCTTCCAAACGAAGTTAAGAATCCATCCATCCACAACCCTTTTTTCCATTTTTGCACATGGGGTTTGGGGTGTCACTTCAACAGTGACAATCATCTAGAGCCAAGGCTTACACTGACAGGTGGCTAGCTTTGCCATGTTAAGAGGAAGTTAAGGATGACAGAGGTAAAATACTTAGGCTATGTCATTGGTAAGGGATTGTTAGGCCCAAGAAGGAAATGCTTTAAGCTGTGAGAAACAAGCCTGCTCCTGACACTAAGAAACAAAGGAGGACCTTCTTGGCATTAGTTGGGTACTGTCAAAACGTTGCACCCCACTTTGCAACAACAGCCTGCCCAATTACATGTTTGACTGAATGGAAAATACTGAGTTAAACTAAAGTGAACACTAGGACAGTATTATCACCGACCTTTGATGTGGAAGAACATTCAATCAAGAACTGAGTAGAGCTAAAACCAAGTATTCCACATTTGAAAAGGAAAGCTGGGCCATCAAGTGGGAACTAGCCTCATTAAAGTATTGCCTTCCTGGCTGAGAATTTACATAACATGCAGACCATACCCTACTGCTATGGCTGAACAGACTGTAAGGTGGCAACACAAAACTCTGCACATAAGTGCTTTCTTTGAAAACTTTTCCATAACCATTTTCCCCATAGGCTGAGCAATCCCTTCTTTCATCAATAAGAATGCAAATCAAACACAACTGCTGTGTTCCTTGAACCTGGTGAACATTTTTGAACATGTCAACCAAGGTATTACACTCAAGTAAATTTGTTCACACAGTGTAATTGGACTTGGCCAAATACTTCATACTCAGACATCACTGATAAACTAAGCTAATCAAAGATAAACCTCTATGTTACCCATTGGATAGTTAATTGGATCACCAAAAGACACCAGTGGTTACCAGTGGTATCCCCAGGGACTGCTCCTCTTTAGTATCTACACCCCCCCCTACTTAAATATAGCCAGCAAGGATTGTAATATCCTCATTTCTTTGCCAATAAACACTGGTAGAGGAGGAACATTGACTGCCTTGATCTCTAGAAGCACAGTACTTTAAACTGCTATATTCAGCTGATGTGCTCTCAGTTATGCTTTGCCAGTCATTCCAGCTCCGGTGCTGCTGCTTGGTGCTATTACTCGGCAGTGTCGCTGGGGCTTTATGGTCCATTACCTTCACCAAGACAGTAGTGCCCAGAAAAATTACTCCCAACCATGAGTTAAAGTACATCCAAAACCAAGGGTCTTTACATCAACAAAACTAATACTACCATAAACACCTACTCATGACACTTACAAACTGCCAATGAAGCATAAAGAAGATATATCTTTCACAGATATAACTCACTTAAGAAATAGACTTCTGTAGATGCTCCATGGCTCTTTTTAGTCATATCCTGGATACCAAGATGAGCCATCTTACGTATACCCCTAGTTGTGACCCCTCAAGATTTTATGGAAAAGGACTGGAACTAGGTTGGGATCAGGTATTAATTCATGTCTTGTTAACTGGGTGGCTTCATTGGTTCAGCCACAAATAATCCACTGGATCAACAGACTAGTATGAATCTATGATCCTATACATAGGTTATTATTATGCATACAAATTAAAAATAAGAAACTAAATCCAGTGTTTGAAAAAAAAAAGATGACTGTGTAAAGTACTTGCGGCCATGCTAAAAATTCTCCCATACACTTTCAAATTCAAGTTTCACATTCAGGGTTATTAAGGTGGTGACTCTGGTGAGATACTAGCAAAGGGACACTTATTCCACCTAAGTGCTACACCCATTCTTACAAAATTAAAAAAAAAGATAATCCTGAAGTGGTCATATAACCCTTGGTCTCATTCATAGTAAAAAAAAGCTGACAAGGTTTTCAGGTTTGTTTTCCATGATTCCCAAAGAACAGATCAGACTCTGAATCTCTCTAAACTTAAATGAGTAGAGACTGTTTTCCCACACTACAAATGAAATTGTAAAATGACAGTTTGACAAGAAAGGAAAAATATTCCCCATCCTTAATACATTACTTTGATAAATCAAGACTGGGCAGTCAAGTGAATTGCTTTTAAATATCTCTCTCTCTCTCTCTCTCTCTCTATATATATATATATATATATATATATATATATATATATATATATATATATTACAAATAAATACACTTTGAAAATAATTACTATCTGAGTGCAACTGAGGAAAACAACAAGAAACAATTTGATGTGTTCTGTTTAGAAGATCTCCTGGATAGAGGATGTTTGTGAAAATGTTGTCTAGCCATTCAAGTACTTTCCACAGTAGAATAAAAATGCGATAAATGTAACTATCTTCTAAAAACAGTATGAGGTACTAAGAAAGCAAAAAAACCAAAGTAATGCAAAAGTAATTTAAACAGATTATTTATATATCCTTGATATGTCAGATTATAAGACAAATAAAAATACTTACCATACTAAGCATATGAGAGATACACAGCTACAGCAAATGTGGAACAAAATATTATACTTGGTAAACGCAATACTAGTGGCATATACTATGGCATAGAGGTAGCAGTTACTTCAGATTGCTATCAAAAGGCTCTAGAGAAAACTAAACATTTGACTAAACCAAATATGGAGGAGAATAGCTCAAAGTCAGAAATGTAATATGTGGAAAAACTAATTTTTATTGTTGTTGTTGTTGTGTCTTTTGGTTAGGGGTCGCCACAGCGGAACTCCGGTCCGCTAACGATTGGTAGTTGATTTTTATGTGCCGAGTTACCAGCCCTGATGCACAACCTTCAACGAAGGAACATGTGGAAAAAACTAATACAAAATACAAAAATATCAAACTGTATGAAAAAGAAAATGAAACTCAAAGAACAGCTGGTATCAGAGATTGTTCACGAAAATGCTGAGAACTTCCAAATATAGAGTGTAATATCCCAGCATGTAAATAAATGGGCAAGAGACCAACTGCTCCTTAAATGAGACTCACTGCATACTATTATGAGAATATACGTGCCTAGCATAGGAAAAGATGAGCATACCCCTATTGCCTTGAGACGGTGCAGTGTTTCTGATGCCATAAAAGGTATCTAGCATCTAGTATAATTGTACAAGACTAAATTCTAGTTAAAATATGCCCATAAATAGGCAGTTCAGATGACAGTTCAGTGGAATACAACGCTCTAGTTTCAGGTGAGACATGGTGGAACACTGTAACAGCAATGAGAAGATATTACACTGCTGGCTACAAAGCCAATAGCAATACATTATTGAACTGGAAATGTCAAGTCAAATTTGAAAGAAAAACTGCAGTGTATTAGGAAATCATTTATGAGAAATGTTCCTAAGAAATGTAGACATCTAAAAGGTATGCTAATTGTAAACCATGGTAGAACAGTAAGTTATTAAAACTAATAAGACTAAAGATAATATATTCAAGGAAGATCACACTCCAATGAATCAGTCTAAGTGTAACTTATCATACCTCAAACTTGATAATAAAAAAGTATTTTTACAAATGTATATGCGAATATATGCAGTGGGAAGCACAGACATTATTATATGCAATGAGGATAGTATAAAAACTGATATTAAAATATTGTTGATAATTTTGCCAGTTTGTATAATTTGCCCTGCAGCATGTCAAATGGCATCAGAACTAATTGTTCTAGAAATCTAAACTTATTCTGCAACATCAACAGAATGGTTTGTTGGGACAAGTATATCTCACAGCTGATATCACGGCTCTGGAGCAACTCCTCATCCATGTAAAACAAAGCTCATCCCTGCTCATATTCAAGGGCATAGATAATTTTGCCAATTATTTTTTAAAGGACTGTGGATGAATGAATTTAAGGGCATATACAGTATTAGCTGATAAGGATGGAATGTGTTCCATAACATGATGTGAATGGGTAATAGATGCATAAAAAAATCAGAAAATGATTTACAAGGACTGGGGAATATGTTTATAATACATTTTTGAACATCAAGAAAGCCTCTCTAACACCTGTACAAATATGTTTATTTCAACAAATATAGTTTTTTTTAAAACAGATATTGCACATAGGATATGTCCTTCACCAATAGAAATGTACACGTAATTCTTATATATAAGGCTAGTAAAAGAGATCATCTAAATAATATTCATTCAATGAAACACACTAGTGTCATTGGGAAAACATCTGAGAAAAAATTTGTTAACATATGCATGCAAATAAGAAACAAGAAGACCTTATCATGCATATCAGCATTAATCTATGAACTGTAGACTATGCACAACTGATGTCACATCATTTTAAAAGGAATTGCTAAAAAATTATGGTGGAAGTCTGGTAAATATAGTCCACTTGGATTTGGCAAACGCATTTGATTTTATGTCAAATTCTTCTATTAGCAATTTGTGCTATAACTATAGCCCTACTTGATATGCATACATCAAATGGATAGGAAGACAAGATCAGTCAAGACAGGAGATCAGTAGTAAAAAGAGACATTACACAATTATATGAATATAATATACTAAATGGAGTACCCTACTGATCAGACTTGGGACCATACTCGCTTTATATTTTTACATAAGCTATGCTAGACAGTAACACATGGTTGGTAGCAGCATTTGCTGATGACATAAAACTAGCAAATATGACAACAGCATTCTATCACTCAATACTATAAATGAGTTGTTCAAATGGGAAACTATGAATGAAGTTAATTTTAATTGTCGAAAGTATACAGTATTACGTGTTGGAAATGAGAACCATAAATATCCATTTGGAAAATACAATGAGATTATATTAGTTTGAGATTGTTTTAATGAACTGGGTGATTTAATACACATGACAAGAGCTGTTCAGGACATGCTAAGAAAAATCTAGGAAGTTATTTAGCATTATAAAGACTATTTCATAGTATGATACTTCTTAAAGTAATACCTTGTTGATTACACTATATATAAGGATTGGTAGTGCACTACTGATAGATGGAAATGTGTTTGCATTTATAGTACAGATGAAATTAATGCACTAGATAGTATACAGATAAATTGCACTGGAAGTATCAATGTTGTAAAGGACTAAAACATAAAGTAAGAATTAAAATGTAATCCATATTCAGTGCACTTTCATTTGCATAGGAGTGATTTGAAATAGATAGATAAATGTCTGAAAAAATGAATCTATTATATGTGACAATCTTAGCCCATAATACATTGGCTAAGAATAACACTCTTTTGTTAGGTACGGAACAGACAATGAAGAAGAGAAATACAGAAACCTTTAATGACAGAGCAGGAAGATGATGTAACAAACTGCCAGTAATGATTAGGCAGTCTAAAAGCATATTGATCTTTAAACAGGAAATTGCTGTATGGCTTGGTGTGATGGCCTTTGCGACCATATCAATAGGGAGACTGGTTAGAAAAGATCTCTTATGAGATTAGCAAGCTTGCAGCTACTATTGAGTTCCAACCAGTATCCTCATTAATTAGAATGCTTGACTTTGAAGACTGCTTACTGACATTGGGAAGGAACAACTCACTGTGCCCTTGTACAATTATCTGAATAAGTAGAACGGGGGCTCTAATGATCAGAATGGGGGTGCTAATGACTTGTCTCTCTTTTATGAGCTCACAGCAAAAGAAAGACTTTCAGAGACATATCCTCCACAATACATATGCATTGCATTGTGACACAGTAACCATTCTTACATGGTTTCATACCAGTCCAACACACAAAATGGTTTCATACCAGACCACAGTGTCACACCACTTTGGTGCAGGAAATCAAATTTGTTCTTACTAAGACAGATAACGACAACCACATTTATGGTCTTTTAGAAACTGACACAAAGTGTTGTTATAGTGAGTCATAAATATTGCCTTTGAATATAAACTAATTGGAGTTCCATCTTGTTTCAAAACTTTTGCATCAGTTATATATTTTACAGAAATTTTCCAAAGTAAAGTCTTGTCCATATATATGTTTTTTTCTTTTGTAAGTAGGTAGTGTGCTAAGGGTCTGCCTTCTGCAATTCTCAATGAGTGTAGACAGGAAATGAGACAGCTATAAGACTGATATGTGGCCTGATCACATTCCAACTGTGATAAACATCCATCCAGACATTCAGTTTTTTTACTATTTCCTGGAAAATTGCATCACGAAAAAGCATATTACTTTCCGTAATTCAATGGCAAAAGGAAAACGTTACCACATTGGGAACAAGAAGATATCTATATGTTCAACCTCACCAGTTGACTTTTGACAAACAAGAGAGGAATTCAAAGTTCTACATACTTGCAGATTGATAAAGATAAATCTACACAAGTGAGTATCTTCTCCCAAAGAGTAGGTAGAGAGGGTTTAACAGTTTGAACAGCCTGAGTTATTCAAAATGTCCTGCCCACTTTTCAACAATGTCTGCTTTTAAAATCAGCACTTCTTTGTTGACTGCAGTCTGGACAAAATCTCTTTCCCCTCCTAAGTCACCACATGGTTTGTCAGAACATTTTGGGGTGTCCAAAAGCCATTTGCTATGTCCTCTCCAGATTCCCCCCATATGTATGATTAACCCAGCTGCTGACTTCCTGGTATTTCAGTACCTGTCAGTCAAAACTAGTAAAGTCAGTTGCCTCCCTGCTGGCATTGTAATGAAGGCCTCTTTGCTTAATCTGCTGGTATTCACTGGCACAACCTTGGGTTACAGTCATGACAAGAGCTTGTCATCTGTTGGTTACAGTTCCATGCTAGTGGATCATCTACTGAGCTCTAGAAGAGGGTTCACAATGTCATAACCTGCTATACATTCATATATATGAGAAGAGCATTTTATGAGGTGGTAATTGGACTACTCCTGTCACAGAAGTATCAATTTGGCATTTCAAGGATACCACCTCTATAAGTCGGGCATTCCTAGATCTGTGCAGCCACCAAACCAGCCAACTGATCTGATTATCTGCTAATTGCTGATCAACTCAGTGTGCAGATTGTTTGCTGGCACAAATCCCAGCATCTATGTGCTATTGTCTGGTGGCAAAACTAAAATATTGACCACTGATTTTGGTCTAAGATTCTTTAGTTAGAAGTACACTTATGAGCAGACTGTACCTTAGCATAGGGAGATAATGCCCTGACTACTGCTCAGGAAAACTGAGTTCATCTAACAGTTCTGGTGTCCAGGGAGCAGTAAGGGAATGATGGATGTGCCTGTCAAGGGTGGGGAGTGAACACACAAAGGTACTCCTTGTGACAAATCTCTGGAAGAGGTTGGGGACTCACGGGGGGTATTGCCTGAACAGGAGTAGGTAGTGGACATTGGTTGAATCATTGTAGAGGTGGAATAAAACACTTTTTGACTTATTTGGACATCTGACCATCAGAACCTACATACATGTCTGGGAGGGCCAAGAGAATTTTAGAGCTTAAAGGACCCCCACCCAGCAGCAATGTGTTATTACACCAAGATGCCTCAATCTGCTCACTAGCCTCAAGCGTGGGTCAGAGTATGTCTGGGGACAGGTTCACTTCATAATCTTGAAATTCTGAAATACCAAATTTCAGAATACCGAGATTAGAATACCGAATGCTCGGAATTGCGAAACACCAGAAGCGCAAAATTTGAAATACCGAAGTTCGGAGCTTCTGGTGTTGCGGTGTATGAATGGATGCAAGTGCAGGTACATTTGTATGAGTGTGTAGGTTATATGCTGTAGTGTATGTTAGTGTGTGTTTTGGTTGTGATATCTGTGTGCAAGGGGCTGTGAAATGAGTGGGTGTGAGTTGCCTTTGTGTGTGTGATTGTGCGGTCTTGGAGTTAGAATATATAAGTAGGGGCGGTTTGGGGGTGTAGGTTAGTTTTGTTGGTGTGTGGGGGCAGTTGTGTGTATGTGAGTGTGTGTATGTAAGTGTCGGGATTTTGAATTTCGCAATTATGGACATTCGGTATTGTGGTGTTTCGGCTTTATGATCTTGATATTCTGAAATTCGGTATTTCAGAATTTCGAGAATATAAAGTGAACCCCTGGGGACATAAGGAAGAGTGCTGTAGACCTAATGGATGAAGGAAGGCCCCTGTGGTAGCCAAAGATCAGCCACAGTGTGAAGTATAAACCAAAGAAAAAGTGTGTTTATGAGAATCTCTTTGTATAAACATGTTGATTGTTGTGGGCAATCCAGTATTAGCACAAAACTTCTGAGTATTACTTTCTGCAATTCGCTGTCACATTAAGGTAACCTTTTCATTTATTGGTTCAGACTCCACCTGCTGGGCTCTCAGCAGTATACTAGTGAGCATCCCCCTACCTGCCCTGGACCTCTGTTGAGGATATTATCACAAAATATAAAAGATGTCATCTCTGCTTTAGAGGTCTCACTGGAAAATCAATTATATATGCAGAGGTATGACCATCCAAATGTAAATGGAGTTTTTCAACCTCAAACACAATATTTGGACTAAGCTGTCCAGCTGTGAGGTGACATTATATGTCCATTCTAGCCTTTCCTGTAAATTAATTGACATGGCAGCTGATCTCCATCATTATGGATGATAAAACCACAAAGTGGCTTTATGTAGCCTGCAGTTTTCTTGGGATTACTACAGCCATTCTACATTAGCTAATTGGCCCCCAAGATCTTACCAACAAACCCAAACCTCCAGACCTAGCCCTACAAGTGGGTCCTGATATTACAAGTGAGAAGTTCAGGTTATTTAACAGAACCAATATTGAGAGGCACTTTGGATCAATATCTAGTTCCTCTACTCATTCAAATTTGCTAAGATGATCCTACAAGGAGCATAAAGCTCCAGACAATATAGCTGTAAGAAACAGACATGCCTCTGCAAACTGATAAAGTCAGGATTCCAGGATAGCTTATGGATTTAATGATCATTTAAAATGGAGATAAAGGGAAATAGTTATTATTCCTCTGCAGTTAAATATATCAGATAATAATAGTAAGTTATTTATGTGCACCACTCAGGGATTCTAACCTAAAAAATAATTACCATGCAGTTTTAACAGCTGGATTTTATACTTGCAGGTGAAATTAACAACAACAGCACTATCAATATCACAAGATCATGGATTATACCTTGCATAATATCAAGAGCTATTATACTTTATTTAAAACTCACACCACATTATATTTAATTATAGGCTCTTTGGTTCATAGGTAGGTACTATGTAGGCTGCCCTTGCAAGCCATTTTAAGCCTAGCCAATTTCCGTTTTGGTGCTGAGATTAACCTATCCCATTTGGGATACTACTAATGGACAAAGGCATCTCCTAAATGCTTTATCCCATGCATGGGTCCCCTCAAATTATCTATGGTTCATAGGTTCATAGGAGGGTACTAGACTATTGGCCCTAGGGTCTATATAAGCCTAGCCAAAAATGTACCCTGGCTTTCGCCACCCAAGAAAATTATTTTCCTGTGCCCCTGTTGAGCAGAGCCACAGAAGTAATCCCCGGGGTGAATTTCCTATCTCCCATCCAATCATCAAGATTTTTCTTGAAGAGTGCTAATGAGGGGCTCTGTTTGACATAGATAGGTAGTCTGTTCCAGAGTATGGGAAGTCTCTGGGACAGGAATCTATCCCTCCAGCATGTTCTGTTTATTGTGGTGACAAGGTTTAGGTCCCTAGAGCATGTAGCTTGAAGAGATTGGGATTTCTTTAAGTGGGGCATGTCCAACAGCTCTGGGTTTGACATAGCTTTGTATGTTAGGCAGAGATTGCCTCCGAGTAGGCGAAATGCGAGGGAATAAAGCTGGAGTTTTTTGAGATGGTCTGCGTGGGGCATCTGTTTGAGGCCAGTGATCCTCTTTGTGGGGTATTTCTGTGGCCTTTCCAGTTGTTGTAGATGTCTTGTGAGGTACATACCAAAAGGAGCGTTGTACTCTATAATGGGTCTAATGAGTGATGAGTAGAGGGGAACAATGACCTCTTTTTTTTTCTGGATGAGAAACCTTTTGTGATGAGGTGAGCCAAGTAGAAGTATTTCACCACTGTGGCGATGTGATTATCAAAGGAGAGACTACTGTCCACTTGTGTCCCAAGGTCTCATCACATTTTCGGCATTAAGTAGACTACCAGCTATGCGGTAGTTCATGGGTACAGAGTTTTTACCAAAGGGGATGACAATACACTTTTTGGCATTGAGCTTCAGGCCATGGCTTTGACACCAGGCATCTGTCTCAGTGAGGCCCTTTTGTACTATGTCCACATTGTTAAGAGTTTCAATTATGGCTCCTAGTTTGCAGTCATCTGCAAACTTTGTTAGCCAAAGACATTTTGTGTTAGCCTGTACTTCAGAGAAGTAGATACCAAACAGGAGAGAACCCAAGACTGAACCCTGTGGTACTCCACTTATCACTGGTCTGAAGTCGGATTTGGAGTCTGCTACTTTCACAGTGTGGGTTCTGTCCATGAGCCATTTGGCAACCCATCTTGTGACATAAGGATTTATACTTAGTTTAGTGAGCTTATCTATAATTACAGAGTGGGGGATGGTGTCGAAAGCCTTGGCGAGATCTAGATAAGCTGTGTAAACCCCCTTTCCCTCATCTATGGCTTTGGTGACTGCTTCAAAGAAGTCAATCAGGTTTAGGAGACTTGATCTGCCTTTTACCAATCTGAACTGGGTAGGGTTCAGAGTTTGGAGATTACCAATGTTTTTGTTTATGAGTTCCATGGTGATACGTTCCATGTCCTTGCAGACCACGCTCATCAGGCTAATGGGGCAGTAGTTTCTGGGGTCCATCGTGGCTCCCCCTTTGTGGAGTGGGATAACCATCGTGGTGCACCATTCAGTGGGCACAAAGCCTGAGGTGAGGCTATGACTGAACATGGTACTTAGGTAGGGTGCCAGTTCATTCTGTAGTTCATGTAGAATACAGCCTGGGATATTGTCAGGTCCCATGGATGCTGTGTTCTTGGCTTTGGAGAGTGTGTTTTTTATCTGTGCAGCCATGATTACAGGAACTTTGCATTCTTCAGGTATAGAGATGGGCCCTCTAGGGGGTGAGAGGGGGGTAAAGTTAGCACTGAACCTATCTGCCAGGATGTTGGCAATATCAGTTGGTTCTGTATATTTAGTGCCATTGTGCTATAACTCAGAGCAGATCTGAGTGTTGCCATTGAGATTCATTGGTATGATGCAAGTTATTCTTATTAGGGGTAATATATAATTATTGACCATGAGATGTTTAAGGCCACTCTATAAACAAATGCGATAAATTATTTTGAACACTGAAAGGGAAACTGGATGGGCTTAAAATGGCCCACAAGGGCAGGTAGACTAGTACTTAGTTATGAATGTATGAGCAGCTGTACACAGCTTGGGATTATGCCCATAGCAAGAATACACAGCTAGCTACAAATTCATGGACCCAGGCATTACTACAAGGCAACAAAGCAAATCATGCAGAAACAAAGGTATGTACATGATCATATAATGATATGAAAATGATGAAGCATAGTCTAAACATTGCATAATGAGATGCAAATAATCATTGAAAGTAGGTCACAATTCATAGTTGCTGGGTACACAAATCGCACAAGTACATAAGGACACTTCAGAGACAAGAAAACTCAAGCTGCTCCTGAATAAATTGCTGCCACTTTTGCATGTATTTTCCTCAGCATGGCAGGGAAGAGAAAAACAACTATGCATGACTTCTGTGAAATTGTCTGTTTCCCCAAAGTGTTGGGAGGTAATGATTGTAAACATAGTAATGAAGGCTGTAAATGGTGTCCATGAACAGTTGGCAGTGGTAAATCAATGTGAAAGTACCATTTCATCAAATGCCAATTAGTGTGTGACATGCAGGAGATAATAGTCAAGGTGTCTGCACAGCACCCTTGCAGTACCCAGGATTCCCATATATTGCATACCATTCATTTATATCATTCTTTCTTGTACAGGGACATCCTACAAAGCTGCTTAATAGGTAAGTGCAGGCAAAAGGCTACATCTACGTTTCTATAGCTACAGATAATACGTTATACATGTATTATTCCCGCCTTCTATGTTGCCGCTATATTACAGGTTTTTACAGGATAAGCTGTGGGCCACAGTAGTGACTGCATGTAGCCATACTTGAGGCCCTGGGCTACTGATATAGTAGAACTAGTAGAATGTGAATTGTAGAAGTTTTACTGATGCAGGACCCTTTGCACTTCTTCTGCATGTTGTCTTTTGGCTTTTTCCGGTTAGGGGTCGCCACAGCAGAACTCCGGTCTGCTAATGATTGGCAGTAGATTTTCACAAATGCCGAGGTGCCAGCTTGATGTTCAACCTTCAACGAAGGCATGCCCATTTACGCATGTCTTTCAAACATCCACCAAACCACAGGGAGGACATGCAGACTCCACACAGAAGGCACTCCCTGCACTCCAGTCGAGAATCGAACGGGAGAACCTCTTGCTGTGAGGCAACAACACTACCGCTGCACCACTGTGGCATATACCCTAATGCAACGTGAGGAATGAGATGCAGACTATGTGCCCTGTCATTCTTTTGCCTCAGGTATAAACAGAAATCTCTGGCCATTGCCAACACTTTTGGATAGGGCACCAATGATAGTACTTGCTTCTTCTGCATGGAGTTAGACATGGCATTGCTTTTTGTCACTATAGGACTTATAATGCCATTGTCCATGAACCCCATTGCCTTCATATACTGCAACAATAATCTCCATATTGGCATGGAGCTTTAGACACTGACTGGATTACAACGCTGCATGTCTGTTGATTGATCCCAATAGCTGACCACATATCTGAGATGGTTGTGAGTTTTGACAATGTCATCAACTTCTAGTAGACTGCTTTATGATTGAGATAAAAATGTCTGCCACAGTGCACTGGTTTAAACTTCAGGTCCAGTTGGTGTGGAAATGGGGCTATCAGTTACAGGGCAGCCATCCACTTATGGGGATGATGACCCCCACCCATGATGTGTACCATGTAGAGCAGCTGTGAATAATACCACTGTCATCCCAGACAATGAGTTTAGGATCACGCTGGAGAGAGACAGGCAGTATGAATGTGGCCTGAGGACTATGACTTGATCTATGTGTTGTATCATCATGATAACACCTCAGATGACTTAGTGGTAAATTGCTGTGGCTATGGTGTGCAGGGTCCTGGGTGCAAGACTTGCAAGGGCTGATTATTTAAGGTAGGGGATGGCATAAAGGGTAAGGTATTTACCTCATAGACACAAGGTATAGGGTTTGATTCTCATCTTTGAGGGAATTTGGCTAGGCTTACAATGGCCTACAAGGGCAACTACCCTAGTACTTGCCTATGGAATCATGTGCAGATGCTGTCCTCAGCCTGTTTTCCTGGCCCAGGATTTGCAAATGTCATTGCAGCAGTGGTCTGTCTTTCGAATACACAAAACAAGAAATAACAGAGTGATGGTGACCACCCAGTAACATGTGATGCCTAAAGATGTCCATGCAGCAGCAGTATGACATTTCTAAGCAAATAAAATAGATACATACCTTTGTTGGTGGGTCTATATTTGAACCACAAAAAGTCAGTTCAGAGAATGGCATTTTACATCGAAAATACTGTTCAGTGAACTGTTATAGTGAGATTGCGGTACAGTAAAGATCAGAAAATTTGTCCTTCCCTCACTGTAGTGTGATCTCGGAGTTGTTATATATAATTAGTGGGGGGTGTGGGGGGCACAGCCCCCCACAAGAGTGAGTTTGACGAATGGCATTTTTGATGTAAAAAACATTTGCTGAAATGACTTTTTGTGGTTCTAATATAGACCCTTTGCTGGTAGTTCTTTGAGTCTAAACACCTGATGTAATAAAAGACCACGTATTCAGTAGTTATTGTGTGCTTTTCTAGAGTCAAATTGTGCACAGTTGCTGTATGCCATATATTTTATAGTTACAAACATGGCTGGACTTCCTTTGAGATATATGGAATTGGAACCCTTCCAGGACTTGTGTGTGTGTGTGTGTGTGTGTGTGTGTGTGTGTGTGTGTGTGTGTGTGTGTGTGTGTGTGTGTGTGTGTGTGTGTGTGTGTGTGTGTGTGTGTCTGTGTGTCTCTGTGTGTGTCAGGGGGTTGTCTGTGTTTATTTATGTGTGTGACCGTGTGTGAGCCTAGAACATTAGAAGACCAAGTCAAGCCGTCTGCAAAACTAAGTTTTTCATCTTATATTAGAGTTAGCATCCATTACACAGATAAAATTAGATCTGAAATGCAACTCTGACATTAAAGGGAAAATAAATCACAATACAAAAGATATTTATGAAGATTAGTTAAATCCAGATAAGGAAAACAAGAAGTTATAATTTGTAGTTTGTTAGTATGTCTAAACAAGCAATAGTGTGCATTTTCTGATGAAGGGTTATGTTATGAAAAATGCAGCTTCCAAGAGAATATGGCATTGGATCAGAATGTAAGGATATTGTTTGTAGTCAGTACACTGTATATGCTGTGGTTTTGTTAACTGAAACAGAGAAAGAGAGAGAAAAAAGGAAAAAAAAACATGTTGACATTTCAATCTAAGGTTCTATTCTTGAAGTTTTATTTTTACGGCTAGAATTGTCTGAACATTAAGGCATTACTGATTGTTGAGCTCACGGTTATTAGTATCCTCAATTAGAATGTCACCTTATGTGAAAATAACTACACTCGTGTCATGAGTAAAATGCAGGTTCCAAAATGCAAAGGTTAAAGTTACATTTTGAGATAGTCAGCAGTTTGTATTCAGTGTAAATTCATCACAAAATTGTGCATTACCAGAAAAAGAAACATTTGTTGTTCTTCAGTACACCTTATTTTTGTCTACTGTTGCACAGAGGGAAATGTCCTTAACTGCTATAACACCACTATCCATGTTCAAACCACTGAACTGTCAGACTGAACAATTGAATTTGCTTAATCTCTACTCCTTTAATTCCGAGCAGCATACAGAAATATTCTTGAAGAATCATAGCTACCAAATCTGATGGTGAAAAATATGGTGCTAATGGCTTGTCAGTTATTTTCTATGCAACTCTTCATCTATGGGAATTCATCCTGGATCTGCTTGGCTGGTCTGCCCTTCTTATATAACCTCTCTCGACACTTCCTGCATTTGATTAGATAAACCCCAGTTTTAGAAGTGCATGTAAATATACCCTATACTTTTAATGTTCTGGACTTCCTGGTGTGATAAGGTCCTCTCCCTGACGTGTCGAGTCTCATAACACCTCTGGAAGGTACATTATTTCCCTGTAATACCTACATTGTCAGACATTATTGCCTGCTTGTCAGACACTTACATTTGTTTGGAAGGGCACATGTCTGACAACATAGTTTAATGAGGGGAATAATAGCACACTTAGCCTTAGAATCTTTAATATATTGTAAAGAAATAATATGACAATTTGAAAGGAAGGCTTTATTTTTTTTACTATGCAATGATAATTGTTTAGCTTCATTTTCTGATATTATTTTTACTTTTATTTCCAACTTTCATTTTCTTTTTTCTTTAAATAGCTAGAACAAACAACAAGGCACTCATGGGTATAAAACTTTAACATCTGTAAATGACAACATGTGAAAAATCAGTTTCCCAGACCATCTACTGGTGCAGTTAAGGAGTGATAAATGTTGTCTTCAGTAGCTTCTGTTTTACTTCAATCACTTTGGATTTATGAAAATGTTTTCAGCTTTAGTAAATATTAACTATGTAACATGCTGTCTGTACTGAATATGGGCTGATTTAAGAAAAGTTACCATGAGGTGTACACCTCACAGTAATTTTTTTTTTTTTGTATTCTGAGACAGCCCTAATGCAGTGCTTTTGTGCACAGACATATAGCACCATGGTGGACTGTCCCTGCAGTCATGCTTGATGCTAATGAGGCATTTTGGGAGAGATACATATGCTAATTAGCCATGTGTTCTTCCCCAGAACTGCCTGAGATAAAGCACATCATTCTTCCATACGCTCCTAGACTTATGAGCAAATCATGCAAAATTAGGATGAGGAGGGCTCTAGCCATGAGGGATAACTTTAAATCTTCATGTCTTAAAGGCACATTGATGCAGGTGAACCACTAGTTACCACAGAATAACTTTTCCTGTCTGTGCCTTAATGGCACTAAAGCATAACATCAACATGATGGGGGAAAGCAGTACACACTAGGGAATAATGTTTTCATCGCACATCCTAATAGCACTTAAACCTAACACTGACTGGGGGGGCCCATTAGAAGGGAATAGCTGTTTTATCTGGTCCCTTAACAGGAATTAAGCCTGACATTGGTAAGGTGATCAATAGTCTTCAGTGAATAACTAGGTAGATATCGGTCAGGGGGACTACTAGACACCACTGATAACTATAAAGGTATGGGATAAAGGAGAATACAAGCCACCAGTGATTACATTATTATTTCATGCCTTAACAGCATTTACACATGATGTGGATCAGGGAAACACTAGCACTGAGGATACTCTGTATGGAGTATCTTAAAGGCACTTAAAAAATAAAATTGGAGTAGGAAACCACTTGACACCATGGATATTGGGCATTAAAAAAGATTCAAACCCTGTACAATCCCGCTGAGGGTATTAGTCCTCTGAACCACCACTAGACACAGGGGTGTAACGTGCCTAATAATTAAGAAATGAAAAAAATAATAAAGTAAATATAAGTACAAACCCTGCACCCCTGCTACAGGAAACATCAACATTAACTTACTGCACTGTTAGTTCAGCAAAGTTATTTTATCATATAATGTGGATTTTGGCTATTATTCTGTGCTCACAACAGTTTGTGAGTTATGAGGGATAAGGACATGGAACATAAAGCATACCTCTCAACCACATAAAGCAAGAAATCTAGACAAAGACAAACTTAATAGTGGGGTAGTACACAACCAGAGAAAGATTTTAATTGTTGCTCCTATAAACTTTGAAAGTCATCAGAATAACAGCTTTTGCACTATCATTCATTTACTGAAGGTTATGAAGGTTTTTTAGTTTTTTTTAGGTTAAACGCTTATGTTTGGCATTAACGGCAGACTATAATCATCCATGAGTTATGAGGGCAGTAAATAGGAGACATCTGTAAAGTTATTTTAGCACATGGGCAAGTATGGTGTATGTGATATGTGTAAGTGTGTGTGTGTGTGTGTGTGTGCGTGGTGGTCAAGTGTGAATGGGGGTCATATGGTGCATGGGCAGCCAGTGTTAGCTACTGCAGTAAGTGCTGATTAGAACTCGTGGTAGTTAATAGTGATTCAGAGGCATGCATATTAGCTGATAATGAGGTCTTTCACTATTGCAGCCAATGTGTCTCTGAATCTGATAAAACTGCATCATGGAAACAGGGCTTTTAACCATAGCTCTTAACACAAGTGCTAGCGCTCTTTTAGAACTCTTGATGAAAATTTCTAAAACATGCAAGTTTTAAATCTTCTCTTATTCAAATTACAAATATTAGATGTATTTAGAATACCAAGGAAAATCATTAGGTAATGGAAATAAATTATTATATGTAGAACAGAAACATCTAAACTACACTAGAATGATAATTTTACCGCAGGTCATTTTTGTAGCACAAATCAGGTAGTCCTTTCCCTCTAGGAATAGTAAACTAAACAATGCCTGTGAGAATCTTCCCCTAGGATAGTAGCCTTTTAATGGTGGAGAGAATTTCATACCCCTGAGATCATTAAATCTAGGTTATGTGGAGATCTGTGCACCTCACAGGGTCACACCATGCAAACTGTTTAAGAGAAAAGCCCACAAAATAGCTATCCCAAAATTGCATCCCTCATCTGAGACAAACAGATCATGCCTGATGCCAGGCCAAGACATTCAGTTTCTTTGTATATAACTGGGTGAGCCCAGAAGGCACAAACATTTTTACAGGAATGGTGTGGAAGCTCTATCTTGTCAAGTAACTTGTTCAGACTCACACAGTTGACAAATAGAGGTTGTGGTAGTCCAAACCTGGACAATATGATACAGCTTGTTAGTATCACATATCCTTAATGCTCTATGCTGAACTCCACACCAGTGACATTAAGTAGGAACTATTTGGTTGACCTATTTAATCTTCTCAGGTTCAGCACCAAAAAGTTTCATGAAGCCACTGTATAGGTTTACCTCACAAAAGGAAAATGGTGGAAAGCTTACCTCTCGATCTTTATGTGTAAGAAAGTCTGCACATGACTAACACAATCACTGCATTCACAACTCTCCAAATAAGATTTACTATAGTTTAGTTCGAATTTAGACAATGCCCTTCCTGTTCTTAGTTATATGACCAAGGAGAGAAGGTTCAACTACTCTGTTTCTAAGGCTTGGAATTCCCTGCCTACCCACCTGATTTCCATTAGCTCCACTAAACAATTAAAAAAACTCCTCAAACACAATTTCGGAATAACTGGTTATGCACTTGTGCCTCCCCAGGGTAAACACTTAACAATCTACTCTACATCTACAACTTCTCACCCTACCACAATGAGTGCATCATATTATGTATCCCATTTGTGCCCCCACATATGCCAACATGGTATTAGCTTGGTGGGAAAAGACGTTTATTCTGGAATCAGAATTTAGGAACTGTTGGGTACAATACGTCAGATTCCTGGACGATATTTGTTTGTTTTGGGTGGGGTCTGATGAAAAGTTGCAGGAATTTTTGCCTTACATAGAAGCAACTGCCAACTTCCTGAATTTTACCAATACTGTTTCCAAAAACACACTACATTTTTAGATGTATTAATTGAAAAGACGGAAAAGGGTAGTCTAAAATCTAAAATTTTTAGAAAAGACACCTACTCAAATTCTTTCTTACATTTCAATAGCCTTCATCCCAAGTTCCAAAAAAGGAGAATGGTAAGGGGGCAATACATCTGAGCTAGTAGGATGACCTCAGAGGATGGTGATTTTGACCTTGAATGTGACTCTTTAGAGGGTGGGGGGTACCCTGCCGAGTTTTTATATGACATAAGAATTGATGTTTTATCCAACAGAGGTGGGAAATTTTGCCCAGTTTTAGGTATGGGAACTGGTAGTGAGTGTGAGAAGGGAATTAAGCAGACAGATAAAGCTGAGAACAACACGGCCTTTATTACGGAATATAATATTGACTTCCTTCACTGTAACAATATATTTAGAGATGAATGGAACAAGTTCTTAGAACTCATTGACCTACCCGTGGCAAAATTGTCCCCCCTGAAGTTTATTTTTAAGAAGGGGAGGAACTTGAAAAACTTTCTTGAACATCAGTTCGATCAATTTTATTGCAGTACTTTCAACAATTATGCATACTGTAAATAATCTGGTAATTTGTTTTTAACCTTTATTATCTACAGTGTTTTCCAGAATTATCTGACTTGTATTTGCTTCTGTTTGTAGTGCTTACTTCAGTATTGCAATTTGGTTGTTTTTACATCTGTCTGCAATTTCTATTTCATAAGTGTTATTATTGTTTTGGAAGTCAGGCTGCCCCTTGGCTGAACTTGAAAATGGTCCCAATGGATCAGTATTCTACCACAATTAACAAAGGAAACATAAAAATAAAATAAAGCCAAGTGAAATAGATACAATTACTACTTAGTAGAGAGTCAGATCAAGCAGCAGTTTCAGTAGCCAGGCAGAGTCAGAAAACCAGGAGATGTAGTGATGTTGCCCAAGCCTATGTGTCTTTAAGATGGTTGGATGCTGTAAACGTAGAACTTAGAGATGTCTTGTTACAGATCAGTGTGGCTGAGGCAATGGTAATAAACTATCCCCACCCCCACCACTCTAACCCTCTTGCTGTGCCTAAATTCAATCCTACTTATTACCTCATTACCTTACTAAAATCCATTTGCATAGCAGTAGCATTATATAGGACATTCATACACACAGACACACACACACACACACACACATACACACACACACACACACACACACACACACACACGCATACACGCACACAAGCACACATGCACACACATGCAAACACACATACACATACATTTTTCACAAACAGCAACAATCACACAAAATACTAATGCATTAAACTAACATTGTCCTTATAACCCTAATCTAAAAACACTGACATACGCACTCATGTCCCTTAACAAACACTTGGACACACAAAACATTAAATATCTCATCTTCCCTAGCGATAACTCTAACCATTACCAGCAAACATTCACACTTTTAGTGCTACTCCCAATGTCAACATTTTCAGTATAGCCAAAAGCTTCAACATTATCACAGCAGCTCACTTACTTTCATACATCTGCAGCACAAACGGCAAAGGAACAAAACATTTATGGCATTCAAACATAAGTTCTTTTGATGAAACATATAGTAAATTGTAAACTAAAAGCACATTCATTATACTTTACAGCAATCCCTAAAACATACCAGGACATGTAAACAAACATAAGGAACATGAGTCAAACATTCCTGTACAGAACACAAAGAAATGTAAATTGAAGAAAATACACCAAACAGTGTATTTAAGTTTTCACTGAAACTGAAAGTAAATTATATTAAAAGCCTCTCTACAGACAATACAAATATATCTAAAAATATCTAAACTCAGTGGACATCATTTGATATGGGAACCATTGGCACCACAGCACCTTACTTAGATGTACTAACTCCATGGTTGTACAAAAGTGACACTAGTACATCAGATAAGTAAAGCCAAAATCTGCAGATTCATTGGATTTATATTCAACTAATAAAGGATGGGCCTTAGTAAACAATCAACATAATTCACAACTGCACTGCACTTCTGACTCAAATGGCAAAGCCTCCCTGCCCAGCTTAGTAATGTATGCTAACCCTATACCTTACCTCAGTAACACTATAACACTACCATTAATCAGACAAATTTGTGGCTAGTATTATGGAGGGTTTTAGTGTAAAGATTTTATGACAATGTGAGGTATTGCCAGCTATGCCCGGAGAAGCAGGGCAGTGGATGTGCAACATATGCTGGCACAGCTAGTTGGAATTTAGTAAAGAATTCTATGTTATTTTAATATCAAACTGATTTGTACAGATGCTTGTGTTGAAAATGGATTTGAAAAGTGGCTTGTGTTAAAAATGTACCAACAGTGGGTCCTGACTGTAATTTAACTGAATTAAATATATATGTGTTAACAAAGAATACTGGAAGCGAAGAGGTTAAGCTCAGCTCCATCTACTTTGGAAAATAGTAAGAAATGAAATTACTGGGGCTAGGTCATGAAGATGTTATCTCACAGTTTTGAATGATGGCAGAGATGCTATGTCTGTAAGAAGTATGGTTTGTTAGTCTCTATAGGAGGATTAGATGTTGGTAATTCTTTTATGACTTCCAGAAGCTGCACCAGATGTGAGCAATGCTCTTGTGTGTGTGTTATTGACATGTAGGTGGTAAATCCTGGCACTTTCTAGAAATGGTGGATTGCATGGAAACCAGAAGTCAGATGACCAGATGTGTATGATGTCATTCTGTACAGAAATAATGTTTTAATATTACGTGAGACAGATGTCTCAGGGCAGTCTGTTCTTGTAACCAGACAAAGAAGGATCTCTCACCTACTTCATATTGCCTTGCTCCATGAAGTGACCAGTGAATAGTATTCTTTAGATCAGTCAGGAAAATATAGTGAGATTAGTTAAGTATTGTTTTTCTGTAACTGTGTGAACCTGTCCACCTGTGTTATTTTTAATATTTCCTGTAAGTGAAACCCTGGTGTTTACTGTAAATAGATATTTCATATTTTCATGTTATTTTATTATTTATTATTAAATATATTTAAACTTTTCACTGTGGCTGGTCCTTTAATGTATGTTTTAACCTTTAAAAGTACTTATATCTATTGGTGACACTGTGGTCACTCCTGAAGCCTGGCTGTTTGGTCCACATTACCATTTGTATTAATATTAATTTCACTCAGTATACTTGGGTACCTTGCTGGAGCCTTAGGTAGCTGGCTTTGTAGTGCCTGGTGGCAGGGATAACTACCTTATAGTCTGGGCAGAAGGGAAGCTGTGGTGGTGCAGTGGTAGCGTTGTCACCTCACAGCAAGAGGTTCTCCCATTCGATTCTTGGCTGGAGCGCCTTCTGTGTAGAGTCTGCATGTCCTCGCCGCAGTCAAGTGGCATTCAAAAGACATGCGTGAATGGGCGTGCCTTCGTTGAAGGTTGGGCATCAGGCTGGCACCTCGGCACTGTAAAAATCTACTGCCAATCATTATCAGACCGGAGTTCCGCTATGACGACCCCTAACTGGGAAAAGCTGAAAGAAAAACAACAACAACAGTCTGGGCAGAAGGGAGCACAGCAGGTAAATCTGTGTCAGCCTTTTCCAGGTGTGTGTGTGTGTGTGTGTGTGTGTGTGTGTGTGTGTGTGTGTGTGTGTGTGTGTGTGTGTGTGTGTGTCAGCTAAGTGGATCAGGGACATGAAGCATTTATTTCACAGAGAGGGTGTTGGACGATTTGGTTTGGACACTTGGCTGAGGAGTTATCTCTGCAGATGTACCGGTGGGGCGCCTTATTGGAGACCTGGGGAGAGTCAGACTGAGAAACCCAGACCGCGGGCTGAGTGTGTTTCCCGTGCGCTCTTAAGGGAAATTGTGTTTGATGCAGAAAGGTCTGCATCTGGAAATACTGAGTGTATCCATTTGTATTCCAAGTTAATGTCCCTCTCCAGTGTCAGGGGTGAGGATTCAGGCTCCTTGATTACTGGCCCACAGTGAGCATGTCACAGATTATACAAGGAAAGTGCCGTTCTTTTACTTCAATTTATATGCTAAATGTCGTGAGTGTTGAACAGTGTGATTATTCTGTTTATCATGTCAGATGTTTTGAGTTTGATTTTGTGATACATCAATAAATCACACAATAATTATAAACATATATCTATATATATAGATAGATATAGATATAGCTATATATTAGAGAGAAAGACAGAGATATTTGCACACACACACACACACACACACACACACACACACACACAGTATATATCAGGACCATATACAATTTTCCTTTATTACCACATTTATTGCAATGTCTTAGGTGTATTTTTATGTAGTTATTGATGTGAACTTAAGTTTGTTGCTGACATTTTTATAATATCTTTTCTCTTCTCATTTTACTTCTTGTCTATAGGTGCTGAGAGTACATATTTGATTTGTTATACTGGATGACAATAAGGTTTGTTTTACTAACATTTTTAGTCAGATTATCCTTATGGACATCCTACTTACAGTCTTATATCTAGTGGCTGCAATGTTCTGCCGTTTTGTGCTTTTCACTGATTTAATATGAATTGCATTCTTTGAAAATTAAGGGGCTTTACAGCACTGTTAATGCATCTAGACATTTGCAATGGATCATTGTTTGCACTCCAGATTTAAATATTTTGCAGAAAAACATCTTTGATTGAAGGAACATCAAATTCTAAGGAAATCTGACTATCAAAGTCTAGAAACAGCCTCACACCACACAGGGGAAAATACATGTTGTGATCTGTCTTATGTACAATCTAGTGAGCTTTTTATCTCAGGGCAAAGTTATCCTGCCTTATGGTAGTCTAGCAGCTATGGAAAGCACATTGAATGGAAAACAACTCACTTCAGCCTCTGTTTCTTGCATCTAGGAATGAGGATAGACAGGGCCATACCTGTTTTAGATCTCTTTTGGGATTTTGTATAGGGCAACATGATAGCTAGGAGTGATGTTATTGCATTGTGAGTACCAAACATTAAATCATTGTCAAAACCAAGGATAGTAGTGTTCAGTCTAAACAATGATTATTGACTCTTTCTAGTTTCAGACCCAAGTTTATTCAAGATGAAAACCTTGAAAATCTAGGAGAGATTCCTATCCCTTCTGTATACCACTTATTTGTCACTTACCCAAATATCAGAACGTTAGTACCATAGATAAACTATTGGTTTCAGATATCTATTCATTATTTATTTATTTATTTATTTATTTCTCTTTGTTTAACAGGAAGTTTCAAATGTGGTTTATACCATTTTCAGTGGAGGCCCAGAGAGAAAAGATCCATGGGAAGTGCATTTAAAGGCAAAAAGGAAAAAAAATAATGCTTCCCTTTGTATATTTCCTTCAAGTATCTGTTAATCCAATCTCCAATTATTATGATTTCTAGATTGGGCACACTTCATCTATTCCCCCTCTACCTAAAGCCTGAAAAGTTTATGCAGGCTATAGTAGCCACCCAATTTTCAGAGAGGCACTGGATGAAATAATCACTACCTTCTAGAATATCCACAAAGATGTAACTTAGCATATCCACATTTTAAGACACTTGCAAATGTTTCTAACACTTGGACAAAGGGAATATTGAAATTGCAACTTGAAATTAAGGAAACTTTTCATCTTTTCTTTTAAGACACAGGATCCAATGCAGAAATCCTCTCCAAAGCAGCCAAATGAATGGCTCCAAAAGGTGAGGAAAAGTATCTCAGATTACTGTGGAAAATGTTGCTTTTAATTCAGTCCTTTGTGCTCAAAAGTACAAAGTTACTTATGCAGGTGACAAAGCAGACAGGTTTTGCACAGAATCTCAGCTTTAGGGAAATAACTTTCTGGCACAGTTTAGTACAATCTAGTACAAGTCATTTACATGAAGGTTTAGAAAATTTTTAGGGAATTTTTGAATTCTTTTCTACATCTGGGCTTATTTAAGGCATGTCTGTCATTCAATAATTTCTGCACAAATCTAATTTGGACCATTTATCAATCAGAGAGATAAAATCCCTTCTTATGTCTTACTGAGATCAGTCTTGGTATTAGTAAACCTAAATAAAGATCAAGGTTATTCTTGAGGATCTGTACAAGACTTCATTCTTTTCATCCAGCAATACTGTTTATAAATATATCATACCCATTCTATTCAAACATATCATTTCTCATTTATGAAAACAGGCTTGCATTTCCCTAATACTGAAACTAGGAAAATATATTTTTATTCCAGCTTTCTATAGAGCAATGTATTTCATGTATATAGATTATAAAAAAATTGCATTCATCTGGGTGCACAGAATACAAATATTTCTTTCTCTTTTGATCTTTACTGACCAGTGTTGTTTGAAAACCTTATAGAAAAGTAGACCTGATGGTTTAATTTCTCCAGTCTTTTGGGTTTCTAATACCAATATGGGAATGGACCCCATTCTTAAGTCAAAGTATGATTAAAATTCATGAAATTAATATTGTTTCAATCTTTGATATTAGCCAAAAGTGCTCTTTGCAGCACATGCAATGTGCCCAGAATTGACTACTTCTGCTATTCATATGGAGTTACATGCATTTGTGGCATATCTAAATGGGTCTAGGACTAGTCACTGAAAGCACATTTCACTGAAAGTCAAATGACTGTGCACAAATCACTGAAAGCACAATTCACTGAAAACACAATTCACTGAAACACATTTCACTGAAAGATATATATGGCCTTTTCCCCACTGTAGTGCGACCCTGGAGTTAGAATATATAGTAAGGGGGGGCTACGCCCCCCGCATAGTTTGGATATATATTAAGTTTAGAAAAGAGTAATTTATTGAAATTGCAAGTATCCATGTGTATAGTTCAAAACACCCCCCCCCCCTTACTATATATTCTAACTCCAGGGTCAGACTACAGTGGAGAAAAGGCCATATATAACTTTCAGTGAAATGTGTTTCAGTGAATTGTGTTTTCAGCGAATTGAGCTTTCAGTGAATTGTGCACACTCAAATGTGTTTCAGTGAAATATGATTTCAGTGAATAGTCCTAGACCCATCTAAATAGACTGTAAATTCTTTTTGTTATGAGACCCATTGCTCTTACTAATATTGGAACTGTCTGGGTATCCTTCTTCTACATTGCCCTCATTTCTGCCTGCAAATCCTGATATTTTATTACTTTGTGTCTCTCTGTATGTAAGAAACTGTAATCACTGAGTGTAGCAATTTCAATAATCGACGATACTTTTGTCTTCTTTTCATGGACTACTATATCTGGTTTTCTCAAGTATGTTTTTAAACTGTTGGTAATCGGTGGTCCCATGTGATCTAAACTTCAGCATCCTCTATATAATGCTTTGTGATTCATGTTTTCAATGCTTCTCATCAGCTTCAGTATTGTAATGTTTGCACAATCCCCAATGTAACAGTCTTGCCACATTATTATGTAATTTGGTATACAAGCCCTCTGCCATTAGTGTATCACACCCAGCCACAAGATATGCAACTGTTTCCAAATTTGTTTTACAGAGCCTGCATTTGTCTGTTTTTCCCACATGCTCATTGGACTTTATAAACCAACATTTACGTAGTCCAATATCCTGCCTGCAAATATTAACCTTTCATCGTTTGATTTAAATTCACATCATCTTAATCATTCCTGCATCAGCTCCTGATCGATACGAGGTTATTCCAGGAGTTTTCTGTACCTGCAGCTATATTTATGCCTTTTACACATTTCTTGCCTTCTCATCTAATCCTTCTCCTTATATTCTTTCTTTTCTATTTTGGCACATTCAGTTGATGCCTGTCTTTTGCCTGCTTCTGGTTTGGTTTCCATTTCTGCTTGACACCGTTATGCTTCTGCTAGACTAAGCAGGGAAGTCATCTTAGACTTGTCCCCTTCATGTTTCAAAACTTTCTTTCCTTATGTTTTGATCTGATGAGGTCAGCATATATGTATGCAGTCTTTGATTGCAGATCTATACATGTAGTTATTTTCGAGGAGGCCCATACCTCCTTCAGAACAAGAAATATATAATATTGATAAATATTGCTTTTTATATATCACATATCATTTGATAAGCATTTCATAAGCATGAAGCATTTTCTTGTTTTCCTGTTTTTGTGGTCAGTCAGTCACCTCAAAACTTTTAAGTTAGAACAGGAAGAGCAATTGGTTTATAGCTTGGACTTTGTTCCCAGATGTCAGGGCTATTTTCAGTATTAATTTGAGTGTTCTAAAATATTCCTTACTGTGTTTTGTTTGCATTTACTCATATTTTTTGCCAATCCTACATCATTTCCCAAATATTTATACACTTCCTCCTGCTCAAGTTCCTTTAGAACATATTCCTGGCCCAGACTGATGTTTTCTTTGTACTACAGCTTTCCTGCTTTAAATGTTACTTTTGCACATTTATCGAAACCAAGTCACATTCTTATATCATCTGAGAAAGATTTGATCACTTCCAGTTGTGCCTACAGTTCCTCATCTGATGAATTATAGTTTTAATTCATCCACAAAAAGAAGATAGGAAAGTCTTTATACTTTGGTTGTTTTCTCGGAGCCAAACTGTAACCATGACCTACTCTGTAAAGTAGACAGCTTAAGGGGTTAAGATAAAAGAGCAATGGTGGCAAATAGTCACCCTGAAATATCCTCCTTGAATTTTTATCCCTGGAATAATAATTTGTCCTTTAAAGTGGTTTGGCACTGTTTCATGGTTACTGTAATGTAATTGATCAATATAGGGTGTATCTTATACATCTTTAAGCACTCATTTATCCACGAATTTGAGATACTGTCTATTTGTTTGTAATCTATCCATGCCATACTTAGATTCTTTCCCTTTTTACAATTCTCCTTTGTGACTTTATTTAATAATAAATTATCCTTTGTTCTATATGACTTTCTTTTGCATCCTTTTGTTCTATTACCATGACTGAGTTTTCTCCTAAGTGACTACTCTTTCGGCATCAGTGCTAGTTTATAGATTCACTCTTAAAGAGGAGTATCATTTTTCCTTTTCTTTACCAAGTTAGTGTTTGTTCAGGGTGTGCATATAATTAGTTCTTTCTCAGGGGTAAATCTTTGTGTAAAGAAGTTAATACTTTTAGCCAGAAGTTGGGTACTGTATCTGGGCTTGGAGTTTTCCATTTAGGAGCTTTTTTTAATTTTGTTTCAATTTCTCTGACCATTACTTCATCCCACTTCATATCCTGTACATTTGAACATCTTACAGTTTCTTTTACTTCTTCTATCCATTCAGCATCTGTATTATGCTCCACAGGGTCTTCATTGATATTTCTCCAAAATGTATATATGTCTTCTGTTTTTGGTGGTGTTTCTATTCCTCTTGCTTTGTTTCCTAATTCTCAATATAAATTTTTGGGGTCATCAATGAACTGCTTATTATAGACTTTTCCTTTACATTTATCTGTATATCTTCTAAGTTTTTTCTGCTTGTACTGATAACTTTATTATTTGCAGTAATGTGCGCTAGATCCTGGTCTGTTGTAATACTGAGCATTGCTTTTATCATATCTATTTTCTATGCATTTTTGTTGATCTTTTCCCTCTTCTTTACTTTTCTGACAGTGAAACTTCTTGTCTTAATTGCTTTATAATTTTCTCTATTCGATACTTCCATGATGACATTTGCTTTCTTCCCTTCTTTTCTGTTATCGCCTTGTGTTTTGGTGTTAAGACTTAATCTGTTATTAATTTACCTGCACACTACCTTCTTTCGGCTTTTCCCAATTAGGGGTCACCGCAGCGAATCACTGGTCCATTTATGATTGGCAGTGGAGTTTTACAGTGTCAAGTTGCCAGTCCGGTGCCCAACCTTCAGAGAAGGCACACACACTCACACACCTACCTGCATGTCTTTTTAAAGTTCAGTCAATCACAGGGAGGACATGCAGACTCCACACAGAAAACGCTCCAGCCAAGAATTGAACTAAAGAGCCAGTTGTTGTGAGGTGACAATGTTAACCGCTGCATCACTGCACCCGACTCATTAATTTACCTGCACAGTAACATATCCTATTTACTTCTGTTATGCCACATGAATTTCAGTTAATAATCTTGATTACTGAGTTCATTTGTTTTATCAGACTTCTAACATTTTGAGTCTTCTAAACTTTCTGTAATCTGTTTCATCAGTCTTAATATGTCTATCCATCTCTATTAAATCAAGCAATTCTTCCTTTGGATTATTTTCTTCTAAACTGAGAGCACATCCTTTGTCCTCTGTTTCCTGCAGGCACTCTACAGAAAGTTCTAAACCATCTTCCTGTGACATATTCTCTTAGTTGCATCCTGCGTTATCCATTGCTCTATCATATGGGAACTCACTGACCTATCACTCCACACCACTGACTGTGTCAGAGTTGCCACTGTTTCCTGTTCCTTCCCTTGTTGTGCAACTCCAAGTGAACTTTTGTACTGGTTTCCTACTGAAGGCTCCAGAATATCTTCATGTGGCAACTGATCAGATGCTTCCCATTCCACCTGTTTTTCCTTAATTTGTGAACTCACTATTCCATTTTGCTGTGATGTTACCAGAGCTGGATTTTCTGTACTAAATCCTTCTCTTCACAGGAAATCATAACTTCATTTTCTATTTCCTTAACTTCTCCATTACTAATCCTCTTTTCTACGTCCCTCCTTTGTTTTCTTCTTTTTTTGTATTGGAAAATTTCCCATATCCTGATACCTTTGTTGTATTTCTCTTCAAATATCTTTGATGCTGCTTTTTTGTATTGATTAGCTTGACTTTCTCCTTTGCATAAATATTACACCATATTAAATTTCTGTTTCTCCTTCGTTCCCATGTTTCTTTTTTATACCTTCCAAAAATCTCTAGGTTTTGTTGGTTATATTTTTGCACTTCCTTAGTTGCTTGTTTTTCCAAACGACCCGAGGTTCCTTTGTCTATGTAATGTTTGAATATGTTGTATTAATGAACACAATTTTGCATTTGAAGCTTTTCACAGTTTTTCTTCTGCAAGTATTTTTCTTTCTTTTAATTTCTCTCTTAATCTTTTTGAATAGCTTTTATTCATAAATTCTCTTCTTGCATAATAACAACAATACATAATTTCTTTTATATCCTTGATAGTCAACTCTATCATCTTTATGTCTCTTTTATGGCCTGTCAGTTTTTGCGTTTTTTGTGGACTACTACTTCCTTCTACAACAAGAGAGCCATCCTCTCGTTGTGCCTGGCCTAACCCCATTGTAGGAATGTTTCCAATCTTGAGGATTCTACACTGTCATTTTTTTCCAGTCCTGGCACCAGTGTGTCTACCAAGATTAAGCAATTTTTTTTATTCTGGGACTTGTACACCAACCTTTCTATTTTTTAACCTACTTCTGCCCATGATATATACTATATAAAATACAGCTTTAAATATCAGTGTTGTCTTGGTGAGATTTTGTAAAAACAGGGTCCACCTCTTAAAATACTCACCAGGACTTGAGGATGAATTCAGTGCCAGCAATACTACTCTCCTTTGCTTGCTGATTTTATCATCTCTCCAGTCAGACCCTGTAGTAAGGGTGGACAGAGGGTCCTCCAGATCCAAGTGAAGATTGCAGGGTGCTCCAGCAGATACAAGTGCGCACGCACACACAATATAAATATATATATATATATATATATATATATATATAATATACAGCACCCAAATAGAAGTTGTAATTAACTTTTAATGTACAAAGAAACTAGGTTTCCATCCTCAAAAGGGAGCTTCTTCAGTGTTAAATTACACTCTATGACATTATCAACTTATATAACTTTTCTGGAGGGCAAATTTGAATTTTTCATATAAAATTAAGTTCCAAAACAGTGAAAATTCCATAGAATCAATAGAGAATCACTAAATGTGTGTCCAATAAATATAAAACCATAAAAAAGAAGATATTTATTCACAAATACAAAGAACTGTTCTTAAATATAGTGACACCAAATGGTAAAACAAAATATCATATACAAATGGAACATAAACAGCAGTTCACATATGCATAGTGAAATCAGGTGGCAAAGAACAAAATTACTTCCCATTATTTACTGAAATTTTTGTATAAGAGGTCATTTATTTCCTGTACATAACGCCACTAATGTTTATTTAAAAAAACAAGTATACATTTACAGTCAGTTACATTTGTTTCATACCTAAGTTTCATAATCGTGGCTCAGCAACAGTGCCTCCTTCTTCCTTTCCTTTCCTTCCCCACCCACTAAAAATACGTTGGTCTTGGCAAAAGAGTGGCCCCTTAGGTTGGAACTAAGATGGGTACTGTCCTATACACACTGCTGTTTCTAAGCTCTTTTAAAGCCAATACTAATCTCTAACTTCTGAGGTAGATAATTCATTTTTTCTGCTCAAAATAACCAACCTGATAACTTACTCTATGCATACGAGCTATTCAACTACTTGAGACTGGAAGTAGTACTTAGAAAATAAGCAAATTACCTCGGATCCTGCGGGCACTTCAGTAAATGTGCTCTACTTGCTCTCTGCCATGTGCTTGCTACTGCTACATTCTTCAGCCTAAAATAACACAAAGAAGACAAAAATGTCGATCGATGCTGACTGTATGGACACACAAATGTCTAATACAAAATTTTCAGTTTGCTTCTCCAAGAAAAGACAACTTACCCAAAAGACCCAGAATGGGTAAGCAGCAAGAATCTAGTAAAATGTCCAGTAAGAACAAAACTGAACTTTCAAACCTAGAGGAACTTAAATTAGCACTACAGCCTTTACAAGTAGATGTTAAAAACTTTTTGGACCGGTTAAAAACCTTTGGAGAATCCATCAACCAGATCATAAACTGGGGTTGCAAAAATAGAAGCTAAAAGTACTGGATAATCAAATTTGAAACACTGCAGACAGAATCTTCTTTAAATTCAAAATACATACAAGATCTAATGCAAAAAATACTGGACCTAGAAGCAAGATCCAGATGCAATATTTATTTATTTTTATTTATTTTATTTTATTTTACATTTGTTAACCGGGATAGTCCGACTGGACACAGGTCCATTTTCAGCAGAGGCCCAGGGAGAAAAGATCCACATGTGGATAGTTTCATAAGAGTTAAACAGTAGCAGTTTTATACAGTCACATATAGATACCAGTACAGAATTATAGGATCATATGCATACTTGGATACATACATACTTAAACTTAACATTGTAGTTTTCTTGTTCGAACCTAGACATTTTTAGTGGTACAAGGCTGAAAAAGGTAGCATGTCATTCAGTAGTACAATACATATGAGAATGAGACTAAGTCTGAAACATTGACTATTTTACAAGTCTGAAACATTGACTATTTTACAGAGAGCCAGGTAGTGAAGAGAGTGGTAAGCTGGTTAGTCAGGGTAGGTACAAGGGTACAGCCGGTGACTTTTTAGGAATTTTTTGAGACGTTTTAAATTGGTTAGTAGTCTGGTTTGCTGTAAGTTCAGCAGGGAGCCGATTCCAGATTGTTCCAACAGAGTTGCAAAACAATGAGTCACCTAATGAGTTTTTAGATTTAACAGCTTGTGCCAGTATTTTGTCAGAAGACTGGAGAGTTTTTAGGTTACTGTAAGGGGTAATTATATTTTTGAGTATGGGTGTGCTTTCGGGCTGATGGAGGACTTTGTGGGCTATTACTAATTGATTATACTGGATTTGAGAGGGAAACTCCAGCCAGCCCAGAGATCGTAGGTTAATGCAGTGGTGGGTTCTATATGCTGAGTCTGTGGGCAAATCTGGCTATGGTGTTGTAGCAGCTATTGAGTTTATTGAGGTCAGATTTACTCAGGTTTGTATAGACTGGGGAGGCATAAAGAAGGGTTGAAAGTAAATGTGTTCGGGCAATAACTGTCCTAGCAGTTGGGGTTAGAAATGCCTTAATCCTATATAAAGATCCTAGCTTTTTGTTGACTGTTTTAATGGTTTTGTCAATGTGAGCGTCAAACTTAAGGTTATTGTCAACAATTACACCTAATAGTTTTGTATTACTTTCTGGGGAAATTATTGTGCCATTATTAGATGTCATGGTAAATTATGGGAGTGTAGCTTTCTGGGTGGGGGTGAAGAGTAGCAGTTTTGTTTTACTTGGATTCAATAGAGGACACCTGTCAGTGAGCCAGTTTTCTACTACATTGAAAGTATTTTGGGTTAAGGTCTGCAGGTTTAATGGGGAGGTGGCAGAACAGATTAGGGTAGAGTCATCTGCATATTGAATGCAGGTTACTTTGGGGATGACTGTATGAAGATCATTAATGAAGATGGAAAATAGGAGAGGTCCTAGTATAGACCCTTGAGGAACTCCAGGGGTGACTGGCAGTAGGGAAGAAAGGCTATCCTTCCGTAGCACAGCTTGTTGTCTGCCACTTAGGTAGGACTGAAACCAGCATATTGCTAGGCTGTCTATGGCAAGAGGTTTTAGTGTTTGAATGAGTAGCTGGTGGTTTACCATATCAAATGCCTTAGACAGGTCAAGAAAGACAGCAGAGGAGGGCGTATTATTATTACAGGTTTGATTTATTGTCTGAGAGAAGGATAGAAGGGCTGTAGTGGTACTATGGTGGGGTCTAAATCCATACTAGGAGGGAGCTAGGAGATTGTGCAAATTGAGGTAATGAAGGAGTTGCTTGTGGATACATTTTTCCATAATTTTAGCCAGAGGGGACAGAATGGCATTGGGCTGGTAATTTGATAGATCAGTGGAGTTACCCCCCTTTATGGAGAGGAATTACATAGGAAATTTTCCAGATGGAGGGGATATATGCTTCAGAGATGGTTCTGTTAATTAATATTGAAATGGGATACACTATTGCATTTGCAGCCTGATATTCAGCCAGAACTAGGTCTGCTGAAAGGGTGGTGGGTTTCAGTTTCTTGATTAAGGATCGGATAAATGCTGTTGGTACAAGTTGAAAGTTAAAAGGGTGGGTGGTTATTGGATATGGTGTTAATAGGGTTTAGGTTGTTGGGGCCTAGTTGGTTGGCAAGGGATTGTATAGTTTCCGTAAAGAAGGTGTTAAAGGTATTGGCAATATTTTCTGGAGGTTTTTGCATAATAGACGCAGGGGTAGGGGTAGTATTATTACCTGGATGGAGAAGATTAAGCTGGACCAAAATTTTTGTGGTCGGTTTTGATGTTTATGTTGCAGGTTACAGTAATAGTCTTTTTTGTCTAACATTATAGACCTCTTAGTATCATTTCTTAGCTGTTTATATACTAGTTGATCCTTAGGGTTTTTATTGGTTTTCCAAGATAACCAGGCTTTATTTCTATTCATGCTTTTTTGTCTGGTTTCTTTGGACAGCCAAGGTGCTACTTTTTTCTTTGTTCTGATGGTCTGGGTGGGTGCATGATTGTTAAGGATTGTAAGAAATTTGGAGTTAAAGTGTGATACTGCCTCATCTAGTGGAAGTAGTTTTAGTCTGTTCCAGTTACATGTTTGAAGTTCTAATTGGAATTTGGTTTGAATGAAGCTCTTATTATTCCTGATAGTTCTGAAGCTAGGTATTTGAGGGATATCATTTTTTTGTCTGAGTATGTATGTTAGACGGTGATCACTTATTTCCTCAGGTTGGGTGCCTGCCTTATACATTTGTGGAGGGTTATTAATGAGTATCCAATCTAGTATGCTTTCTTTGTGATTGGGCTTACTAGTTCTGGTGGTGGAGGTTATGACTTGGGAGAAACCATATAGAGTTATGTGGGTAATAGGGAAGTCTGAGGAGCAGGTGTTCCAGTCTATATTTCTTGTGGGGAGTTTATGGACAGCCACTGTAGAATGTCTTCAAGGACATTGGTGTTGTTGCCAGGTGGGATATAAATGCTGCCGATATTTATAGATTAGATTTATGTTGGTTAATTTGTAGTTTTGTAAAGAGTATTTCAGCTTTATCAGCTTGAGGAACTTATGCAGAGTTGGAAATAGTTACATTAATTGAAGATTTATATAAAACAGCTACCACGCCTCCCTTCTTTGAGGTGCAGTCCAGTTGTATTATATTGTAACCTGGAGGAGTAACTTCATTGTCAGTAGTGGATGGCTTAAGCCAGGCTTCTGTAAGACATAGTATATCTGGGGAGTGTACTGCTAAGAGGGCATGCAGGTAGTGGATTTTATTATTTAGACTTCTGATGTTTAGGTGGCAGATGAGGTGACAGGAAGACGAGATGTTTAAGTTTTGCAGGCTAGAGGGGATATTATATATTGGGTTGGATGCTTCTGATGGGGTTGGTCCTGGGTTGGGGTGGATGTCCCCATCCATTGTGAGGTTAATTTGAGAATAGATTATTAGTTTTTTGAAGTTTGAATAATAGTTTGTAGTAGTGTTTAGTTCTAGGCTTAACATAACTGACTTGAATGAACTGTTGAGTTATTGTAATATGGGAGTTGGAAGGGAGGGGGAGTAGTGGCTGATTAAAGTTATGTGAAAGAGCATGAGTATTGGTCTGTGATATGGGGTAGTGGGAGCCTGGAAGAGAGAGATGTTCATAAGGTGTGATAAAATACATAATTATCAGCATGGGTAAAAGGTAGTAGGAGGGCTTTGAATTGAAAGGTGGGGTTGAGGCTTGTAGAGGCATTGAAGAGGTTTTGCAACTTACAGTTGTTTAAGAATGGGGGTGGGAGGGTAGTAGATGAGGGTAGAGTAGAGAAATAGGGAGGGTGTTGTGGTTAGGGTGGGTATAAAAATTGCTGATTGGTTCTATAATTAAGGGAGTGGCAGTTGTGGCTATAAATTTAGCACATCTAGGGGCAGGAGGAATTTGGTGGCAGGATGGGACACGGAGCGAGCCCGAGCAGAGCAAGGGCGAGTGTAGCGGGGCTAATGCAAAGAAACCAGCTAGCAGTGGGAAAGTATCAACACATTAAGTATAATGAGGCTTTTTTTCTTTGTTTGTTTTAAATACTTTCTTACCCTTGTTTCTGTCTTCAGTATACAATTTCTACGTAGTATACTGTTAGTAACATCATTTTAAGAGGTTTGCCAGAAAGCGTGGATCAGTCTAGCTTGTTAAATATAATTTTCTAAATTTTTGCAATCCTACTAGATAACACAGTTGAAGCTAGGCAAATAGTCATTGAGAAAGCCCACAGAGCTCTTTGACCCCTTTGGACTCTACCAGACCACGTCTAGTCTATGTCAATCTTCTTAATTACCAAGATGTTAGCAAAATTCTTACTTGGCAAAAAAAATAAAAAAAGAAATAGTTTTTAATCAAGACCTGCTACTACAAATTAAACAAGAAAGGCAGAAGCTATCCCCCTTCTGTGCTTAACTGATACAGAATCAAGTCAAATTTCAAATGAAATACCCTCATACTCCTTTTTTTTAGCACCAAGGCACCAAATATACAATCTCCAGTGTAAAAGAAGCCAAATCAACCCTTTTCAATGTATTTAAATCTGTTCCTGAAACTAATACACCAAAATGTTGAAACTAATAACTTTTTCTCACCTACACACTTCAGCAGCATGAATCACTGCATTCTGATTTCATAATCAGTGATTTTAATGCTTAAATATTCATTCTAGCACTTACCATGGCCAAACAGCAGCTTCTTGGATGCCCGAAGTGCTTCTTTCCATGTGAAAACTACTGATCTGCTCCATACCACGATCTCCATGATTCTACAGCCTTGGGTAGGCCCAAAAACACTTAGTTTCAACTCTGACCTCCCTACCCAGATTGCAACACTCTCTTAAAGGGGTCCAGCCTTAAAAATGTGGTTTACAAAATAACATTTAAAATGATCGTTTTTTTTTTTTTTTTTTTTTTTTTCATGCCTCACTTGTAAGTAAGGAAACACTCAAATGAGAATTTAGCAAGAAAATCTCTTCAAGAATAATTTAGTTTTTTTTTTTTTTTTTTTTTCATCATCCTTGGACTATTGCTGCTCTTTTACTTTGTCTAGAATCAATACTGCTGATGTTTATTCATAGGACTTCATACCAACTCTGTATGCAATCCTACAGCTAACTTTTACAGGCTACATCTAGGATGTTAAGTTACACTGCTGTATTGTATTTAACATGGCTTAACCCTGTCAGGTTTTACAAATATCCTTATACTACTGTTATCACTGATTTCACTTATGCTAAACTAAGTTAATTCTAGTACCCTTATCCCCAAGTCCACAGATAAATGCACTGCCTTTCCTACAAATACATGTTTTTTGTATTGTTATATGTTTATCAGTGGTTCCCAACCTTTCCCATACAAAGGAAACATTAGCATGGGTGAGGCGTACTCATAACCATTGACATATTCATATCATAATGCCTCCATACTGTAAGAGGTTGCTAAACACAGATATAATACACCTATCTTATTAAACTGATATGTTTCCCTCCTGCTTCTGGGCATCGTTCATGAATATGCTACAGAACAATAATTTACCCTATGCTCATGAAGGCTCACCCACTTACACTGACAGGCTACTGAGGTATTACAGTCCCTCTCTACATGAACTGGGTCACTGCCAAAATTATACCTGTTGTCATTACATATTGCTTTATTTTTCTGCTCAATGCTATTCACTTGGTTTCTATAGTACAATTAGTATTAAATGAAAATTTGAACTCGATAGATGGTAAATGGATATTCTCTGTTATACATGAGAAATGTTTGCAGTATTTCTTTGTGTGATCTGCCAGGTATTGTCAGTTGTGAAATGTTAATAACTATACCTATTTCTTAGTTTAATATCATGTTGAAAATTTATAGTTATATTATACTGTTTATCTTGATTATCTATGGAAAAGTGACTCCAAAAATGGGATAGAAGACTCTTTTCAAATTACTTTCACGCATTTCATGTTTTGTACCATACTTAATTATTCAATTACACCTTAAGTGAGACCCACCAAAATTATGCTCAGTCCCTATTCTCTACCTAACCCCACCTTATTCACTAAGAACTATAGATCTGCAGTTCAAATCTTAGGAAGTTATGCTATCTTTACTCAGCAAGTATTATTTTTTAACTTCGGGATTACATGTTATTAGAAATACAATGTTTAGAGATAACATGTTCACCAACCATTTCAATGCTTATAAAGTTAGATCTCTATCACTTACATTCCTTATCTCTTCCAGGTTACATAGGTTTGTGATTAGGCACAAGGTAATTGCAGGAAGAGAATTACACCTATGTCCTTACAAATTAAGGTATCTACTGTCATATTCCCCCCTTTCTCCTTATCAATGTAACCAAAAACAATACAGCTCCATGTGGAGAATTGAGTCATGGAATATTAAGGGGATCATCTTGAGACAAATCCTTGAACTTTGTTGTAATACTTTGGAAGATACCTCTTTAAATTTAAATGATATTAAAGCCTGCAAATCCATATGGAACCTCCTTTTACTTAAGAAGAAAATTATTTCTAATTCATACAAACTTATTCTTTCTATCCGAACCCAAAATTAACTAATGTTTTCAAACTACTGGAAAGACCAATATCCCTCTATTTCCCCTAACCAAATTTCCCAAGCGATTCAACTTTCCTTGAAACTTAATCCCCTTAAAAAAATTAACTGTACCCAACTTATGATCTTAAATAATGTGTACCTCACCCCTGCTATACTTTCTAAAATCTATCTCTCCTCCTCTCCCCTCTGTCCCCATTGTACCAGTCACAACGCTGACCACCTCCATATTTTTTGGAGTTGCAAATGCTCTTATAGACTCTGGTGCTTCCGTAGAGTGCAACTGGAAAAAAAGGGATATGAGAAAACGACTTTGTCCTGGTAATTCACAGTATTACATATCCCTCCTACAGGGTTATCCAAACTTTAGACTCGTATCTTAATAGCACTCTTTTCCCTTTTCAAACTTTGTATCACCCTTAACTGGAAGGATAGATCTCTATTCATTTGGGAAGGATTTAAACAACTTGCTACTAAACACGTACTCGCCCACAAATATCTGAAATACACCCAAAGACTTAGTACACACTTTACTTAATATTGGGATACTTTATTTGATCTCACTCTAGGTTAATCTCTGTTAACTTATTATTTTGTTGGACATAAGGCATATCTGTAAGTAGTTATTTGTTGTATATAAGTCTATATTAATTTTATTGTTACAGGACAGGTCTCACACTAAAAGAAAAGGAACAACAAGGGTGCCATTTCAAGTTTTTCACATAGGTGAATACTGTTGTATACATAATCGGAGATTAGAGCATTTTTTTTCTCTAATTCTATTGTGTGCACGGCAGTTAGGGCTTCCAAAATTGACCCCCATCTAAACTCCGGTCAATATCTGGTTAAAGTAAATTCCTCATAGTCATGACTACATGGCTCTGCCTGCCTATATTTCAGCCTACTAATATTTTATGGTAACTTATTTATCCCAGTTAAATAATAATTGCTGCAAACTTATTAAAATACCTACCCAACCCTATTAATTAGGTTTAATGCACAGATACCCCCATAAGTGTATCGTTGATAACCCCACTCAGTAAAGTTAAATGCTTGATTCCACATACCTTTCCTTAGTCCTCCACTGATAGTTTTCACTCTCAGCCCTGCAGGGCGATCTACTTGATTTTCCATTACCTGCACTATCCACTTCCTGCCTGTTTTAACCCTGTTACTCCTCTCCTCCATCTCCCCACCCCCCACTAGTCTGCATTAGGAAGTTAGATCATGTGGCACCATCTTTAAACTGCTTAACTCAAACCTTCACAAGCCACTAACTCCACAGCTCCTCTGCTTGTTGTGCACACCAATAGTAAGTTGAATGTTGTTTTTTTTGTTTTGTTTTTCCAAATGGATTGTACTACTTTGCACAAATCCTGATAATCTGTCTGTACCAGTGCTATCTATACCTTAGATGTAATTACATGTGTCTGTGGCCTACAGCTGTGTCACTCTAAGCAATATATCTCATTACTGTGTATTTAAAAAAGTTGCTTATTTTTATGATGATTGATATATGCAGTCCTCGTTCTCAGGCTGCTTACAGAAGTAATTATGTTAAACTTGTATACCTTGGCATGTATTAATTAAGATTTTATTCAGAAGCATACTGCATACAATATACTTACACAGTACAGCTGACTTGATCCAGAGCTTAAATAATTGTAGCTCTGCAGCTTACTAAAACATATTCTACTGTACTGAATTTGTGATTTTATGTTGTCATTTCTTATCCTGTTACCTCGCTTTTTATATTCCTCTCACTATAATATGTGCATGAAGCATACCTACCCTCTCAAACTGTATTTGTGTAACAATTGCAATGTTATGTTAAATGTGCTTTTTTAATGTTATTACCTTTGCTGCAAACTAATAATTCTGTTGATATAGACGCGAATTTAGTTCAAATGTCAGTTTTTTTCCTTTTACTTGCATCTTGATAACATTGCATATAATTAAGTTATTTGTTTGCTTTTCTGCTAATACAGTGTCTACTAAGACAGATGCACTTTGTGAGTCCTAAGCCAGTACAAGGGCTTCATAGCATTCATAGCAATGGCAGAGGCATCAGTGGTGTGTTTATTATTTAAACTGTGTATTGCTGTCATAAGCTTTGCTTGGGTAACCCTCACCTCAGGCTTCATGACCACTGAGTGGTGCACAGCTACATTTATCCCACTCCACAAGGGGGATCCACCTTGGATCCCTGGAACTACTGCCCCATCATTCTGATGAGCCTGATCTGCAAGGCCATGGAACGTATTATCATGGAACTTATAAACAAAGACATTGGCAACCTTCAAACACTAGACGCCACCCAGTTTGGGTTTGTGAAGGGCCGCTCTTGTCTCCTGAACCTGATTGACTTCTTTGAATCAGTCTCCAGAGCCATGGACGAGGGTAACACAGCCTATCTGGACCTCGCCAAGGCCTTTGACACCATCCCCCACTCTGGAATCATAGATAGACTTACTGAGCTGGGCATTAATCCCTGCATCACTTGATGGGTTGCCAACTGGCTTACTGACAGAACCCACACTGTAAAAGTAGCCGACTCCAAATCCAGCTCCAGACAAATGAAGTACCTCAGGGTTCAGTCCTGGGACTGCTCTTGTTTGGCATATACTTCTTTGAAGTACAGGCCAACACTAAGAGACTCTGGCTAACAAATTTCACAGATGACTGCAAACTGGGAGCCATTATTGAATCCCCAAATGATGTGGATACTCTGCAAAAGGGCCTTACAGAAACAGATGCTTGGTGCCAGAGCCATGGGCTCAAGCTCATTGCCAAGAAATGTATCATTATCCCCTTTGGGAAAAAACATGTACCCATGAATTACTACATAGGTGGCAGTACACTAAACACCAAAAGTGTGATAAGAGACTTAGGGACACAAGTGGACAGTGGTCTCGCCTTCAATAACCACATTGCCACAACAGTCAGGAAATCCTTCTATGTGGCACACCTCATCACTAAGGGCTTTTCATCCAGAAAAAAGGAGGTCATTGTCCCACTGTACTCATCCCTCATTAGACCCATTATAGAATACAACACCCCGTTTGGTACGTACCTCTCAAGACATCTGCAACAACTGAAAAGACCGCAGAAATACCTCACTAAAAGAATCACAGGCCTAAAGCAGATGCCGTACACTGACCACCTTAAAAAACTCCAGCTATACTCTGTTGCATATCGTCTACTCAGAGGCGATCTCTGCTTAACATACAAGGCCATGTCAAACCCAGAGCTGTTGGACATGCTACACTTAAAGAAATCCCAATCCCTCAGAGCCACATGCTCCAGGGATCTAAACCTTGTCATCACAATAAAGAAAACATGATGGAGGGATAGGTTCTTGACCTAGAGACTCCCCAGACTCTGGAAAAGTCTGCCCATACATTTCAAGCAGAGCGCCTCTTTGGCCCTCTTCAAAAGGAACCTTGATGATTGGATGGAAGAAAGGAAATTCACCCCGGGGATCACGTCAGTCACCCTGCTAGACAGGGGTCCAGGGAAGTAAATAGTGTGGGAAGAAATAGCCAGGGAATTGTTATGGCAAGGCTTGTATAGGCCCTTGGGCTGATAGCCTAGTACCAACCTATGAACCTATTAATGCTTATTGAATTGTATTGTTAGGGTGCAACCTGAATCTCTATACCTTAAAATACAACTTCATTCTGTTATATTATTTCTACTTGAATACCAGTTTCTTGTACTATGCATCTGTCTTCTGTATTCTCTCTGTATCTTTTACTGTATTACCTCTTCCTTACTTACATAACCTTACTGTTTTGTCTTTTCTAGGTAAATACATGTCACCCCCATAAGTTTATTGCTGATAACCCCACTCAGTAAAGTTAAATGCTTGATTCCACATATCTTTCCTTAGTCCTCCACTGATAGTTTTCACTCTCAGCCCTGCAGGGGCAAGCAAGCCCCGCTCCGTTTGCTCTGCTCCCCAACCCTGTCCCCAATTCCCTCCCGCCCCCACTGTCTCTTACTTTATACATCACAGGCCACTCCTTCCAACCTCCTCATAGGCTCTAAGCTCCCCTGACATCTTCACATCCCACACCCAAAACAACTAAAACCCTCCTACATCTCAAATCATGCACACTCTACTATTAATAACATCCCTGACCTTCTTTAACCTACTTACTCTCTACCACCTTGCTTCTCACAACACCACACTACATTAACTAACTCCAACTAAAACTATAGCATACATATACCATAACTCATCCCAAAATAGTTATTTCACCATCATTCTTCATTCACAGAGACACCACCACTTTCAAGACCAAAATGCATTTTAATATACCTAAAATTAAACAATTATATATCTCATATGCATTCTCCATACTTAACTACATTTCATCCACAATCCAAACCACTATCTTCACATTATTATGCCAAAGTGGAAATATTCATCCAAACCCTGGTCCCTCTCTCACCCAACATATTAACAACTCTACATTACTCTAAGTGAAAACACCAAAAGATCTTTGAATCGTGACATTAAAAATCAGACATCTATGCATGGCTTACACAGTATACACCTGATATAGTTGCTCTAACAGAAACCTGGCTGAAACCCCAGATATCTGACTCAGAAATACTTCCCCCTGGATATCAAATATTACAAAAAGATAGACTTCATAAGAAAGGGGGAGGCTTGGCATTAATATATCGTAACCACTTAAACATAGTACCTCATCTAAATATCATTCCCACTTTCAATAATATGCAAATCCTATCAGCATCACTATTTTTCATCAACCATAAACAAATATCTGTTGCCACCATCTATATTCCAGATTCCAATATCCCAACACTGGAAGACTTCCTATCATGGTGTAACCACTACATCTCAAATGAAACCATCATCCTAGGTGACACCAATATAAATTGGCTTAAACTAACACAAAGCAACTCCACAAACTCCATCAATCTGTTCAAATTTACACAAATTTGCATCAATTATACAAACCCCAACACACACAACAAACAATCACCCTGAATCCACCCTAGACTGGATATTAGTATCCCACCCACAGTACTACTCCAATCCTAACACCTTTCCCAACACCCTAAGTGACCACTTGCCAGCCCTAATCCACAGACTGTCAACCTCCACTCCAAGCATTCATTCATACAAATATACCAGAAATCTATCCAATTTTAGCCAGTCTCAATTTTGCAACCTATTACAAACACTAAACTGGACACCAGTGAAATATCTTCCCTTAGATGAAGCAGTACATTATTTCAATACTGTCTTCCTAGATACCCTTAACTCTATAGACCCCATAAGAAAAAAAGAGAGTTAAACATATCCATGCTCCTTGACTGTCTAAATCAACCAAACAACTACTGATTAACAGAGATCGAGTATGGCAACAATGGAGAAAAGATAAGACCAAACCCAATGAAACTGCCTTCAAAATACTTAAAAAACAAAGCAAAACAGGCCATTAATCAGGACAAGAAGACTTACTTTTCCCAACAAATAAACACCCACTGGAAATCTGTCAACTCATTACTAAATCCTGGCAGCACCCAAAACCCATCTCCATTTCCAGACAAAAGCCCAGTTGAAATCAGTGAAATATTTAATAAAAACTTTATTGATATTATCCTTACATTAGTAAATGTAGGCAATACCCCAGCCCCCATTAACCCATCCATCATAACTCAAAGCAATATCAGCTCCATACCATTCTTTAACTTCCAACCTGTAGCAACCTCTCAAATACAAACATTACTTGGCAAATTGAAACCAGGTTCCTTATCCGCTGATAATCTCCCCCCAGAATACCTCAAAATTAGTGCTAAGGCAGTATGTTTCCCAGTAAGTATCCTTATAAACCGATCACTTGCAGAACACACATTCCCCCAACTCTAGAAAAAATCAGTAATCACCCCACTTCATAAAGGTGGAAACCCTCATGACATATCTAATTTTAGACCCATTTCCATACTGTCCCCTCTATCTAAAATAATGGAAAAATGCATCCACAAACTAGTTGAATATCTAACCAGCAGCAACCTGCTATCCCCTTCACAACATGGTTTTCTACCATCCCACAATACCATTACTGCCCTAGTCTCCTTCACAAATTACATCTATAATGCCCTAGATAGTAACCTGCTTACATCAGTCTTGTTATTGGATCTCTCAAAAGCATTCGACACAGTCTCCCACATCAAATTTATCCAGCAACTCTACTCACTAGGATCCTCTGATGCCACTCTTACCTGGTTCACTAGTTACTTGGAAAACTGACAGCAATCCGTAGAATGGCTGAATAACCTCTCTAGCTTTCTCGCAAATAACATAGGAGTGCCCCAGGGGTCAACCTTGGGACCCCTACTATTCAACATTTTTATAAATGACCTAAATAAAGTTCCCACTGACTGTACTATCATACAATATGCAGACGACTGAACCATAATCTGTACCTACAATAACTTATCTGACCTCCAAATGATAACACAAAAGGCCTTTACATTTATAGAACTCTGGCTAAACCAATCACAGCTATTACTTAACCCTAATAAATCTAAACTACTCATCTTTGCATCCAAACCTGTTCCCACAGACTGTACTATATTCTCCATAAACAAAACCTCAATAGAGTTAGTAAAGGCCAAACTGCTAGGAATTATTATTGACAGCAAACTTAGCTTTGACTTGCATATTAATAACGTAATAAAATAGACTCACTTCAAATTAGGCAAACTTTACAGAAACAAACAATACTTAGACAAATCCATCCAAATAAAACTTTCAAAAAGTCTTCTCCTTCAAACCTTACTATATGGGTCTCCTATCTTCACCAATCTCTACAACTCTTTGCAACACAAACTACAGTCCTGTTATTATAAGACTGCAGATTTTGCATCAGCCCAGCCAAATTGCACCCACCATTGCCAGGCCACAAAAGAACTAAACTGGCTAGTATTTGGACATTACCTACATTACACAGAACTTATCTTTGCCCATAAATTCGTTTATAAACCGAAGTGGTGCCCTTCCCTGTAAAATATATTATTGAACTTTACATCCCATCCAAAAATCTATACTCTAACAAACACCTATTTAAAGTATCAAAACCTAGTAAAAGAGCAGGTAGCTACCTCTATTCCCATTCCATAACTAAGCTGTGGAATGCCCTCCCATCATCAGTTACAGAATTAGACAACATAATCTCCTTTAAAAGAAAACTAAAACAGCATCTCATTGATAACCCCAGCTGGACATGCAACACATAGCCACAGCCTCCTTAATATAGCAAAACTGTTTCACATAGCAAATATACTTATGTATATGTTATGCTGTTACTAAAGATTAGGGATAACTCATATGGTGTATCATAGTCCACACATCAATACAACCATCTTAACACATTTTCTCTTCTCTGTCACTTTCTACTTTTAATACTATCATTAAATATATGCCACCTATAATCTACTTATTCCCACTACCTAGCTATAAGATTCTAACTATATCTGTCTTACCTTTAAGTTTAATTCTCTAATTCTGTCTTTCCCTTTTCCTACTCCACCCCCAAAAAACTTGAGCTGTATTATTAAATATTTCTAACTGTATAATTTTCCTACATGCTAATGTTACATTGTTACTGTATTGTGCCTTTTACAACATATTTGCTGTTTAGATAGTTTTCTGTATTATTTCGTTTGCTTTATAATTTTGTTTCCTTACAAATTCATGTAATGATTTTCATGTAACTTGGAGCTTTTCTCCCCGGGTCTCCACTGAAAATGGGTCTCAAGCCCAGTGGACTTTCCCGGTCAACAAATGTCAATAAATAAACAATAATTGCTTTGTTTGTACATTGTCTGTTACCATTGTGTACTGCATTATTAAAAATTGTTATTAAAAATATTTAAGAAAAAAAAGAGTGGCCCCCTAGGAATGTGTGCATCCTCTCTGACTAGTCATTTTGAGTTTAGATGAATAGTTTGTGTGTGTTTGAGCAGAGTGAGTGAAGCAGGATAAATCTCATGTCATTTTCCAGGTATTTAGCTACATTTCTTTCATTTCCATTACATGTAGTAAATAGTTCCAGCAGGACTCCCCTTTTTCACTAATGCTGGTGAAGTGTCCCAGTTTTCAAATTCAAACTACATTCAGGAATGGCAAGTTGAATTCTCTCTCCCTATTCCCTATTATTTCTAGTTCTTTTTTACGCGCACCCTGCATAACACTTAGTGCATCCTGTCAAAGGTAAATATATTCTGTGCAAATGAAATATAGCTACAAAATGTCTTGCAGCTTTGCATTATAGAAAGCAATTATCACTTTAATAAACATCTAAGTAGGACTAGAGACTAGATAAGCAACACAGAGTATTCATCCATACTGAAAATATCAGTAGAAACTGTTGTTTCTTATAGTGTTATTTTTTCTTATATTCAGTGTGGATGCATTTAAAACAAAGCAAAGCTGAGTTAGCTAGTGATTTTACAAGCATTAGTGCTACAACAGGTTGCATTGGAATTTTCTTATCTATGTACATATAAATATGTTGTGGGAGAATAAATGTGCGTTTAAGAAAAAAAGATTACACATGATTATGCATTAGAATGGATGGATGCTTTAAATCATAATCTTTGCTTGCTGGTGTGGAAAGGCATTTTGATGTTCTATAGATGGGTGTATGAGTTTGTAAAGGACTTCACTGTTTTATATCTTGATGAAGAAATGAACTGTATTAAAATGAACAGTATAGCATTTATTTTACAAATAATGCAGAAATCATTTATGCCATAAATGCTCAGTATTTTTGTGAATGGAGTGCTTACACACCAGGTGTTCGTATCATGTTTACCTTATTTAGGTTGTTTTATCAATACTTCTGAAGGGAAGTAGAGTATATCAGTCTCTGCATATTGATGATTAGCACATTATGTCATATTCTTATATGAGCATAAACTGGGAATGTTGGTTGTCCAAGAAAATGTGATCACATGGAGGAGCTTTCAGAGGCATGACAAGATACGATAAAACATAAAAAGGTTATAGCAACCCTGACAAATGCAGGTCTTCCTTTAAATTTAAATTATACAATATATGTAATTTAATATGCATAATGTCAGCAAAGAATGAAATAAATATTGATAGATTTTGATTATTATTTTGGCATGTATGTAGTAAAAAGTGCCAAGGTATTATGAACAAATGATTAGAGAAGGAAAGGTAACGGAATAATAGGAGGTCAGGAGGAGATTGGACTGTGGGCTGGTGATTGCCTTCTCTATCAGGGATTTATATCAGAATATAGACAAAAAGAAAGGCATAGGGGGATCCTAAACAAAATACCTGCACTGGTTGAGTTTTTGACTGAATCTAGAACAGAGGCTGCTGTTAGAAAAGGAATAATTAGTTGGGCATATGAACTATAGTATGATAACTATAGGAATCAATCAGAGAAGGTCAGAGAAGATTGGGAAGAGAGACTGGATGTGCAGTTCACAAAGAAACAATTGAAAGATGTATATATGGCTACTAAATATGGAACAAAGACTAGGGGATTTAGGATTTTTCTCTTGTGGTGTTTGAATGGATGCTTTTGTACCCTGGGTGGACTCCAGGGATTTATTCCTGACGTGGATGACAGGTGTTGGAGGTGTTTTGGGGGAAGGGAGATGGTTGGGGACATGTGTTTTGGGAATGCTGTGACTTGGTGGAGTTTGAATGCACCCTGCAGGGAGCATTCAATCAGGAATGCTTGGTGGGTGGATGCGTGTGACTGCGGTTGTGTTTTTTTGAACTGGGATATAGGATCTGAGTTGCCTAGACACAGTGGGTCCTTGTTCAGCTTAATTGTGGTGGTTGTCCATGGGGCAGTTGCTGAACGATGGAGATCAAAGTCTTGGCCAACTGTGCTTGAGGTGGTTAATATTGTCACAGAGATGAGAGAATGGGAGGTGTGATCTTTGGAAAAGGGAGGGAATAAATTGCATGGAGGGGAACTTAAGCTGTGGGAGTGATGCACGCAGAAAGGAGTTTTGGTGGAAGAGTGATGTTTGACAGATGGCTGGAACTGAGTAATTTATGTAATGTTGCATAAATTATATGTCACATGTATTGTTATATATCCTATAGTATTTGTAGATGTGAACTTGTTAGTATGGTTTGGTTGCTTTTGTATGGGTGTAGGTTTGCCTATGTTGCAGGTAACAGATCAATGAAGGTGTTTAAAAAACAAAAAAGATTCTGTGCATTCAATGAGAAAGCCATTAATCTTACCTTGTCTTTTTTTCAATTTCTGTTTCTATACAAAACTGATAAAATTCTCCAGTTTTTACTTATTGTGGCTGTTAATAAAATCCCAAGGTGACCTTGAAGTCACACAATGCTTCTCTCCATTCAGCCACTTTTTTGTTTAAATTGTGTTTTTCATCTCAGTTTTGGTACAAGTGAAAGAATAGTTTGTTATTTTTGGAGTTATTTCTTATGATTTGTTGAAAAGGAGATAACCAATAAAAAGACTGCTGGAAAGTCACCAAGATAGACATCGATAAAAATAAATACTTTAATCCAGGAACCACTCTAACATGTTTGGAGTGGTTCCTGGATTAAAGTATTTATTTCTACCAGTGTTCTTTCTTGATGACTTTCCAGCAATCATTTTATTGGTTATTTGTGGTTTTAAGATTGAGTTCTCCAGTATTTTCTTGGTTTTTGGAAGTTAAGAGGAGATGTTTTTTGAAAAGCAGACAGGGTGTGAGGAGCATTTTGTGAATGCTACACCTCACTCAGATCAAGAGCAATCAATGAATGATTATGAGACCACAAAAACAGATATGGATGGTGCCCTGGAGGCACTCATATAAAAGATGAAAGTTTGTTTGGGCTTTTGATTTTGTTAACACTGTCCATCTTACATTATCTTGGGTAATTTGATTGAGCTCCTAAATGGATATTATAACTCCACAATGTTGTTTCAATTAGGAATGGTTGATGTGCAGAATAAGTTTGTGTAAGTAAACATTCAAATGTGAGCCATCTACAGACCTTGGAAACTACAGACCCGTAAGTCTCAGTAGTCTCATGTGCAAAGCAATGGAAAGACTTATCATGAAAATGATCGATAATGACATAGAAAACCTTGAGACAGTGGACCTGAACTAATTTGGTTTTGTCAGGGGCAGAATTTGCCTACTCAGCCTGGTGGACTTCTTTGAGAAGGTCATCAAAGCAATGGATGAGGGCAAAACAGTTGCCTATCTTGACCTGGCCAAGGCATTTGACACAGTAACCCACTCAGGTATCATTGACAAACTCAAGAGGTTAGGTATAAACCTTTATGCCACCTGGTGGATTGCCAGCTGGATTGCAGACAAGACCAAAGAAGTTAGAATTGGAGAGTCCTTCTCTACAAAGAGGTCAGTCACAAGCATAGTCTCTCAGAAATTGGTCCAGGGATTGCTCCTTTTTTGCATTCACTTCCCTGAAGTCAAGGTCAATATCAAGACCATTTGGCTGACCACATTGGCAGATGATTGCAAAGTAGGAACAGTCATAGAATCCCCCACTGACACTAATGTTCTTCAGGAAGGGCTGATACAGACAAATAACTAGTGTCAGAGCATTGAACTAAAATTAAATGCCAAGCAATGCATAATATCTTTTGGGAAATCATTCTACCCCTGATAAATATCATATCAACAACATACCCTGAAGAGTCTAACCAGTTGTTAGGGACTTTGGACACAAATAAAAAGTAATCTAGCCTTTGACCATCACATGTCTACAGCAGTGAGGATATCATTCTATGCTGTGTAGCTTATAAACAAAGCCATGGCATCTAGAGCCAAGCAGGTCATTGCTGTGTATTCATCAGACCTATTATTGATTGCAATGCCCCTTTGGTATTTACATAATCAGGTATATCCAACAGTTGGAACATCCACAGAGGATCTTCAGTAAAAGAGTGCAGGGCATAAGTAGCATGTTCTTCACAGAACTCCCCCCCCCCAAGCTCTCTCCCTATATTCAGTCTCCTACAGACTGTTACAAGAGATATATGCCTGGCATACAAGGTATTGTGAGACCCAAACCTGATTGACTCTTGCATATCCACAAAGCAAACAACAGCAGAATTACTTGATCTGAAGTAGTTAACTTCATTTATCTGCAAACTGTGGGTATTCGGATCCATATCGGATCCGAGCCGGCAACATTTTTCAAGCATCTGCTCCAAGCCCCTCCCCTTACCCATAATCCCTCACATCTCCTACCTTCCCTCCGATCTTGTTTGCCTCTTCATGCGTACGCATCGTGGTCTCTATAGCTCCAAATTGGGTGTAGTAAGTGGTATCTTTTCATATATATTTAGTGTGTGTGTGTAGTCATTTTTTTTCATCCATTTCCTCTCCTTTGTTGTTCATCGGTTTTCAGTCAAAAAAAAAAAAGCAGTTTAAAAAGTTAGAGTTTGTGAGGTAGTGTAGGCCTAACCACCCTTAGTGTGCGTGTGTTAGTTGGTTTAGTTTTGGCTGTGTGGTTTTTGGTGATGCCTGAGCAGACAAAACCAACGTTTAAAAAATGCACAGAGTGTAGCCACAAGCTTTCACTGGCTGATGGCCACACTCTGTAGGTTATTTGCCTGAGTGTTCCCCACCTATCTTTGCCTTGAAGTGTGTGCGCAGGGTTCAACCCTGGGGCATTGAAGGAGAGGAAGGTAAAGCTGGTAGCTAAGGGCCTTCTACCAGTTTCTGCATTGGACTTGACCTTGACCTCAGCTCCAGTAGCCGATCAAGCCACCCCCACCCAAAGGCTGGAACTCAACCTACCTCTACGCCTTTTGAGATGGGAACAAAATCGAAAGAGAAAGATAAGAAAGACAAGGATAAGAGAGGGGAAAGGCACTGCAAATGGTCTCTGGAGCAGGAGTCCTTTCCCAGTTCACCTACTAAAATTGTCAGGACCACCTCTCCTCAGCTCCACTCCCTGAGGTTCTTCCCAGAGCTGAGTGATCCCTTGGACCAGAGGCCTTCTTCGAGGTCATCTCATAGACCAGCCAGATCCGAGTTGGTCACCTCTTCATGGTTGACTTGGAGTTTTTCAGAGCTTTACATGGAACTGGATGATGCAGAGGTTCATTCGGACCGAAATCCAAGTGGGAGTCTTGCCAGGCTTCTCTCCGGCTGGAGAGGGTACCTCTATGCCTTTCTTCCATTTAATCTCTCCTTCCCCGATCTGACCTGTGGTTTCAGGGTTTATGGAGCTGAGGATCCTTGGATGATCTGACCTGTGGTTTCAGGGTTTATGGAGCTGAGGATCCTTGGAACTGGAGGTTCGGCGCCGATGGTTCCTCTAACCTCAACGCCGGCGGTTACCTTGAGTTCCTCTTATTAGACTTGTTTGGATCTGAGCAACTCTTGGGGCCAAGAATGGGGAATTGGATCTGAGGGAACAGAGTTGTCTTCGGCTCTGGCTTTGTTGGATTCGAGCCGTTCCTTCAGAACCCCAGCTATCCTGGCCTTGGCTCTGATCCTCATGGTGAAGCTAGGAAGAGCTTCTTCCTTGTTGATTGCTAAGGAGGTGCACTCTCCTTCGGCCTTCGATGTAGTGGAGAGGGTTCTGTCCCAAGGATTGCGACCACAGCCCATCACCTTGGACTCCGCCCAGGCTCCAGTGGATTTGGTCACCACTCCCATCAGCTTGTCACAGGGACAGCCCATGCTAGAGGACACCCAGGTGTATCCCATCATGGAACCCCCGTGACTTACGTGCCTTCTTCGGAGAGTCTCACTGAAGAGGGTCCCCATAAGCACTCATGTAAGAGGAGGCACATGGACTCCCCTGAGTCCCTCACAGAAGATACTGACTTGGATGAAGTTGAGGGTTCCCCCAAGTCACCTCCGAGGATGTCTCATTTGGAGACATCATGAAAATCCTCCACCAGAGGGGAAGCTGGTCAGCCCCAAAATCCTGTACAGATAAGTCAGTATTCCTGGAGGCCTTTGGCATGGGCCCATCTACATCCTGGGTGTCCCTTCCTGCAGATCCCTTAGGGGATCTCATTACTATGTGGGCATGGAAGGAGCCTGACACCATAGAGCCAATACCCAAATGCACGGACAGGATCCTTTCTCCTCCAACAGACAGACAGGCCTGGTACAAGGGATCCCCAGTCGATGCTATGGTGGTTGCAGCAACCACTAAGAGAGAACTGGCACAGGACAGTGGATCAGTCTGGGAAGCGAGTCTTTTCTTTAGCGACATTTTCCAATACGAGCGCTGAATTTTTTGGCACACATCATATGACTTCAGTGAGACCTAGTCACGGAATTCGCTGCGTCAACCCCAGACTCTTTGTTGCCAGAGGACAAGAACTGTTCTCGGTGAAAATGTCGACTGTAAAATCCGTTTTGAACATGTCCATGTGTCATCTTTCCCATGCCACGGAAGGAGTGGCTAGGGTGGCTGGGACAGGTGTAGCTATGAGGCAACATGCTTGGCTCAAACATTGTCAATTCGCAGACCCCTTCTAGGCATCATTCACAAATGCTCCCTTTGATGGTTCCTTCCTGTTTGGGAAGACAGTTTGTGACACCCTGGTCCAGAGCGAGAAGGATGGGAAGACTTTGTCTGCCATCGGAGTCCACTTCTCTAGCCATCAAAGATACTTTTCTAGGAATCAGAGAGGGCAAAAGAAGATGTGGTTCTGAAAATCTCAGTTTTCCTGGGACAACTCATCCCCTAGAGACAGAGGGGGACAAGACAGATGCCACCCCTGAAGCAGAGGGGGCCCGAGTAACTTTGAGTCTCCACGCAGCAACCCTGAAGAGTTGCCCAACTGTCCTACTCTGGAGACAATTGGGGGAAGATTGTCATTGCACCTAATGGCTTGGGACTCCATTATGATGGACCATTGGGTGCTCCAAAGAATATCCAGAGGCTACTTCATCCCATTCGTTGCCCCACCCATCCAACCCAAGTGCCTCCCGCAAGTTCCACCTGCTCAAAGGGATGTGGCAGTGCAAGAAATTTCAAAGCTACTTTGCAATCAAGCCATCAAACCGGTCCCCCTGATCAGTCCAGATTAGGTATTTACTCCAGGTACTTTTTAGTGCCAAAAAAGACGGGGGACCTCAGGCCCATATTGGACCTGTCAACCCTGAACCTGACTGTAGCCAAGCAGAAATTCTGGATGGTCACCTTGAAGTCCATTCTACCTTACCTCCGAGGATATGACTGGATGTGCTCGATAGACCTCCAAGATGCTTACTACCATATCCAAATTTGCAGAAGCTCCAGGAGATTCCTTCGCTTCCAGCTGTGAGCCAATCATTTCCAGTTCAGAGCCCTACACTTCGGTCTCACCACAGCCCCCAGGGTGTTTACCAAGGTTATGGCAGTCATAGCAGCTCACCTGAGGTTTCAGGGAGTTCAGGTGTTTCCTTACCTAGATGACTGGCTGCTTGCTGCTGCCACCAAGCGTCTACTTTGCATGGCTAGAAACTCCTTCCAGCATCTTGCAGTCAATCTAAGGATTACCATCAACATCTCTAAGTCTCGCTTGAACCTGACACAGACTTTGGAATTTATAGAAGCACAGCTGGACACTCTGCTATTGCAAGTTTTTCTCACTCTGGACAGGGTCCAGAACCTACGGGCTCATGTGTCAGTGATCCTTGGCCCCAGAACACCAACAGCGAGCGATGTTCTCTGAGCCCTAGGCTCCATGGCCACATCAATCTCAATCCCACTCTGTGCGCGCCTTCACATGCGGGTGCTTCAGTGGACCCTGGCAGCTCAGTGGTCTTCTTAGACTTCCCCATGGACTATCCAATATGAATCAGCAGAGCCTGCAAGATTTCTCTTCTCTGGTGGCTCCAATCCCTGGAAATCTTGGGAGGTCGTCCCTTCATAACACCCACAGCCCAAGCCACAATGACCACGGATGCCTCCCAGCTCGGGTGGGGGGGCACTATTTGGTGAGGACCAAGGCACGTGGTCCCAGACTGAGACCAGATTGCATATCAGTGTTCTGGAGATGAGGGTAGTGCTTTTAGCGTTGCAAGCCTTTCATGCTATTCTTCCCCTGGGGACAGTTGCAATTCAGTCAGACATGTCTGTTGTCTGGTACATCAACAAAGAAGGAGGAACCAGATCTTACCCTCTCTGTCATGAGGCCATGAGAGTGTGGGAGTGGGTGATCTCCACCAGTCGGTTTCTGGTTGCAGTGCACATCCCAGGATGCTCCTTTTTAGCGGACAGACTGAGTCGGGCTATTCTAATGCCATATGAGTGGTCTCTGAAAAAGTCAATAGCTGAAGATATCTTCCTTGCGTGGGGTCAACCTTGCTGCAATTTCTTCGCATCTCCTTCCAACATGAAGTGCAAGTTCTTCGCTCTGATCCCCTCACCAGGGGACTCCCCCAGAGATGCTCTCGTCCATGCTTGGCCTCCCGGGTTACTGTATGCTTATCCCCCGTTACCTCTCTTTCCGAAGTTTCTTCAGAAAGCTTGCCGACTGGGGTGCAAAGTGATCCTCATTGCCCCATTCTGGCCTTGTCAGGTGTCATTCCCCTTCCTCTGGTCTCATGTTTTACCTCCTCCTCGGATTCTGGATCCCTGCCTGGATCTCATCTCTCATCCTTCGGGCATCAGTCTGCCTGATCTGGGCAGCTTCAAGCTGACGGCTTGGTTGCTCCTGTTCCCCTGATTGCTAGGACTCCCAGTCTGTCATCTTCAGTAAAGACTATTTTAGTGGCATCCCACAAAGCCTGCACTAGGAAAGTTTATCACAGCAAATGGAAAGGCTTCTCTATTTGGGCTTCTCAGAGGAACCTAGATCCCTTTACGGCCCCGGTTCCTGCAGTGTTGGAGTTTTTGTCCAATATTTTCCAACAAGGGGCTAGTTCCTCTACGGTGAAAGTACAACTGCCAGCCATATCTAATTTTAATGTTGGCAAAAATAAGAATGCTCTGGCCTCTTTGAGGCTGTGTAAAGCTTTCCTGAAAGGCACTTTTTTTTTACATCCCCCGTTTAAGGATTCAGTTCCTCCTTGGGACCTTACCCTAGTTCTGCAGGCATTGGTTGCTCCCCCATTCGAACCAGCAGCACCAGTAGATTTGAAATTCTTGTCCTGGAAGACAAATTTTCTAGTGGCTATTACTTTGGCCAGAAGGGTTTCTGAGATCCAGGCTTTGTCTGCCATGCCCCCTTACTTGATCTTTCATAAAGAAAGTGTTTCGCTCTGCACAAACCCTTCTTATTTACCAAAAGTTGCCTCTGAATCAAATATTAACCAGACGATTAATCTGCCAATTTTCTTTCCAAATTTGCAGAACAAGGGTGAGTATAAGCTGCATTTGCTAGATGTTCATAGACAGCTTAATTTCTATTTGCATAGGACTAAACAATTTCATAAATCTGACCAGTTATTCATGTCCTTTTCTAGACCCTTTTTGGGCAAAGCCATTTTCAAGGTCTCCTTAGCTAGATGGATTACACAATGCATACTGCAAGTCTATAAGGATAAAGGTCTGTCCCCACTGGTCCTGTTAAAGCTCATTCTACCAGATCTATGGCAACTTCTGCTGCTTTTTGGTCTAGGGTTTCACTGGATGATATCTGTCTGGCAGCAACCTGGGCAAGGTCATATACATTTATTTCTCATTATAAGTTGGATTTGACCTCTAGAGGGAGAGCATCCTTTGGCTCTGCGGTGCTCAGGAATATCCTTCCATGGAGTTTTGGTAGCTGGGGACTCTGTCCCACAGGTTGCAGATAAATGAAGTTAACTGCTTTAGATAAAGAAGTTATGTACTCACCATAACGTTCCATCTGAGCAGTTATATTTCAATTTCTACAACCGTCCCACTTTCCTTCCCCCGAACCTGTTCTAGGTTAGTGCTGTTATTGAGTTGCTGATAGTTTGAATAGTGGCAAACTCAGTCTGAGGAGGAGATGTGTGGGATTATGGGTAAGGGGAGGAGCTTGGAGCAGATGCTTGAAAAATGTTGCCGGCTCGGATCCGATATGGATCCAAATACGCACAGGTTGCAAAACATGAAGTAGAACTACTCAAATGGAATGTTGTGGTGAGTACAAAACTTCTTTTTCTAACAACTTAAACCTTACCTGTGATTATATATATATATATATATATATATATATATATATATATATATATATATATATATATATATATATATATATATATATAGAGAGAGAGAGAGAGATAGATATATATATATATACGACCTGCTGGAGAGACAGGTATGTATCTCAGAGGCTACCCCAACTCTGAAACAGATTCCCCATCTATGTGAGGCAGAGTTCCTCCTTAACCCAATTCAAGTGTAACTTGGACAATTGGATGGGGAATAGGAAACTCATCCATGGTTTGGTTCCTGTGTCTTTAATAGACACTGGCAGCCTGTAACTGGTTCATATCCCAGGCACCTGCTTGTAATTTTTTCACCTCCTAACTCCCTGCTTACATTTATCAAGGGGTACCAGAACTTGTCAGAGATCTGTGATGAATAGCAAGGCTTAAAAAGCCCCCAGTGGTTATAAGCCTACTAATAAACCTGTGCACCTATAAATAGTTTATATAGAGCACATATTGGTCAAACTGGTAAATAAAATAAGGCAGAGAAATTTTTACTTGAGTCAGATTTCAAAAGGTAAATAATAATTTTTGTATGGAGTTTATAAAAACCATGAAAAAGCAATGGACTGGATTTTTCCAAGAGATCACCGAGTACAGGATAAGCTTATAGATTGTTTTCACCAGTGGCTGATGAAGTTTATGGTTGACTAACAGTGATTCTGAATTAGTTAAAGAAATGGTATGAGGTGAAGTAGGTGTTATCATAGTTTTGCTGATTGTGAAAGATAATACTAGCTGACAGAATACCATTGTTTCAGCATCGTGATTTCTTGGAGACTACCATGCAGCAGAAGGTTCAGTTTTCATTTGCTCTACATGTGTATAGTGGCAAAACTTAAGATACAAGTTATTGTTTCTGCTGATTCTGAAATGGTTTTAGCAACTTGGATGCAATTCTTCTTGGGTATGTCAGGAAAGGATAGCCTAAAAAGACTGCAACAACCTCTGAACTGTGTGAGCAAGGAATATAAGGAATATGAGATAAAAGAAAAAGATAAAGCTAATAACTGTGTGGGCATTGTTGAACAATAAGCATAGGAACAACAGCATAAACATCAGAAAAGTAAGGCAGTGTGTCACAAATTGGGAATATGTGATAAGAAGAGAAGTGTCATTTGGCTACATGAATGGTCTTTGAACTATGAAGAATTTTGTTAATGGTGGCCAAACACAGTGTAGTTGTGTAGGCTGCATGTTAGGAAATAGGTATTACTGTCTTTCACCTTTGTCTCTGTCTGAAATGTATCTACATAATGGGTAGTTGAGAGCTCTTATAATGAAGAGTCTTTACAATGGAGAATGTGGCACTGACGTAATAAATCATTTATTCTGCCGGACTAGGTTATGACTCGGTAAGATGAGCTTTATCAGTGAATCACTTCTTTTATATGACCCATTGTCTTAAATGAATGACAGTGTTCTTCATACTAAGATTTGATACAGAAGGCCCTTAAGGAAATCATAAATTCAGTGGTTTGATAATAGATACTCGCTTCAATGTAAAGCTTTGGAAGTTAGAAACCTAGTAAAATTCATTGACTTTAAATATATAAAAGAAGCTTCTGTATAAGAAATTTGAGTATTTGGACATAAAAAGCTAACAAATCTGCATACCAAGTGGATATCGTGTTAAAAGAGTCAGACACTTTCTAAATTATCATGTCTTGGTTTGTGATTTACTATGGAGTTGCCTGGTAAGGGAAGTTTTATTTAAATTTATTTTATTTCTTACCACTATTTTTCATTCTTCATAGGAAGGAAAGGATAGCTAGTAGACAAGAAGATTTACTTTGATTTATATTGTGTTGCTTTACCTTTAATTTTCACTGTTTATTATTAAAAAGGGATAGGTTTTAGACAAGTAAACTCTAAGGGACCTAGTTAGCTATAAAGTCACACAGACTGCAGAGAGGACAGTCCAGAGCTTATCTAAACAATTCTGTCTTGGCTTGTGATTTATTGATCTTTACTGTTAAAGAGCGGTGCCACTGCACACAGTGTAAAGGAATTCCAGATTTTGCGTGATTTTCGCAATTTGTATAGTCAGAATAAAAACTTTACTGTACTTATCCTCTTCTTTTGGCTGCTCCCATCAGGAGTCGCCACAACAGATCAACTGTTTCCTTTTCTTCCTGTCCACTGCATCTTGCTCTGTCACACCAACCAACCTGCATGTCCTCTCTCGCCACATCCATAAACCTTATCTTAGGCCTTGCTCTTTTCCTCTTACTTGGCAGCTTCATCCTTAGCATCTTTTTCCCAATATACTCTGCATCCCTCCTCAGCACATGTCCAAACCAACATAATCTTGCCTCTCTGGCTTTGTCTCCAAACCTTCCAACCCGGGCTGACCCTCTAATATACTTATTCCTAATCCTGTCCATCCTCGTCACACCCAGTACAAATCTTAACATCTTCAACTCTGCCATGTCAAGCTCTGACTCCTGCCTTTTTGTCAATGCCACTGTCTCCAACCCATATAACATAGCTGGTCTCACTACCCTCTTGTAGACCTTCCCTTTCACTCTTACTGGTACTCATCTGTCACAAATCACTCCTGACACTCTTCTCCATCCACTCCATCCTGCCTGTACTCTCTTCTTCACCTCTCTTCCACACTCACCATTACTCTGAACTGTTGATCCCAATTATTTAAACTCATCCACCTTCGCCACCTCTACTCCCTGCATCCTCACCATTCCTCTATCCTCCCTCTCATTCACACACATATATTCTGTCTTAGTCCTGCTGACCTTCATTCCTCTTCTCTCTAGAGCATATCTCCACCTCTCCAGAGTCTCCTCCACCTGTTCCCTACTCTCACTACAGATCACAATGTCATCTGCAAACATCATAGTCGACGGGGACTCCTGTCTGATCTCGTCTGTCAACCTGTCCATCACCGTTGCAAATAAGAAAGGGCTCAGAGCTGATCCTTGATGTAATCCCACCACCACCTTAAACACATCTGTCACTCCCACTGCAGACCTCACCGCTGTCACACTACCCTCGTACATATCCTGTACCACTTTTACATACTTCTCTGACACTCCCGACTTCCTCATACAATACCACAACTCCTCTCTAGGCACCCTGTCATATGCTTTCTCTAAACCCACAAAGACACAGTTCTATAGTTAGTTTGATTTTTCTCATTGTTCTCTTTGAATTCTGTGGTTACTGATTTTGATTATTCTTTTCTTTTATAATTGTTTTATTCATTTGAAGCTGAATATGGATTCCTTAAATGAGTATGTTGTTAATGATTTGCTAAAGCACAAATATCTTGTACAGTGTAGTAAATGCTATGCATATTTAAAGGTGACTGCTGATAACACTGGAGATCTGTGTTCCTCATGTCAAAAGTTGGATGATTTGCTTACCATTGTTAGAAGTAAATCTAGACTTACTGATTATTGCACTTGTGCAATTGGCATGGCTTGGAGAACTGCTGTTACATATATTAATGTCTGGACTGGTGAGATAAAGTTAAACAAACAGCGAATAGAACACATTTAGGAAACAAGTCTGTAAGTATTACTAATTCCCTATGAAACAAAATGATGCCCCCTGACAACTTTGGAATTCTGGATACATGTATTTAGCAATGTGAGTATTCAGAGAGTTTAGAAGGAAATAAAAAAAAGAAAGGAAGACGCTCACAACAAATAACAAGGAAGAAAAGGAGACTGCTAAATGTTAGGCAAAGAGAATACACACTAAAAAAGATGTTGCTTTGTTATGTAACTCACAGATTGCACGACTTATAATTTCCATCAGAAAACCTTCAATCTACAGAAAAAGGCAGCATTTTTCCAAAAGAAAAGGTAGAAAAAAGAAACAAGGTGCAGGTGAAAAGGAAGAAATCAAAACTGAATGTGAAAGGATTGAAGAACATTACTGTAAGAAAAAAGATGAGAAAGCCAGACATTGACAACGTGGCTACACAAAGTCAGCTGGCTGAGAAATGTATGCTTGCAAATGTAATATGCAATGAAAACAGGGAGATTAATAAGACTATTGGCAATGAAGATCATTCCTTTGTAACAATTGATAAAGCAGATATTAGTGAATTAGAAGTTGACTATTCTTCAGACCTGGCCAGAAAAGATATTCTGATAATTGGATATTCAACTATTAGAGGAACTGATACTTACATTTGCAGAGAAGGTAATGAACAGCAAATAGGGTTATGTGTGCCAGGAGCAAAAATAGAGGATGTGAGACAAGCCTTAAAGTGCCTTAATGTGAGAAAGTACGGATCTGTTTTATTCATCTTGATACAAATAATCTCACTTGCAAGGACTCTCTGACTTGTAATAGGGAACGTACAGCCCTCTTAGATAGTATAGCTTGGACTGGTGTTAGGACATATTTTCACTAATCACATATAGAATAGACAGTCAAGTCAAGCTTGGTGGGCATGTCATAAATGGTCAAGTAAATATGAACAGTATTCCAAGAAAACTGTTGGTATGCATTATAATCTTTTAGTTATGATAGGCAACTTATGTGATGATGGAGAGAGGGTTTGTTCATTATTTATTTATTTTTGTTTATTCAAAGTCATTATAGAGCAACATTCCAAGTATATAATTGCCTATGGTTTGATGATGTTTTTTTTAACTCTTTATTTTTTACATAATTTTATGAAAGAAGCCACATTTAAACATGTTATATTTGGCCATGTTTCAGTGTTCTGGTGTAATACCTCTGTTGTTTGTTAAGGTGATTCTGTGTGATCATGTTTTATGTTGCATTCTTAAGGATGTACCTGGTGGGGGTTGTATTTACAGTCAAGGACTGTAACTTGGATGACATTCCACATTTTAGTCAGGGAAAAATTCTAGAAAGTTCTAATATAAGGTGGATGCTCATCTAAATTAACGTAGGACTCGGTTAATGTTGAATTTGGTTGAAAACCTTGGTATGGAAGATAAAGTGGTAATTCTGAGGACGAGTGAATAATGGATGACTGTGTAAATAAGTTTAATCGGACTTATGGGGACTCATAAACTGAGGGACTAAAGGTGAAAAGCAGTGGCCTAGTTCTCTCTCTTTCTTGTACCTGCTCTGTAATTTTGCAATGGTTGCCTTGTTTAAGGGTATATCCTAAGGTAGGTAGAGGGGCATTAAAAAGATAACAGGCAATGGATAGACCCAAATAAAGTGTGCAATATAGTGCCACATGTCAGGAACACCTGATATGGTATAAAACTGTTAAACCATGAATCTTCACAGTAGGGTACCACCACTCTTTTACTATACCAAAACCTTAGAAAGGAGAGGAGGAACAGACACATCCAAACTTGTGTTACTACTTTAATAGAACTATTGTAAAATGATTGCAGAAACAATAAAAATGCCTGGATTTTTGTTTCTGAAATTGTTTATAAACCCAGAATAGATCTATAAATAAGTCTACAACTCTGAAGACTTGAGGCATGAATGAAAACAAGCATTCCAGTTTATAACAAATTTGCTTACCAGAATTTTCTTTTAAAAACTATGGCTTATACTTACAGTCTCAAGAAAGAAAGCCTAAATCAAGACATTTAGTCATAAATACCAGTAGAAATATGGTCTTACAAATGCTGACCTTTTTAGGTTACAGGCCTTGAAAACAAGGCAAAAAAATCTTTACCAATGTTTACAGAATAAATAGGAAATTGTTTCAGTGTTACTCATAAAGAATAGGAAAGCATGAGTACTTTTTATTTCTTCATAAATTATTCTTCTAAAAGAAGTCTCTTTAAAGGCTGCTTTAGTCATAATTTTTTATAGGTCACTTGTTTTGAATGTACTTTGTAAGTTAGGAAATTACAGATATTGGAAATGCTTGCTTTAAAAAAAACATAATATGGGGGCAGAAGTGTGGTTGTGTCATTTTATCTACCCCATTATTCCAAATCTATAGATTTTAAAAAATAACTGTCCCAAAAAAATTCTCCCCTCCACAAAAATGATTTCCTCTCTCCCTGCAGATGTTTTATATACTGAAATCAATCATGAAAGACATAATATTGTACTAATAATGCTGTTTGCCTATTTAACAGAAATATACATAATTCCCAAAAGGGAATCTATAGAAGAATAATAAAGTAAACACAAGAAGACAGGTATTAAACACCACCAATGGGGGACATAAAAACTATTTAATTACACAATAAAAATGGCAAACAAACATGAGATTGAGCACTTTTGTCCTGCTACAATCAGGACTTCTTCAGAATGACCAAACTTGTATTCAAATAGTTTTATAAACTCTGATCATGTCATCCACCTAAATTAAATTATTTAACATTTAATACAATTCTTAAATGCTTAGTAAAATCATCATAAAAGCCTCCCTCTTTGAACACTATGTAATGAATAAATGCTTGTGCATGATTAATAAGAATAAATGAACAAGACCATTGAAATGCATTTAAAAAGGTGTGCTTAAAAATACTAGAGTGAAATAAAAAGCTTACTAAAACCACCTATAGCTTGGCAGATCTCATTTTTAAAATGGGTTTGATGGAGGTATTTTTACTGAGACAAAGGGGGATTGTTGCTTGCAACCTGAGTTGCCACCTAAGTTTCTTATTTTCTAAGTGTGTTTTGAAGTCAGTACCTTGGGGATTAAGATTAATTTGTTCCAGAATGCCAAACTGGAATTTAGAGAAAGACTGGCAGATTTTGGAATGTTTGAATAATGCTTTGTTCTCATTCATTTGTTGATATCGTAGTTGTGTTCGTAAATGCACTTACGGAGATTGTTTCATTTTGTCCACATAATAAGTGGGACACTGTAGGCATTTAGCTAAGCATGCAACTATTTTCAATGAATAATTGTCTTTACAAAATTTAACTCAAGAATGTTTATCATTCTCTAAGACCAGCTCTTCCTCATCAAATTAAATGGGCATTGAATGCATATACCACACCTGGTAGTTCAGGTTTTACTGCATCCCGAGCACTAAAGTGCTTGCACCCATTTTCAAATAATTTTTTAAGGTTCCATCCAGTTTTGGAAATAAATTGTGGGTCATGCCCATAAAAATTGAAAATAGCTGGGGTCACTTTAAAAAATTCTTCATTTCCATACTTTACGGGTTATATTGCAAAACTACAGCCCAAAAAGAGGGTTGTAAATCTTCCCCCAACCTATTTGCACATACCATTTTATTTCATTGACCAAAGGTGGAGGATATCCTCATAGTAAAAACATATTAGCTATTGTGTCTAATTCTGTACCGATATCATTGGTATGTGAAGTCATCGTAGCCACACGTACATATTGTCCTTTAACAAGGCTCTTATTTTGAGTTAATGGGTGACAGCTAGTAAAATCTAAGCATGTATTACTAAAAGTCAATTTCCTAAAAACACTCAACTTAAATCCAGTATCTGTGTGCATAATGAGGGTATCCAAATAATTAATCATATTAGTGTTAAAATTGTAAGCAAATTTTAAACATTTGGAAGGGTGGTTTAAATAGTCAACAAAGGTATATATTGTATTTTCAGACCCATTCCATAAAAATAAATGTCTTCCAAAAACCTAACATATAACCTAATGTTCTGGTAATAAACTGATTAAAAAAACAAACCTTTCTTCTCAGTCTAATAAAACGTTATTAGCATATACACGTGCACATGATTCACCCATTGCTACTCCTCTGTTCTTTTTTAAAAAAAAATTCTCCCTCAAAATAGATATAATTGTTTTCTTAAACTATGAAGATTAGGTCAGCTATAAGATTAATTTTATCATTAGAAAATTTTGTGTATTTAATGATACTGTTATGGAAGGATTCCATGCTTTCCTCCTTGGGGATAATAGTAAAGAGGTCAATTGCATCAGTCGTAAGAAAAATCTGATCTTTTTCTCAGGTTTCCTGCTTTAACCTCCCTAGGAAATCCCAAGAGTCAATAATTAAATGAGGGACTTTTTGATAAATGGGTTTTAACCAATGGTCAATGTATACTGCCCGGGGGTAGGTTTTTGATTCCTGGGCAGCTACTGTTGGTCTAAATGGGGGATTCTGAATGTTTTTGTATGTCTTGTGGTATGCAAGGGTAGGTTTTTGATTCCTGGGCAGCCACTATTGGTCTAAATGGGGGATTCTGAATGTTTTTCTGTGTCTTGGGTATGCCGAAAATGGTAAGGACAGTGGAGTAATCTACTTTATTTTTAAGGCATGATATGTCTCAAAAGAAATTTTCGCATCTAATAAATATTCTTCTAAATAGGAGTCTATCCTATGATAAGCTATAGATACCTCATTCTTAGAAACCGGTATGCATGTTTCAGTATCAATAATAATGTTGGACATAATGCCAGAATATTCTAATGCATCAGATATTGCCATGCTACCACCCTTGTCAGGTTGTCATTTAAATGAATAGAAGAATCATTAACAAGGGAATAAAGTAAATCATTATCTTTCTTAGTTAAATTAGCACAATATTTCCATTTATTTAAATTGGCTTTGAGTTTGTATATTTCTTCTGTAACAGCTTTTACAAATACATTTACTATGAGGTGTGTTGGGGGATTACAGAGACTTCTTTTCTTAAGGGTCACTGCTATCATGAGTGTGAACTTGCTTATCAAACATGTCTTCAAAATAAGCGCCAAATTCAATTTCCTAGTGAAAAGTTTTAATTCCACTAAGGATTCTACCACATCAAAGGACATATTAGCATAGATTTTTAAATACGCCAACAGCGTTCAACATCTCCCCGGTTCTGTGGTCAGGCTGCTCAGGCTCACCTCTCGGGTGCTCCCTTCCTGCCTATATATTCAAAAGGAAGATCTACTCTTTAAACCCAGAAGAACTCCCAGAATTTGCCTGCTAGCCTTGGTCTCCTACTAAGTAACCTACTGGAAGGACTCCCTATAACAAACTGTGTATGAATTATTCCACCCCGGGTGCTCCCTCCCTGCATATATATTCAAAAGGAAGATCTACTCTTTAAACCCAGAAGAACTTCCAGAATTTGCCTGCTAGCCTTGGTCTCCTACTAAGTAACCTACTGGAAGGACTCCCTATAACAAACTGTGTATGAATTATTCCACCCCGCGTGCTCCCTCCCTGCCTATATATTCAAAAGGAAAATCTACTCTTTAAACCCAGAAGAACTCCCAGAATTTGCCTGCTAGCCTTGGTCTCCTACTAAGTAACCTACTGGAAGGACTCCCTATAACAAACTGTGTATGAATTATTCCACCCCGCGTGCTCCCTCCCTGCCTATATATTCAAAAGGAAGATCTACTCTTTAAACCCAGAAGAACTCCCGGAATTTGCTTGCCAGTCTTGGTCTCCTACTAAGTTACCTACTGGAAGGACTCCCTATAACAAACTGTGTATGAATGTATGTAACCAAAGAAATTACCTCTGAACTCAATGTTTAGCTACTACTAGTACCCATTTATTGTGCTTGTATGCCCTCCTGTGTGTGCATTCTTTAAAGCAGCCTACTGCAGACCATTTGCTATGCCCCCCCTCCATTCACTAAACCCTTGAAACCACTTGTTCCACATAAGGCCTATAAATCTCTTCTACCCCTTATCCTTTATTACTACTTTCTACCACTAGGTGGCAGCACCTTAACAATACGTACCGAGAAAGAAAATTGTTCTTAAGTGGCCTCTGTACCTAACGCTGGTTATACTTTCCACTTTTGTAAATATATATTCCCTACTCCCTTTTACTTTTATATATCCACTCCTTCCTTGCTATATCTCAAACTCTCTTTTTTTTCACCTTGTTAACCTCATTTCTGTGTTCCCATATAGTAATCATTACCTACCCATTTACCTTCTTTATTGATTCCTATTACTGATACTTTTTCTCTGCTCTACTATCTTGACTTGCTCCCCACCTACTGTGTTCTCTTTATCCCCTCCTACTCTCAGTCCCCGTATAGCCTATCATTACCCTTCTATATATCCCCTCCCCTATTAGGTACCTTCCTCCCAGGGTTTATTTCTAGCCGTCAGTTTTTTTCTGGCACCATTTTTAAATACGGCAACAGCGTTCAACATATCCCTGGTCCTGTGGTCAGGCTGCTCAGGATCACCTCTCGGGTAGGTTTAACTACAGACTGGTCACCTTTTATGTGTGTTCTAATTGGTAAACTGCTATGGAAATGTGTCGTATGTAAAATATACTGCTGACTTGTGTTCTAAATCTCTCATTGCAAAAGGGAAAGTGTGCTTATCATTATATAGGTGTGCTTGGAGCACCAAATGAGTTTATTAGATGCATATGTCAAATCCAGAATTAATGGACATGCTTCACCTTAGTAAATCTAAATCCCTTAAAGCCACATGCTCGAGGGACTTGAACCTCAGCACAGAAATAAATAGAACTTGCTGGAGGGACAGGTTCATAACCCAGAGGCTCCCTTCGCTCTGGAATAGAATTCCAGTTCATGTGAGGCAGAGCACCTCACTGAATCTCTTCAAGAAGAATCTCGATAAGTGGATGGGGGATCATAGGTTTGTCCCAGGGATTACTCCCATGTCACTATTAGACAGAGGCACAGTAAACTAAACCTTAAAAAGGGCACAGTATACTCAAATCAAGGGGTGGCGTAAGCCATACAGAATCGGGCTAGGCTTATAATTGCCCCAGGGCAGATAGCCTAGTATGAACCTATGAACCTATGTTCCATACAGCTGATTCTGTCTAACACTGTGATAGCAATGTGAATATTACTGCCATTTGACTAGAATTAGTAGTGACAAACATAGCCACCAGCTTTCTGTTTGCTACGCTCATATACATAACAGCTGTCTTGAGCTTTATCTTGAATCTTGGACTGGGAATACTTGTTCCTATAAGTGTGAGTTTCTGTTATAGTGGATTATTCTACCTGCCGATCCATTGTTTTGTACGTGGAATCTCTTATTTTTGTAGCAACTGTCAGCTTTTATATCAGCTGCTTTTTTTTTCCTTCTGTTGGCTACACTTTATTGGGCTGTGACGGCCGATTTTTTTGGCGGGTACATTGAGCATTTATTCTGTTTCTTAGAGCGTTTTATACCAGGTCCTGACTGGTATGCTACCATTTTGTATTTATTTAATCTTTAGCTTGGGCAGTTGTGCAAGTGAGTCTAGTGCAGCATATTGGGCTTAACGGCCGGTTTGGCAGGGTCATAGAGCACTTTGGCTTTTACTTTACTTTATCGTATTCTTTTTAATTAATACATTTGGGCAGTTGTGTGAGTGAGTCTGCTAGAACATATTGGGCTGGGGTGCTCATATCTGGTGGGACCTGAGAGCTCTTTGTACTGCTGCTTATCTCTTATGCTGCCACATCGTACCTTCTCTAATTTATAGTTTAGACAGTTGAGCGAGGGAATCTGTAAAGACATATTGGGCTGGATGTGCTCGTAACTGGAGGGATATTAGAGCGTGTTGTATTTTTTTTATGCTGCAATATTGTATTCTCTGTAGTTTATAGTTGAGCAATTGAGCGAGTGAGTCTGGTAAACCGCATTGGGCAGAGATGGCAGAATTTGGCAGGCCCATAGAGCATTTTTGTACTACTTCTTGACTCTTACACTGCCATTTTGTATTTTCTTTAATTTAAAGTTTGGGCAGTTAAGCAAACCAACATGTTCTACTTGAAATGTATTTAGACATAGAAACAGTGTTTTCTTCATTTCACACTGTGTGTTATACTGTATCTCACTGTTAGACACTTGCTTGTTATTAGTTTATGTTATTTTCTGCTATACCTGTTGTATTATCCAGCTTCATGGTATGTAGAGAGAGTAAATTGTATGAATAAAAGTATCTATTACTGACTGCCCCCCTTGCTGTACTTTAACCTTTTCTCTGCTTTCCACTACTACCTCTTTAAACTACTCTCCCTAAACTTTCTATCCCTCAGCCTTACTTTATCCCTCATCTTACTCACTATGTAATGTATCCTAGTTGACTTATCAACTCCTCAGACTCTTGCTTACTCTTTTTCTTCTGCCAATCCCTTAACACTCTTGACTCGCTATTCCTAAAATAACTTAACCCAGCGTGTATCTCTCTTCTGTTTTATTTTACAGTATTCCACCCCAGGTGCTCCCTCCCTGCCTATATATTCAAAAGGAAGATCTACTCTTTAAACCCAGAACAACTCCTAGAATTTGCCTGCTAGCCTTGGTCTCCTACTAAGTAACCTACCGGAATGGCTCCCTATAACAAACTGTGTATGAATGTATGTAACCAAAGAAATTACCTCTGAACTCATTGTTTAGCTACTACTAGTACCCATTTATTGTGCTTGTATGCCCTCCCGAGTGTGCGTTCTTTAAAGCAGCCTACTGCGGACCATTTGCTATGCCCTCCCCTCCATTCACTAAACCCTTGAAACCACTTGTTCCACATAAGGCCTATAAATCTCTTCTACCCCTTATCCTTTATTACTACTTTCTACCACAAGGTGGCAGCACCTTAACAATACATACCAGAAAAAAAATTGTTCTTAAGTGGCTTCTGTACCTAACGCTGGCTATACTTTCCACTTTTGTAAATATTTACTCCCTTTACTTTTATATAGCCACTCCCTCCTTGCTATATCTCAAACTCTCTTTTTTCACCTTGTTAACCTCATTTCTGTGTTCCCATATACTAATCATTACCTACCCACTTACCTTCTTTATTGATTCCTATTACTGATACTTTTTCTCTGCTCTACTATTTTGACTTGCTGCAACCCACTCCGTTCGCCCTGTGGGCTCACTCCGCTCTGCTACCCTACCCCCAAATTCCACCCACCCCCACTACACCTAAACTTATACTCCATAAACCACACCCCTTGCTCAATCAACCAACCACTAACCCCTTCCCCTTAGATACACCACCCCTACTTCATCCTACAATTTTAAAGCTACTTCACACCTTATATTACCACACTCTATCTTCTTTACCTGAAGTATAATCTTTAATAAACTTCACACTGTTGCTCTACCCTTCTCTCCCACTACTTCCTATACTAGACCTTTATAGCATACTCTCTCCTTCAATCTTATCTATCTCTTATCTACATCCTCCTCATGGCGCAAGTGCTAAAAACTACTTCCACACATCTTCTACTCACAACAATTATCCTAATTTCACTATCTATTCCCTACACTCTAACCATCTATGAACATTCTTCACTTAGTAAATTTCACCTCACTCCCCAGCAAACACAATCAGTTTCTCAAGTTAACACCCTAAACCATATAAACATAACCTCTAATTCCACCTACATACTTCCAAAATTTCATAGATCCACCCACATCATCTGTTTCCAAGGCAGAAGAAGAAGTAGTAACTACTATAAAATCACAAGGATTATACAAAAACCTCAACAAAACCCCCTATTAGATGGTGGCATTTATCCTAACCCTGGCCCTACAAATAAATTCACCAAGGTACCACAGAAGCTAAACCTCAATACCCATACTCAAACAAGGCCCTCCAACTCCCTCCTGATAGCCTATCTTAACGTCCGTAGTATTAACAATAAAATGACCCACCTTCATGCACTCTTAGAAATACACTCATTTGACATCCTCTGTATTACAGAAACTTGGCTAAAGCCTACTACTCTCAACCAGGAAATAACCCCATCTGGATACAACCTTCTGAGATGTGATCAGATATCCAAAAAGGGTGGAGGAGTAGCCATCCTCTACAAATCTGAACTTCAACTTACAACCTTTAATGCATACCTACCCTCAAATATCAACGCAGAAACCCTTAGTGTCAAACTACATATCAACAACTGCAAATCTATCTACATAATTTGCTCCTATCTGCCCCCTGGAAATAATATTAACACTCTGGAAAATATCCTCAGTTGCTTCTCCACTCACCTACCTCAGGAAAGCATAGTACTAGGTGATTTTAATATAGACTGGCTACTACCTCCCACATCAATCTATATGGCTTTTCTCAAATTATAACCACCCCTACTAGAACCCATAAACCAAGTAATAAAGAAAGCACCCTAGACTGGATCCTTATAAATTGTCACCCCGATACTTATATACCAGGTACCCTTCCAGATCACATTAGTGACCACTCAAAATTAAACAAAAATGTCATAGTCCCAATCCAAATCTTTTCAAAACCTCATGCTCAAAAACACATTTTAATCAAGAAAACATCCTAAATTAACTTAATGCATGTGATTGGTCACCACTTCATCATCTTCAGCTAGAAGAAGCAGTATCTAACTTCAATACAACATTCCTACAAATCCTTGATTGCCATGCCCCCTCTCGCTCTACCAGAATACGAACCAAAACTGCTCCATGGCTCACCAAAGAAACGAGACAAAAGATTCTCCTACGTAATAAAATATGGGCCAAATGGAGAGCGTCAAAAAACCCAGCAGACCATCTTTACTTTAAGCAGCTATGAAATACCAGTAAAAAAGAAATTCTGCTAGACAAAAACAACTACTACCTTCACCTACAACAAACCCACCAACATAAACCACAAAAGTTCTGGTCAGGCATTAACAAACTGTTTCATCCAGGCCACTCCAAAACTCCCACCCCATCAGGTATAACCCAGGATAACCCTAAACACATTGCTGATGCCTTCAACAACTACTTCACTGTAGCTATTCAAACTCTAGCAAATACACTACCCACTGTCAGCACTAACCTATCAATAAGTATAAATAGCCCAGCTCCTTCATTTCATTTAGAACCAGTACCAACATCCCTCATCTGCTCCCTCCTACAAAAACTCAAACCTTGTAGCCCTTCAGCTGACCATCTACCAGGTGAATACCTACAAATTGCATCTAAAGCCATTGCCTATCCTATATCCATCCTTATAAATAGAACAATTACTGAAGGAACAATCCCCAACATCTGGAAAGTTTCACACATCATCCCTCTGCATAAGGGTGGTTCCTCTACGGAGATTTCTAACTTTTGACCAATAGCCTTACTCTCTCCAATAGCAATAATAATGGAAAAATGTATCCACCGGCAGTTGCTCACCCACCTTCTCTCTAATAACTTACTTGCTAACTGTCAGCGTGGTTTTAGACCTCACCATAGTACTACCACTGCCTTACTATCCTTTTCTGATTGTATTAACAAACATCGTAATAACAACTCTCTTTCATCTGCATTATTTATTGACCTGTCAAAAGCCTTCTACATGGTTAACCATTACCTACTTATTGATATACTAAAATCCCTATCTCTTGACCCACACGCAATACTTTGGTTTAAATCATACTTAGATAACAGACATCAAGCTGTTCTCTGGGATAATAATTTATTCTCACCCCTTCCAGTCAACATTGGAGTGCCCCAAGGCTCCATATTAGGCCCTCTTCTCTTTTCAGTCTTTATTAATGATCTTAACTCTAAAATTCCACAAGCCACCTGCATACAATATGCAAATGATTCAACTTTAATATGCTCTGCCAACTCTGCTTCCTCACTCCAGACCCTCACCCAAACTGTATTTCATACTGTTGAAAATTGGTTCATGAGTCATTGCCTCCTCCTTAACCCTAAAAAAAACTAAATTATTGCTCTTTACTCCTAACCAAAGGTCTCCACAATGTCACTTCACAGTAACTTCTAACACTGGAACGACCATATCCCCAGACACTACAACCTGACTCTTAGGTATTATAATAGACCACAGCCTTAGCTATGATGATCATATTAATACTACTATAAAATCAGTCAACCAAAAACTAGGATCCCTTTATAGAATCAAACCCTTCCTCACACCACTAGCCAGAACTACCATTGCCCAAACCCACCTTATCTCTACCCTGTTTTACACCTCTGCCATTTATACTAACCTATCTAAAAACAACCTTAGCAAACTTGCAACCAGCTATAATAACATTGCCAGATTTGCCACTGGCTCCCCTTTTAGAACCCATCACTGTCGCAACCTTAAAAAGCTAGGATGGTTAAAACTACAGAATCAACTACTTTCTCAACAACTGACTATTACCCAAAAGATTCTCTACCACCCTAACAAGACTCCTATCCTCACTAGTATGGTTACCCCATATAATAATCTGGCAACACTACGCTCTGCTAATAAACTTCTAGTCTCTACTACTAAATCTAACAACAAGGCTGGCGACTCACTATTCTCCAACACAGTGGGAAAAACCTGGAACCAGCTTCCTAAAGAATTATCATCACTTTCTTCCACACTACTCTTCAAAAAACATCTTAAAGAATATCTCAAACACACTGGCTATGTCCCTGCTCTAACCCTGACTAAAAGTCTATTTACCTATCTTCCACTCCATCTCCCACTCCCCTTACCTCTTTGCTCTGTTGTTTTATTACGCCTAGCAATTGCAACTAGAACTCTAACCACTTCTTAGCATTAAAGAGACTTCCTCTCAGCACTGTTTCATGACTTACTTCTCTAAAAGAACTCTCCTCCTATTTTCTAATATAAAATAATGTAATATAACTTCCTTCTATAATGTATTCTAAGATACTATTGCCTACACTGGAGCTTTTCTCCCCAGGCCTCTACTGATTATGTACTGTATGTTAGTATTAGATTGTATGCCTGTAACCATGCCTCTAATTTAAGATAACAATTCTTGGTATTCTTTATCATCTTATTTATGCTATCCAAAGTTTTTCTTTTCCAGGTAAATCTTACACAATATTTGTATTGTCTATTCTAAAAGAATGTAATGTAATATCTGTCTATTGCATATTCTGTATGCTATGATACTATTTCCTATGTTGGAGCTTTTCTCCCCGGGCCTCTACTGAAAATGGACATATATCCAGTTAGACCAGCCCGGTCAACAAATGTAAAATAAATAAAATAAAATAAATAAATAAAATAGTTGAAAATGTTATACCCCCTGTATGTTAACACTGCACCATTTTTCACAATGTCCAAATTGCCCCCTTGTCCCCTTTTTACTTCCATCATCTTTGGAAGTGCTATTTATTTTACTTTATTTTATTTATTTGTTTTTATTTTACATTTGTTTACCGGGAAAGTCCAACTGGACACAGGTACATTTTCAGTGGAGGCCACAAAACAATACAACACAATACATGAGATTGAGAGATAAATCATGCATATAGCATTCATACAATATGACAGAAATTACAGCTCGTAACAACGACAATCACTGAGGTACAGAATAAACTTAAAACAACATTTTTTTTACAGTTATAGTCACAGCAAGGTAAATATCAACGAGTTTACAAGCTTTCATGAGAAAGCTGTTTCTACATAGCTGAAACTCTGAAACAATCTTTTGGTATGGATTAACCTGGGGATTGACATGAGCATAGCCAATCATTTAGATAGTGGGTTTTCAGGAGTTTTTTTTAAATGAGGAGGGGAGGTAGTAAAGGTTATATGACTTGGTAGTGCTTTCCAGTTTTTGGCAAAGGTGCTGGCAAAGAGGGATTTACCAGCTTAAATTTTTATGCTTGATGACAGTTATGAAGTTCTGGTTACTAGATCTTAAGGCTCTAGAGGGAATGTGGGGCTGCATTAGATGCTGAAGTGCTGGGGTTATGTCAGGAAAGTAGTAGTTTGTGTGCTATAGACAGTTGATTGAGTAGGAGTATATGAGCCAACTCAAGCCAGTTGAGCTGCTTAAGGGATAGAGTCAGTGGTGGGTCCTATATAAGGCTTCAGTTGCAAACTTGGCAATCTTGTTATAGCAAGATTCCATTTTATTTAGATCGGTTTGGCGGAGATTAGTCAAGATGGGAGAGGCATATAGGAGGATGGATAAAAGATGTGTCCTTGCAGTGGTAGCTTTGGTATGTTTAGTGATAGAGTGTTTGCTCCTGTAGAGGAGTCCACGTTTTTTGTTAACTTTTGTGATGGCTTGTGCTATGTGTATGTCAAATTTCAGGTCATTGTCTATTTTTATGCCTAGCAGTTTGGTGTGTGTGGTTGGGCTGATTTGAAAAATTACCCTAGGTGTAATACCAAGTTTATCTAATTGGTCATCAGCTTTAATCAAATTCCAATTTTTATATAAGATACGTTTGATCACCAGTCCAATATTAAAAGGAGTAATAAAAGAAATACTAAAATCTGCTTTTTCTCTATGAGTTTGGAATACATTATCTGTATCTCCTATTCCTTCTATTAATCTATCACTACCCAAAATTGCTTTAAAATAATCCATATTTCTTTTAGTTTTAACTTCATTAATTATTTCTCTTAAAAATGAAGTTGGATAACTCCTCTTCATAAATAGCCCCTCTAGAAATTTACACTCCAAATCAAAATCACTATCAGTCATAAATAGCCCCTCTAGAAATTTACACTCCAAATCAAAATCACTATCAGTAGTGCACATACGGGCAGCTCTGACGAGCTGTCCTTTGCACCTAGGGTAATTTTTTTTAAAGAGCAACTAATTTTAAGTATGTTTTAAGTTTCAAGTACTCACTACCCACCAGTGGTGGCTGGTGACTTCAAATCAAAGGGGGGCTGCAAGAGACAGCTGAATGGGTGGGGTCAATGGGAAGGGGTGCGACCAACTAGAAAGGGGAGGAGCTATGTTCAAAACCACAAAAACTAAAACTTTAATTAAATACACTGCCCTGGGTGCCAAACCATCATTATGAGAGTCCAATCAAGACAAAAATAAGTGTAGAAGAATAAAAATATTTCAATGCATTGGCTGCATGACAGCTTACTTAATATCTAGATGGAAACAAAAGGTTGTGAGGCATGAAAAAATAAATTACTTTTTAAATACATTACTGGAATGCCAGTCAAAATCAAGTATAAGAAAAACAAGCAGCACTCAACTCAAACCACTTCTCCTTGCACTGCAGTTCTAATTATAAATTATATTCAGCTTTGTTAAAGTACCAAGTAACATGCTGAAAGTAGAAATATCTGTGATGCCCCCACTTGTAAAAATGTTTCTTATCCAAAAAAGACCTGCTGCCTGACAACTATCTACTTGTTTCATGGGGAAAACATGATCAAAGTAAAAAATGAAAAGCAAACAAGAAACAAGCTCAAGATACATTGCTTAAAGGATTACTGTACAGGTTATGGAGCATGATTGGCATTCTGTTTAGTTTACGAGTAAAGCCTGTACAGATGACTGGAAGTCTCCAACAAGTGTAATGAGCTTTTTAAAATAATGTAATCCTGTCCTTCAATACCCAAGGCTTATACATTATCTAATTAAGTATTCTCTGCATGGCAACAACAGAAATGCATTCAGTGTTGGCAATTCTTTAACAGTATGCTTATTAAAGCTTACTTGCATCTTACGATCTCAGACAAGCTTATCTTATGGTCATTAAAGCATTGCTACTTACACAGAGAGCAACAGGCACTTTGAGTAATAAGCATAAATCAACAGTACAAAAATATGACAGAAACCAGACCATTCTGCAAAATCAAGGACAGATGAAAAGCCACTGTAGTACTTGTGTCTACCCTGGATGGGGGGGGGGGACACTCTGCACATGTTACACTGCATAACTACTCATTGCCTTGCTTGGACACATCCAGAGTCCCTACATGGGGGAGTGGGGTGCAACAAGTATGTCACAATTTGAAATGTCTCTGGCTGACTGTGATGGCCCTGACACATTTGTCCTACCTCTCAACCTCAGAGCAAGAAATCTGGACAAAGCCATACATAGAAGTGGGACAAAGGCCCAAAAATTAGGACAATTTTTAAATATCGCTCTTATAACCTTAGAAATATAATAGAATAGGTCTTGCATTAGTATGAATTTTCTGAAGGGTATGAACTCTGAAACTCAAAATGTCTGTCATTATTTTCTAACTTCAGTCTTTAATGATTTGTCACTAATGTGCCAAAAAAACACAATTTTATGAAAAAAGAATCAAAAATGTGATGTAAAAATATAAAATAGCCACACAATACAGCTGGGAACCTATCAAAGAAGGGACATTTTAATATTAGTACTGCTAACTTGAGCAGCTGACAAAATAAGAATCTACATGCATTTCAAGTAATCTATAACTTTGATTATTACAGTTATTTCTTAATTGTAAACCCTCCATGTTTTCTTCCAACATTGCTATTTTGCGGAGGGATTATTAGGGGGAAGGAGTAACATTTTGAGCCAAAATCAGGGACAGTTGAGAGGCTGGCTATGCCTAATTCTATAAAGCAATTTATTTGCATGTACCTCTCAAACTGTTAATGCAATAAATCTGGACAAGGCCAAATATATTGGGGGAACATATAAACAGTACTAAAAATTGCTCTTGTATAAATGGAGACAGTTGATAGAATAACAGGTCTTACTTTAGCATGCATTTTTATGAAGGTTATGAAGTCTGAAACTCAGTGTATAATTATTTAGTGACTTAATTCCTAAATGATTTGCCAGAAAACTACACATTTTATGAGGAACAAACCAAAAATAAGAAGCAAAAATCTATTCATTCTTTGAAAATCTGGGGAGTTGGGAGGTATAGTTCAGCTGAGCCTCTGAGATTGCCGCCCTTCCCCTTCACAAAATCATTGTCGAATGGAGCCTCTGCAGCCGTTCCAATGATCCATTACTTGGCTATTTCACTCCATTTACCATAAACACTAATGTGCATACTGCTTTACTTCTATGATGATTTGGGCTTCATTTGAAAGTTTTATTTTGCATTTTACAGCACAAACACTAAGACATCTGCTAAACAAAGCAATGCAGTCTCACAATGAAAACAGACTTAGCATTAAAACTTCTCTGCCCTTGAACTCACATTCATTGAAACAGCATTGAAACCCACATTCAAAGAAAATACATTTTGCCAGTGACAGATAAAGATTAAGTTTGGGCTGTTTTCAAATCATAGGCCCCTTGCATATGAAACATACATGTGCTCTTTGATATACCTTCCTGATTGTACTAAATTATATTCCTTGTACAATACAGTACAGTTGTTAGAGGGCGTTTTAAATTTGTTTTGAACATTTTTCCAGTAAGCAATGAAACAAAATGCATGCACCCATAATGACAAAACTGCCCAGTTCAGAACATTTCCATCATAAAAGTCTACTCAGACTTCTACAGTCCACCATTATCAGTAAATATGCACAATTTTACAGTCCACCATTATCAGTAAATATGCACAATTCTACAGTCAACCATTATCAGCAAATATGCACAATTCTACAGTCCATTATCAGTAAATATGCATAATCTCTGAAGTAAAAGTCATCTAAATAATTCCACATTAAAAAAATGTGTAACTAATGAAGAGGTTGCTGTTAGCAAACACCTTTATATTTCATGGTTTTATCGAAAAATAGTGTTGGTTGCCCCTGAGGAATAAATTTCCTATATTACATTAAAAAAATGATAAGCTAGTAATATTGCAAGAGGAAATTGATGGCAAAATGATAACAGGCTCATAGTTAGTATCTTCACCAAGGAGGGCATTCTCAGTACGGCAGCATCCACCCCTTGTGGGAGTAGAACCCACAGCCTTCTGCACCAACAGCAAGTACACAACCTGTTGTGCTATTAACAATGCAAGCCAACTCAGCATAAGCAGCGCTAAACTTCCCTTCCCCTGCAGCTCTCAGCTCCTTGTAAAATCTACTCAATACTCAACTGCATCTCAACTTCACAGCGCAAGAAATCTGGAAAATGCCAACATTTATTGGGGGGAGGGGGTCAAAAGCCCAAAAACCAGGGACACATTAAACATTGCTTGTATAATCTTGGAAAGTTGCTAGAATAAAATGCTGTGTTACCACCATACATTTTACTGCCAAGGTCCCTGTGCAAAACAGTCAGAGCAACATACAACTACACCAAATCAGCTGCTTTGTGAAAGAGATGAATGAATGGCTATCATTTAGTGAACTCACTTCTCACCATAGCTGTCAACCTCTTAGTACAAAACACCTGGTCAAACCCAGTAATGAGGGAAAACAGCCCTCAAACATATTCACTGAATTCAGTTCTTGCCATAGCTGTCAACCTTAGCACAAAAAACCTGGACAGAGCCAATAATGGAGGAATACAGTCCCCAAAAAAGGGACATATTTCAAATATTCATTGTATAAACTTATAAAATTGCTAGAATAAAAGGTTGTGTTACTATGTATTTTCTGAAGAATATGAAGTCTGAAATTCAAATGCCTGTCAATTTTGCTTCTGATGGAACAAAAACAATTTTCAGCAGAGGCCCAGGGAGAAATACTGCAGACATATGTCTTTGTAAAATGGCAGGACACCAGAGCAAATCCACACAAACACAGGGAGGAGATGCAGACTCCACATAGAAGGCACCCCAGCCAAGAATCAAACCAGAAAACTTATAGCTATAAGGCAACAATGCTACCACTGCACCATCAAATATGTAAGGAATTAAACATTCAGAAACCTGAAGTCTGAAATTCAAATGCCTGTCACTTTTATTTAACATTTGTTAACCAGGACAGTCTGACTTGGAACAAAAAAACTATTTTCAGCAGAGGCCAAGGAAGAAATAATGCAGACATGTCTTTGTAACATGGGAGGACACAAAAGCAAACCCACACAAACACAGGGAAAAGATGCAGACCCCACAAAGAAGGCACCCTAGCCAAGAATCAAACCTGAGAACCTACAGCTGTGAGGGAACAATGCTACCACTGCACCATCAAACATTTAAATATTTAGAAACCACAGATATTATGTGGAACAGAACAGATCACATATGAGGCAAACATCTGCAAATATTTTACAAATGGTGGTGGGTAGGTAATTCAGGCCCTTAACACCTGCATACAAGGTACAGGGTTCAAGCCTGAGGTATTCCCTACCACACCACCATGTGTCTACTGTAGCCACCAGTATATAGTACCACCAGTATATAGTACCTAGGGCAATACACACACACACACACACACACACACACACACACACACACACACACACACACACACACACACACACACAAGCACACATACACACAAACACACATACACACACACACACACCTTGTCGAATGGCCCCAGCCCACCAATGAGCTAAATACCTGCTTCCATTACCGCTCGGTTGCTGCCGCCGTTATCCGAACAGCCCCTTACCCATATTCCTTGTGCAATTGGTTCATCCCAAAGGATTCCCTGCAGTCCAAACCCAGGATTGGTCCTGCCTGCGACTGCTGCAGTCCGGAGTGCCTCTATGTCGTGATGTCATCGCTGCATAGACTTCTGGGCATCTTGCCTTTCCCCTTATCTAGACTGCTGTGAAAGCAGTCTGAGAGCATGTGCGCATGTGTACTGTCCGGGAATTCATTTTTGTGTTTCTCGGTTTGTTTTTATTTTGTTTTGTAGGTGGGAGGGCTGCAGTCCTATGGCACGAGCCGCCCCTGCTACCCACTAAGATAGTGGGCATGTATAGATGTGAATCTTGCAACTGCTGCAGATATATGCAGACGGGAGCCACTTCTCTATCCAAGGCAAAAATTTTACTATTAGGCATAGATTTAATTGTAATACTAGTAGAGTGGTTTATTTAGCCCAATGCCAATTTTACCCATGTTTTTACATTGGTAAAATGGATAGGAAGTTATGGGAGTTCGTATACGAGCACCTATATTATATTAGAAAGGGGAAAGTTGAAAATGCCCTAGCCAGACATGTTAAAGATTATTGTAACCATTCGTTTTTATTTAGAGCCATTGACACTGTAGTAGTGGATAATAGGGAGGGGGACCCATGTCTTTATTATTAGAACAGTTGGATTTATGATGGCAAATTTTAACCAGAGCATATGCTAGACAAGGTCTCAATGATATTTGGTCTGTTTCATGTATTTTAATGCTTAAAAGCCTCAACAGATGAATGTAAACATTAGTATTGCTGTTATTAGTATAATTTATATATATATTTTTATATGTGTGTATATATATATATATATATATGTGTGTGTGTGTGTGTGTGTGTGTGTTATACATTTTCAATATTTAATATTTTTTTAAAAAGTAGGAGTGATTTAATTGTCTTAATTGTTTTAGTCATGTGATTAGGGAAGAGTATTTAAGCACACATTGTGGAGTGATGTATTTGTCTGATGAAGTTGTTAATAAACTTGACAAAAGTGCTAATAATACACAGTAACTCGGCATTCTTTGCAAGTTTTGTTGTTTTTAACAGTTTGTCTTTTGTTTTATATCTTTACCAGTCTTGTTAGCTCAGCCTTAATGACAGCAAGTTCTGAATTCATTTTTCCATCTCTTCCCAGTGTGCTGAAGAAAAAAACAGAGAGTATTTCATCAAAGGAATCCATTACCCGGCTTCAAATCACTGAAAAATGACTAAAACAAAATACACGGAGTGCAATAAAGTTAACGTAAGACGTTGGGTAAATAATTAAATAATTAATTAATTCTTTATTAACCACACACACATTTATTCATTACTTAGTAATAAAAGAGGCTTTTATGAAGTTTTTACTATGCCTTTAAGAAGACAGTGGTCTCACCTTTGATAACCACATCGCCACAACAGTCAGGAAATCCTTCTATGTGGCACACCTCATCACTAAGGGCTTTTCATCCAGAAAAAAGGAGGTCATTGTCCCACTGTACTCATCCCTCATTAGACCCATTATAGAATACAATGCCCCGTTTGGTATGTACCTCTCAAGACATCTGCAACAACTGGAAAGGCCACAGAAATACCTCACTAAAAGAATCACAGGCCTAAAGCAGATGCCCTATGCTGACCACCTTAAAAAACTCCAGCTATACTCTGTCGCATATTGTCTACTCAGAGACGATCTTTGCTTAACATACAAGGCCATGTCAAACCCAGAGCTGTTGGACATGCTACACTTAAAGAAATCTCAATCCCTCAGAACCACACGCTCCAGGGATCTAAACCTTGTCATCACAATAAACAAAACATGCTGGAGGGATAGGTTCCTGACCCAGAGACTCCCCAGACTCTGGAATAGATTGCCCATACATGTCAAGCAGAGTGCCTCTTTGGTCCTCTTCAAAAGGAACCTTGACGATTGGATGGGAGAAAGGAAATTCACCCCGGGGATCACATCAGTCGCCCTGCTAGATAGGGGTCCAGGGAAGTAAATAGTGTGGGAAGAAATAGCCAGAGAATTGTTATGGCTAGGCTTGTATAGGCCCTAGGGCTGATAGCCTAGTACCAACCTATGAACCTATGAACCTATATTAAAAGTTTATTTAATTTAGGTTGGTGATGTGATCAGAGTTTATAAAACTGTTTAAAATGCAATTTTGATCATTCTGAAGACGTCCTGATTGTAGCAGGACAAAAGCACTCAATCTTATGTTTGTTTGCTATTTTATTGTGTAAATAGTTTTTATTTGCTATTTTTGTTGTGTAATTAAATAGTTTTTATGTGCTCTATTGGTGGTGCTTAATACCTGGCTTCCTGTGTTTACTTTATTATCTTTTATTAGCATTTTATTTTTAATGCTGCACGCCATGTATTTTGTTTTAATCTATAGAAGCATGTTGTTAACTTGATAGCATGTTGGTTTATTCAATAAGAGTGCAATAAACATATCATATACCATAACATCAAAGGTGACAATAGTAACTTGAGATAAAAGAGCATTCTATTATATCTGAAGCTATGTAACCTTGGTGTTAGCATACTTAAAGTTGCAGAAATGTGCATGGTGGTACAGTTGTAGGTAGAGTGCTACTGCAAAAATGCTTGTTTACATATGAAGTTACTGCAACATTTATCATCATTATTATTGTTATTATCAATTTTTAAGTGAGTATGATTTTTGTTTACTCTCAGCATATCAACATAAATAAAAACCTCATTCACCTCTTATATGAAACCTTAATCTGCCTGTGTCACTGATAATCCTAATATTTGTCCATTACAGCAGAAAGATCTCACATTTCAACTTATACATATCTCAATTTCTAAGTTAGGAAATCAATACTTCTAAAGTGACTGATACTACATATTTGTTGATTTATTTTTTCTCTTCTTTTTTCTTTTTTTTAACTGTACATACCTCTCTGAATCTCAGTAGTATAACTTAAGAATATTGCAAGAAGATATCATCAGTTATATCCCATTGGCAATCCTCTGTCTTCCTATGGGGGAAAAAGAGCTGCATCTGTTTAATAACAGTGAAAAAAAAGACTTGCTTGGTAAAAGCCCTGAATGTTGTTATTGGCACTAGAGCTATCTTCAGTATGCAACATATGGCATAAAAAGGGGAAATGAAAAGAGGGCAGTAGAAATGTATAAAAACTTAGTGCTCTCTTTCAATTAGCTCAATCACATATTCCAAAATTACAAGCATTGGACTTGATGCCTTTTATAAATTGACAACAAGTAACCCAGATTCCCTACTGACTTTATACCACAGAGTGAAGCAGAACTGTCTTTGATCTATATGACTGGGCTTCATTTAGCATCCCCAACATAAGAATATCTAGAGACGGAAGAGAAGGACTGAAAGGAGTGTGGCCTGCTATCCTCCCCATGAGGAGAGATGGTTGCATGCACTTTGGGACTTACTCGTTAATGCAGTTTCCCTTGTGGAGAATGGAGAAACTATCACTCATGCTTCAAAGGAAGAGCTACCTGAAGGGAATATCCCTTGCAGAAGTGAGGAAATATCCTCCACTGTTAGCCTATTGCACAACTATCTCCGGCACTATACAGAGTGTGTGTAGTAGATAGGGCTACAAAAATAACAGAAACAATTTTAAATTAACCCTGATGGCTGTTGAATGATGACTCTTCCATGTTGACTTGGCTTACTGTCACCCTTGTAATGAGGAATGAATGTGCTAATTGACCAAGAGGGGGTTAATGACCATACACCTCAAATGTCCTGGAATATGCAAACTGTCCAGATTTTTCCCACACATTTTTTGGTGTCTTCTGCATAAAATATGTGGCTTTGTGGAAAATCACTAAGGATTTTTTTTTCACTAAATAATGACATACATATGAGTTTCTAACTTCATATACGTCAGAAAATGCATACTAACACAAATTAATCTAGCAACTTTCTAAGTTTATAAGAGTAGTATTTAAAATTCATCCCAAGTTTGGGCCTTTTGTCCCCCCTCCATTATTTTATGCTTTGTCCAGATTTCCTTTGCTAAAGAAAGAGATATGTTGATTACTGACAATGATGGCAGACAGAGCAAAGATAAAAACGTACCTACTCACCCTAATATCAGTATGATTTGATGTTAGTGTTTTAAAATAAAAAAAAACAATGTTCCTCAGTAATACAGGCCTCTCAATCCCTTTCAGGCACAAGAAAGGTGTGGCCATGTTTCTGTCAGGAAATCTTTGTCATGTAGTGCAATGTATATACCAACAGTAAGAGGTAGCCCAGGAACCCCCTTAACCCAACTTTCAGAACTAGATAAGACTGAGGATATCAGTCCTGTCTAGTTCTGAAAGTTGGGTTAAGAACTAGACAGGACTGAGGATATCACCTACCAGGCTAAGAACAAATGACAAATAATGAATAGCAGAGTTTTTGTGTGTCATTCTAGTATACATAGCCAGAGCATGTGCATTGACAATTGTAAGGTATAATGCATGAACCCATAGAGCAAAGAAACAATGTGGAAAAAAGAAGTGCATAGGAATCCCACTGTATCCAAAAAAGGACACCAGTAATTTAATTAAAACAATCCACTTTAATATAATTTTACATAATAATACAAGTTAAGTGCTCTCATACCTTCTGCTGCAGGGATTTCATCAGAAATGATTAGAGACAATTGAAACCTCAATATATACCATTTCCTCAGACATACTAAGCACTTTTATTGGTCAAATTATTTAATTGGTTAATTGATCGATCTATCTTTTAAATGCTGCAAGCTGTACCTCTGATATCTGGACATCTTTATTGTATGGGAAGGTGATGACAAATTAACTGAAAAATTTATCAGTTAGTTGAACAATTCTGCCACATTTTTGAAAGTGACATTTAATTCAAAAAATCAACTATTAATTACCTTGACACTGCTGTCAACAATATACCAGCTGGTTTTAGTTACACCATCTATAGGACACCCATACTTAGTAATTCTTATTTATATTTTAAAAGTTATCACCCATAACCGCGAAAAGCCGAAAGACACAACAAGAACAACAACCCCCCCCTCCCCAGTTCATAGGAGAAGCCTTGTTAAGGGACAGTGTATTAGGTTGGCTGAATAGTCTCCAGCAAAGAAGTATTGGTTGAGGAGATGGATACATGAGAGGATACCCCAAGATCATGGTAGAAGGTATAGCTAAGCAAGTTGTAGAACAATGGGGTTCATATTATAAGCCCTTGTTGGTGAATTATTTCACAATAAATAAACCAAAAGTATTACCCAATGGAGTTACTTCTACACAAAAAAAAAATCCACTTGAAAGAGTGATGATTTTGTAATACAATGATAAGACCCACATTATAAAACACATTATCACAAGGAATTGCAATATTTTAAGAACAAACACTTCCATTTCAACCGTCGCAAGTGCCAGCCTCATTTTGTGTATAAAACAGCTAACAGTCTGAAGGGATTATTTAAAAAAGACCCTGAAAACTTAGATTTATCAGTTATATGCTGGACAAGGAAGTGTGGGTGCTGTAAACAATACCACAATATTTATGAATGGGAATATATAGAACTGGGATCCAACAATTTTAAGGTTAAGTTACAAAGTGGTAAATATTGCACTAGAGATGTGGTCTGTATCGCAGTGTGTTCAGCTTGCTTCAGTTTTTATATTGGAAAAACAGTGTTATTTTAGAAAGAGAATTTACAAATACACTGCTGATATGCTAACAAAGTCAGGTATAAAAGCACTGTAAAGGCACTCTAACATGTGCCACATTCAAAAAGTTACACTTTGCTATTATTGACAGAATTACTGTTAACCCTAAAAGTTAGAGTTGGGAAACCACGTTGGAATATAAAGAGTTATATTGACAGTTAAGATTGAACGCCATGAACCCACATGGGCTAAATGATAATGTGCCAATAGTCCCAGTTCTAAAAATGAGAGCAGCAAAATTATGAAACTGATGAGGTATTCATTTATGATATACATTTCATATATACATACATACTTTCCAGGATGTTTTAAGATGTTTTAAAAAAAATATATATATATACATATATATATATATATATGTATATACATTTTTATGTGTATTTAATATTTAAGTGATTATTTATTTTCACATATATAATTAGAGTTTATTTTTGTCGTGGCTTGTGTCTGTTTAACTTCCACACCATTTGATGATTTGTGGTGAGTTTTTCATGTGTTAGGTTGATCAATTAACTTGAGTATCAGTTTTCTGTATTTTCTTGCTGTACTTAACTGTTTTCTGCCTAAACGCTGATTTTCCAGCACTTATTGTGATTTAAAAGCTTGTTTTTTTCACATATTGTACTTATTTGACTGCCTGCACTTTTAAAACCTTTTTTGTTTAAATAAATTGTTTAACTGTTGTAGGCTACACACTAAAGTGTGATAGCCTTTCCTGATCACTTGTAGTCATTTAAAGCTGTTTTAATTGTAATTTCTACTGTTTTTGCCTTATCTTTTTAAACAAAATTCTTGTTTCCCACCTTTCTAAGTTAGTATAGTCCAGTTTTCAGGCTACTGCTGAATTCAGGGCTGTGTTACAAGTTTCTGAGTTACCCATACCTTACTTAATAGAGGGAAGTTTCTCTGTTCACTTGTGAGAGAGGGGAACTTTGAGCAGCCATCTGTTCCTGGAGGAGTGGTTCCAGCCCAGAAGTTAGTAGTTTAAAAACCACGTTTGCACAGTTATGTGCGCCGGGCAGCACTGGTTAGCTAGGGTTAAATTATTCTCGGCTCCACTAAGTCTCCTCTTCAGTTTTTTCACTTGAAACTAGCCTAACTCTCAACCTAAGCACTCAAAAAGCATCCTACAGTCCAGCACTTGCTCAGACCTAATAGCAAGCACTAATATACCCCGACACTTGACTGCCCAGCAGGGCAAGGCTCTTTATCCACCCCTCACCAACCAAGCGACTAAGCAGCTCACCCTACTATTCAGGCATGACCAAAGGGCAACTTCAGGTGTACTCTCCAGTCCAGCTGGTGAATCTGGGTATCCTGAGGCAATGTTACAACTGCCTCATGTACACAGACAGCCCTCTCCTCCTACCACAAAACACTAACATATGTGAGAGATGCAAATATACAGCCAAACTGGAGGCTAAGGTCTCTCCACCCAAGACTGGAACAGACAATCATGAGGAGAAGGTTAACACTTGCACCACACCTCCAGCCTCACACAGACCTACTAAACCAGCACTGGCAAAAAATACACATAAATACATGAAATCATACTCGGAGGCTCTAAATAAAAACCTGCAAAAGCATCAGAGAGCTCCAAAGCAGACACCCACAAAACCTGCACCTCCCATCACAAACCAGACAACACATAAAACACAAAATCAATGTGCCGCACAATCACAGCCCTTAAGGTGAAATAACATACCTAACACACTAGTAATAGGTGACTCAATAGTCAGGCACACTGATGCCCCACTCACTAAACTGGACAAGGAGAAGGTTACCATTTAGCTGCCTGTCAGGAGCCAGAATCCGCCACATAACACAAGAACTCAGGTCACTCCAGAACAAGTACAAATATGACTCTGTCATTGTTCATGTTGGTGTGAATCACCTGAGACGTACCTCCCTGGACTACATGAAAAGAGACATGGAAGAGCTCTCTGATCATGTAGCCCAGGCAGGTATGACCCTGATCCTGAGTAGCATCCTGCCCTCACCAAGAATGATACCTCAGTATAAAGAAAAAATTATCAATTTCAACAATTGGCTAAGCATCTGGTATCATTCAAAGGGGATCCAGTGTCTGTCAGCCTGGGATGACATGCTCGACAAGCCACGTTGCTTCGGAAGAGACGGCTTGCACATGTCACCCCTTGGCTTTCGAATACTGGCCAAGGCTCTTGCTGCCCCCATAGTGCCTTTTTTTGGCAAGGCTCAAAATTCAAACCCACCTCCATAAACAGCACAAGTAAAAAAATTAGGGTTATGCTACTCAATGCCAGGAGTTTAAATCTAAAAATACATACGCTCGAAGCACTCCTAAGTATGGGGAACATCAACATCTGTGCAGTAACTGAAACCTGGTTCAAGGCTCCAGAGAGCACTCCAGCACTACTGGGCTATAACTCATACCACACATTTCAGCCACAGAACAAGGAACGAAACACAAAAGGAGGGGATGTATCCATATTCATCAAGGATACCCACACCTCCAGGTTAGTGGCGCAGCGTGATACCTCTGAGATCATCCATGTGCAGCTAACATCGGGCAAATCTGCAATGCAAATTGCGGCCTACTACAGATCACCCTCCATGACCCAGGACCACCACTCCACCTTTCTAGAGACACTGGAAAACATGAAGGTTCTACCGAACACCCTGATATTGGGTGATTTCAATTACTGTACCATTAACTGTGAAAACTACTTGAGTACAAGCTGCCAGGCTCAGCGCTTCCTGGAATTTATCATCTCAAATGCCCTGGATCAGCTAGTAAACTCCCCTACCAGAGACCACAACATATTGGACCTGGTCATCACCAACATGGGTGACAGGTGTTCCGTACCAAAGTTCAACCCATCACTGGTTATATCAGACTATAAACTAATCACCCTGGATGTCCACACACCACCATCACTCCCAACCAAGGAAACGACAGTGACAAACTTTTCTAAAGCAAACTTCACCTTACTTAAGGCAGAGGTGGTAAGTTTCACAGCCCCCACGCTAAAGGGTAACACTGCCCAAGATGCAGAATCCTTTACAATTGCACTTTATGAGCACCTACAAGGATGCATGGATTGTGCCATCCCTAGCAAAACCAAGACTGACTCCCCTAAGAGAAGGAAACCAATCTGGTGTACTCCTGCCATAAACAGGTTATACAACAAAAGGAGGAAACTAGTTCAGAAAAAAAGCAAATCCCAAGAAGGAAGGACATCCCTGATCAGTATCAGTAAGAAACTAAGGTCACTCATAAAATCATCCAAGGCTAACTTTGAAAGAAAAATAGCCAAGGATTCGAAAGATAACCACAAAGCCTTCTTGTATCAGTAAGAAACTAAGGTCCTTCATAAAATCATCCAAGGCTAAATTCGAAAAAAAAATAGCCAAGGATTCGAAAGATAACCACAGAGCCTTCTTTAGCTATGTCAAGAATCTAAGTGGCAACTCGCAGATATGCTCTGAGCTAGTGCAAAATAGCACAAAATATACTGAACCTACTGATATTGCCAACATCCTGGCAGATAGATTCAGTGCAAACTTCACCTCCCTCTCACCTTCAAAAGGGCCCACAACAATACCGGAAAAATGTAGTGTCCCGGAAATCACAGAAGCATAGGTGAAAACAGCCCTTTCAAAAGCGAAAAACACAGCATCAATGGGGCCAGATGGTGTCCCAGGCTGCGTCTTGCACGAACTAACCCCCCACCTAAACACGCTGTTCAACCTCAGCCTCTGCACAGGCTACGTGCCCATAGAATGGTGCACAGCAAAGGTTATTCTGCTCCACAAAGGAGGAGCCACAACTGACCCTGGTAACTACCGTCCCATAAGCCTGACTAGCCTGGTCTGCAAGGCTATGGAGCGCATCATCATGGAACTCATTAACAAAGACATTGGGAACCTCCAAATACTTCTGACCCAGTTCGGCTTTGTTAAGGGCAGATCATGCCAACTAAACCTGGTTGAATTCTTCGAGACAGTCACCAAGGCCATAGACAAGGGAAAGGTGGCTCACACAGCCTACCTTGATCTTGCCAAGGCATTCGACACCATTCCTCACTTGGGTATTATAGAAAAGCTCAGCAGCCTGAACATAAACCCCTAAGTCACAAGATGGGTTGCCAACTGGCTTACAGACAGAACTCACATGGTAAGAATAGTGGGCTCCAGGTCCGACTCTAAACCAGTCACAAGTGGTGTCCCACAAGGCTCGGTTCTGGGACCCCTACTGTTTGGCATATCTTTCTCAGAAGTACAGGCAAACACAGGAGGACTATGGCTAACCAAGTTCGCCAATGACTGCAAACTGGGACCCATAATTGACTCTCCGGCTGACATGGACATCCTTCTAAAAGGCCTTACTGAGACAGACACCTGGTATCAAAGTCATGGCCTCAAGCTAAATGCCAAAAAATGCATAGTTATCCCGTTTGGGAAAAACAGAACACCCACGAATTACCACATAGGCGGAAGCCCCCTTAATACAGAAGAGGTAATAAGAGATCTGGGGACCCAGGTAGATAGTAATCTCTCCTTTGACAACCACATTGCCAAAGTAGTTAGGAAATCCTTCTATGTGGCCCATCTAATTACTAAGGGGTTCGCATCTAGAAATAAAGAGGTTATAGTGCCCCTCTATTCGTCACTCATCAGACCCATCATAGAGTACAATGCCCCATTTGGGATGTACCTCACAAGACACTTCCAACAGCTGGAAAGACCACAAAAGCACCTCATCAAGAGGATTACTGGCCTCAAACATTTGTCCTATGCAGCCCGACTGAAAAAACTCTGGCTATACTCAGTGACATATCGCTTACTCAGACATGATCTCTGCCTGACTTACAAAGCCATGTCCAACTCAGAATTGATGGACATGCTCCACCTAAAGAAATCTAAGTCACTGCAAGCCACTCACTCTAGTAAGCTAAACCTCACCACAACAATAAATAGAACATGTTGGAGGGATAGATCCCTGTCACAGAGACTCCCCATGCTTTGGAACAAAATCCCTAACTACATTAGGCAGAGCCCCTCACTACACTCTTCAAGAGAAGCCTTGATGAGTGGATGGGTAACAGAAAATAAACCCCTGGGATCACTTCATTGGCTCTGCTTGACAGAGGCTCAGTTAATTAATCAATGGGGCAGCGAAAGCCGACACACTCTGGCTAGGCTTATAAATGCCCACGGGCAGATAGTCTAGTACCTACCTATGAACCTATTAACTCATTTGGCCGATGAAAGAGCTTAATATGTCTAAGTGAATGGTATATGTTGAGTTTTCACTTGTCTCTGTTCTGATCTGATAAATCCCTATGTCAAAAGGGACAAAAGTGCTTAACAACTTGTACTATTATATAAAAATACCTTAAAGTAGATTTTTTTAAAATAATTGTTCCTGGTACCATTCTTCTGGATCCAGGGGATTCCTCTGCACATCCATTTTTTTTTCTCAGAATGAGTGTAATGTGCAATAATTATTTACTGGCTTTCTTTCTGCAATAAGTGTCTGCATTTTTTTTTATGTTTCAATATGGTAAATCCAAACGAGTCCCTTCCTTGGATGGCTGAGCTCACAATTACAGCTTTGTTAACACCTTGAGATATAGAGTAGTTATAAGTCACTACTGTAATCATGCTGCAGTTCATAACACCTTGTTAGAAATTATCAGAGACATCATAGATGTGTGAAATTTGAGTTGAACTCCTAGTTTAGATTTAATAGACAGGATACATTTATTCTTCTTCCTTCCAACTCAACAGTCTGTATATATGTATTATTTATTTATTTATTTATTTTTGTATAAAAAAGCTTCATTAATACTATTTTTTAACAAATTAAGCAAACCAGGAAATCCCACAAAATGACCTCTAATAAACCGGAAACTCAGGTCCACACACATCCAGCAGGAATGAAGTCTTTAATATAAAGTTTATCTCCAAAGTTAAAATAATTCCACAATGCTAAAAACAAATAGTACCACATAAATTCTCAGAGTTTCTCAGAGAAACTATCGCCCCATAAGCCTGACTAGCTTAGTTTGCAAGGCTATGGAGAGGATCATCATGGAGCTCATAAACAAAGACATTGGGGACCTACAGACACTAGATCCTACCCAGTTCGGCTTTGTCAAGGGCAGATCCTGCCTTTTGAACCTGGTTGACTTCTTTGAAACAGTCACCAAAGCCATAGATGAAGGAAAGGTAGTCCACACAGCCTATCTGGACCTTGCAAAGGCATTTGACACAATACCCCACTCGGGCATCATAGATAAGCTATCCAGCTTAAATATAAACCCCTATGTCACAAGATGGGTCGCAAACTGGCTCAAAGACAGAACCCACAGAGTGAGAGTTGCTGGAGCCATGTCAGACTCAAAACCGGTCACAAGTGGCGTCCCACAGGGTTCTGTCCTGGGACCACTCTTGTTCGGTATATACTTTTCCAAGGTACAGGCAAACGTGGGAGGACTATGGCTCACCAAGTTCGCAGACGACTGCAAACTGGGCGCCATAATCAACTCTCCAGCTGACACAAACATCCTTCAAAAAGGTCTCACAGAGACAGATAACTGGTGCCAGCACCATGGTTTAAAGCTAAATGCCAAAAAATGTATAGTCATACCCTTTGGCAAAAACAATGTGCCCACAAATTACCACATAGGCGGAAACCCATTATGTATAGAGAAAGTTATTAGAGACCTGGGGACCCAAGTTGATAGCAATCTCTCCTTTGAAAACCACATTGCCAAAGTGGTTAGAAAGACCTTCTACATAGCCCACCTCATCATGAAGGGTTTCACATCTAGATCAAGAGAGGTAATCATGCCCCTTTATTCATCCCTCATCAGGCCCATCATAGAATACAATGCCCCTTTTGGGATGTACCTTACCCGACACCTGCAGCAATTAGAAAGACCCCAAAAGTATCTCACCAAGAGGATCAAGGGTCTCAAACAGATGCCATATACTGCTCGGTTAAAAAAACTCCAGCTCTACTCAGTTGCATACCGCCTACTTCGAGGCGATCTATGCCTGACATACAAAGCTATGTCAAATCCAGAATTAATGGACATGCTCCACCTCAGTAAATCTAAATCCCTTAGAGCCACACGCTCGAGGGACTTGAACCTCAGCACAGAAATAAATAGAACTTGCTGGAGGGACAGGTTCATAACCCAGAGGCTCCCTTCGCTCTGGAATAGAATTCCAGTTCATGTGAGGCAGAGCACCTCACTGAATCTCTTCAAGAAGAATCTCGATAAGTGGATGGGGGATCATAGGTTTGTCCCAGGGATTACTCCTGTGTCACTATTAGACAGAGGCACAGTAAACTAAACCTTAAAAAAGGGCACAGTATACTCAAATCTAGGGGTGGCGTAAGCCATACAGAATTGGGCTAGGCTTATAATTGCCCCAGGGCAGATAGCCTAGTATGAACCTATGAACCTATGAACCTATGAGTCTAGGATAAGCGCTTTTGTCTTGTTATCATCAAGACTTCTTCGGATAACTAAAACATTAAACACAACATGTTTACATCCCCCCATAAGTGATGTCAATGTGTTGTTAACCAATCCTGTAACAGGTTAAAGTCACACTTTGTATTAAACCAGCCCTAACCTAGTCCATTAACTTACTAAAAATAATACTTTGTTATTACTATCCGGAAAATTACTCCTACTTTTATTTTTCTAAGGATCTTAACTTTAATGTACTTGAAATAGATATATGTTCATTTAGCCCTGGGTAACTGATTGCATTCAACCAAAGCTACCAATAAAGTTTTTTTTTCTCTACAATAGCCCAAGGCCCCCTTTTCTCTTTCTTTTGCACTTGTTCCAACACAGAAAACTTAAACCAGTGCTTATTATTTTCAGCAATATGCTTGTATAGTGCATTGTTACTGCTATTTTTCTTAATGTCAAAGCAGTGTTCATAAATGCATTCCTTTCGGTCTTGCCTACATAGAATGCTACATATGTTTGACCTAAAGCTATATAAACTACTGCCCTTGATGTGCAATCATACCTAGCTTTCATTTTAATTTTATGTCCATTAATAGTGATGCTATCCCCTAACAAGATGTATTTATAGTAGTTACACCATCCACACTGCTGCATCCTGCAGTAGTTTTTTTGATTTTTCTTGCTTAACAAGTCTCTCTAATATACTCTTCAATGTTAATCCTTTACTGTATATAATAATAGGTCATTCGTCTAACTTCATCCATATACTGCATTCTTACATCAAAAAGAACCAATTTTTTGTCCAAATGGTTTTCACTTTCCCACTCTCCAAATTAAAAGTTGTAATCCCTCCACATTTAAATTGTGTTACCCTCTTCTCATTTATGTTAATTCATCCCTCTTCATCTTCTTTACTACCACCCAACAATGGTAGGTAAAACCCTCCGTTTCTTTTTTTGCCCTGTTCCCATGTCCTCAGAGCCTCTCAAGAGGACCTCCCTTCAGTCCTGGCTGGCCCAGCAGAACTCCCCTTAGCCGCTCCAGGGCAGGTCCACTCTCATCGGGACTTCCACATCCCCCTCCTTTCCGGTCCAAAGCACCGCGGTCCCCATCTTCCCCAGATTCCTGAAGGCTGCCTAGTGGTGTCCTGTCCCCGTGCCCTCAGAGCCTCTCAGGGGGACCTCCCTCAGATCCCAGCCAGCCCCACGGAACTCCTTTTGGCTGCCACGTGTCAGGTACCCTCCCATCAGGGCTTCCGTGTCCTCCCTGCTATCCCATCCAGACGGGTTCCGGGGACCTTGTGATATTTCGAGGATGCTGTTGGGTACTGGGCAAGGTTGGACACCTTCCCCCTGCCTGGCAGGAGGTCTCTGAGTCTTGTAGACTCCCATCAGTCACTCCCTTGAGGACTTCCATCATGGGGGCTCCAGCTGCCCCCCTTACCCGAGCAGGAGCTCTCCTGGCCCTGCAGCCTTCTGCCAGTGGCTCCCTTAAGGACTTCCACCAGGAGGGGGTGCGATCCAGACCCCATCTCACTCGGGCAGGAGCACTCCCTCCCCGGCCACTTTCCACCTCTCTTGTTCTTTCGGACTTCCGTGGGGAGGGACCCCCTCCAGGCTTCCACTTTCACTGGGCAGGAGGGCTCTTTTCCTGGGTTACATATCTCCTGGAGGCTGCCAAGCCATGCTATGTCCCCATGCACTCAGCGCCTCTCAGTGAAACTTCCCTCTGGTCCAGGTCAGCCCTGTGGAACTTCCTTCCGCTGCCGAGGGGCAGGCACACTCTCATCAGGACTTCCTCGTCCCCTCCTTTCTGGTCCAGAGTACCACAGTTCCCATTTTCCTTAGATCTCCTGAAAGCTGCTGAGTCGTGCCCTATCCCTTGGGGCCTCACAGGGGGACCCCCCACTCCAATCCGTGCCGGCCCCATGGAACTCCCCTCAGCCGCCACTGGGCAGGTATGCTCTCATCAGGGCTTCCACATCCCCCTGCCTTCTTGTCCAGAGGGGATCTGGGGACTTTGCGATATTTTGGGGATGCTGTCGGGTACCGGGCAAGGTCATACACCTTCCCCCTATCCAGCAGGAGTTCTTCGGACCATGCAGACTCCCACCAGTCATTCCCTTGAGGAATTCCATTGCTTGGGCTCTGCCTTCCCCCCTCTCACCTGGGCAGGAGCTCTCCTGGCCCCACAGCCTTCCACCAGCAGCTTCCTTAAGGACTTCCATCTTGAGAGGGGACAATCCAGACCCTCTCACCCAAGCAGGAGCGCTCCCTCCCCAGCCACTTTCCTTCTCTCTCCCCCTTCTGGACTTTCGAAGGGAGGGACTTCCTCCGGGCTTCCATTCCACCCAGGCGGGAGGGCTCTTTTCACAGATTATATATCTCCTGGAGGCTGCGAACCTGTGCCATGTCCTAATGCCCTCAAAGCCTCTCAGGGGGACCTCCCTCTGGTCCTAGCTGGCCCTGAGGAACTCACCTCGGCCACCGAGGGGCAGGCCCGCTCTCATCTGGACTTCCACATCCCCCTCCTTTTTGGTCCAGAGCACCATGGTCCCTGTCTTCCCCAGATCACCTGAAGGCTGCCAAGTCTTGCCCTGTCCCCGTGCCCTTGGAGCCTTTCAGGGAAACCTCCCTCCCATTCCTGGCTAGCCCCTCGCAACTCCCCTTGGCCACTGTGGGGCAGGTACGCTCCCATTGGGGCTTCCGCATCCCACCTACTTTCCCATCCAGAGGGGTTCTGGGGATTTTGCAATATTTTGAGGATGCCATTGGGTAACGGGTGTGGTTGGACACCTTCCCCCTGCCCAGCAGGAGCTCTGCCTTCCCCCTGCAGACTCCCACTGGTCATTCTCTTGAGGACTTTCATCACAGGTGCTCCGTCTGACCCCGCTCACATGGGCAGGAGCTCTTCTGGCCCGGCAGCCTTCCACCAGTGACTCCCTTAAGGACTTCCACGTGGAAGGGGGAACAATCCGGACCCTCTCACCCTGGCAGAAGCGCTCCCTCCGCAGCTGCTTTCCTCCTCTCTCTCCCCCTTCTGGACTTTCGTGGGGAGAGACCCCCTCTGGGCTTCCATTCCACCCAGGTGGGAGGGCTCTTTTCCCAGGTTACAAATCTCCTGCTGTGTCCCTGTGCCCTCAGAGCCTCTCAGGGGGACCTCCCTCCTGTCCTGGCTGGCCCAGAGGAACTCACCTTTCCGGTCCAGAGCACCACGGTCCCCATCTTCCCCAGATCACCTGCAGGCTGCCAAGTCTTGCCCTGTCCCTGTGCCCTCGGATCCTCTCGGGGGAACCTCCATCCAGTCCTGGCCGGCCCTGCTGAACTCGCCTTGGTGCCTGCGGGGTAGGTATGCTCCCATCGGTGCTTCCGCGTCCCCCCTGCTTTCCCATCCAGAGGGATTCCGAGGACTTTGTGATATTTTGGGGATGCTTTTGGGTACTGGGCAAGGTCAGACACCTTTCCCCTACCCAGCAGGAGTTCTTCGGGCCATGCAGACTCCCACCGAATGCTCCCTTGAGGACTTCCATTCCGTGGGCTCCGCCTGCCCCTTCTCACGCGGACAGAAGCTCTCCTGGCCCCACAGCCTTCTGCCAGTGGCTGCCTTAAGGACATCCACCTGGAAGGGGGGATGGTCTGGACCCTCTCATCTGGGCAGGAGCACTCCCTCCCTGGCTGCTTTCTGCCTCTCTCTCCCTTCTGGACTTCCATGGGAAGGTATCCCCTCCAGGCTTCCACTTCAACTCGGGTGGGAGGGCTCTTTTCCTGGGTTACATATCTCCTGGAGGCTACCAAGCCATGCTGTGTCCCCATGCCCTCAGCCTCTTAGGGGTACCTCCCTCCGATCCCGGCCGGCCCCGCCGAACTCCCCTCGTCCATCCCTGGGTGGGTACTCTCCCATCAGGGCTTCCGTGTCCCCCGCTTTCCCATCTACAAGGGTTCTGGGGACTTTGTGATATTTTGGGGATGCAGTTGGGTACCAGGAGAGGTTGGATGCCTTCCCCCTGACCAACAGGAGCTCTCTGGGTCCTGCAGACTCCCACCTGTTGCTCCCTTGAGGGCTTCCATCGCAGGGCCTCCACCTGACCCCGCTCACAAAGGCAAAAGCTATCCTGGCCCTGCAGCCTTCTGCCAGCGGCTCCCTTAAAAACTTCCACCTGGACGGAGGGGGATGATCCGGGCCCTCTCACCAGGGCAGGAATGCTCCATCCCTGGCCGCTTTCTGCCTCAACCCTTCCACCAGACTTCCATGGGGAGGGACCCTATCCGGGCTTCCACCTGGGCGGGAGAGCTCTTACTCTGGGTTACATATCTCCTGGAGGCTGCCAAGCCATTTTGTGTCCACGTGCCCTTGGTGCCTCCCAGGGGTACCTCCCTCTGATCTTGGCTGGCCCCATGGAACTACCCTCACCTGCTACAGGGTAGATACTCTCACATCGGGGCTTCCATTTCCCCCACTTTCCCATCCAGAAGGGTTTCGGGGACCTTGCGATATTTCGGGGATGCCGTCGGGTACCGGGCGAGGTCCGACACCTTTCCCCTGACTGGCAGGAGCTCTCTGGGTCCTGCAGACTCCCACTGGTCGCTCCCTTGAGGATTTCCATTGCAGGACCTCTGCCTCACCCCGCACACACAGACAGGAGCTATCCTGGCCCCGCAGCCTTCGGCCAGTGGCTCCATTAAGGACTTTCACCTGCAGGGGGGATGATCTGGACCCTCTCATCTGGGCAGGAGCACTCCCTCCCTGGCTGATTTCCACCTCTCCTCCCCTTTCTGGACTTCCGTGTGGGAGTGACCCCCTGCATGCTTCCACTTCCACCCTGGTGGGAGTGCTATTTTCCAGGGTTACTTATCTCCTGCAGGCTGCCAAGCTGTGCCATATCTCTGTGCCCTCAGAGTCTGTCAGGCAGGACCTCCCTCCGATCCCAGCTGGCCTGTGGAACTCCCCTTGGCTGCAGCAGGGCAGGTATGCTCTCATTGGTGCTTCCGCATTCCCCCTGCTTTCCCTTCCACAGAGGTTCTGGGGACTTTGCAATATTTTGGGGATGTTGTCATGTACTGGGCGAGGTCGATGCCTTCCCCCTGCCTGCCAGGAGCTCTCCAGGTCCCGCAGACTCCCACCAATTGCTCCCTTGAGGACTTCCATCTCAGGGGCTCCACCTGCCCCTGCTCACCCGGGCAGGAGCTCTCCTGGCCCTACAGCCTTCTGCCAGTGGCTCCCTTAAGAACTTCCACCCGGAGGGTGGATGATCTGGACCCACTCTCCCGGGAAGGAGCGCTCCCTCCGTGGCCACTTTCTGATTCTCCCCCTTCCAGATTTCCCTGGGGGGATCCCCTCGGGGCTTTCACCTGGGTGGGAGGGCTATTTTCCTATGTTACATATCTCCTGGAGGCTGCCAAGCCATGCCGTGTCCCCAGCCCTCGGAGCCTCTCAGGGAGACTTTCCTATGGTCCCGGCTGGCCCCGCGGAGCTCCCCTCAGCCGCTAAGGGGCAGGCCTGCTCTCACCTGGAATTCCATGTCCCCCTCCTTTCCAGTCCAGAGCACCATGGTCCCCGTCATCCCTAGATCTCCTGAAGGCTGCCGAGTGGTGTCCTGTCCCCGTGCCCTCAGAGCCTCTTGGGGGGACCTCCCTCTGTTCCCGGCTGGCCCTGTAGAATTCCCCTCGGCCAGCACGGGGCATGTGTGCTCCCATCAGGGCTTCCGTGTCCCACCTGCTTTCGCATCCAGAGGGGTTCCAGGGATTTTGCGATATTTCGTGGATGACATCAGGTACCAGACAAGCTCGGATGCCTTCCTCCTGCCTGACAGGAGCTCTCTGGGTCCCACAGACTCCCACCGGTTGCTCTCTTGAGGACTTCCATGTCCCCCTCCCTTCCGGTACAGAGGACCACGGTCCTCGTCTTCCCCAGATCTCCTGAAGTCTCCCGAGTTGTGCCCTGTCCCCGTGCCCTCGGAGCCTCTCAGGGGAGCCTCCCTCAGATCTCAGCCAATCCTGTGGAACTCCTCTTGGCCACTGAGGGGTAGTTCCCCCCTTATCGGGCTTTCCAAGCTCCCACTCCTTTCCAGTCTAGAGCACCATGGTCCCCGTCTCCTGCATATCCCTTGCAGACTGCAAAACCATGCCCTGTCCCCATACCCTCAGAGCCTCTCATGGGACCTACCTCCAGTCCCAGCTGGCCACGTGGAACTCCCCTTAGTCACTGGGGGCAGGCCTGCTCTCATCGGGACTTCCGCGTCCCCCTCCTTTCCCATCCAGAGAGGTTCCTGGGACTTTGTGATATTTTGGGGAAGCGGTCAGATATTGGGCGAGGTTGGACACCTTCCCCCTGCCCAACAGGAGCTCTCTGGGACATGCAGACTCCCACCGGTCGCTCCCCTGAGGACTTCCATTGCGGGGGCTCTGCAGCCCCCTCTCACTTTGGCAGGAGTTCTCTTGGCCCTGCAGCCTTCCACCAGTGGCTCTCTTAAGGACTTCCACCTGCAGGGGGGATGATCTGGACACTCTCACCCAGGCAGAAGGGCTCACTCCCTGCCTGCTTTCCACCTCTCTTCCCCTTCCGGACTTCCATGGGGAGGGACCCCCTCCAGGCTTCCACTTCGAACCGGGTGGGAGGGCTCTTTTTCCGGGTTACATATCTCCTAGAAGCTGCCAAGCCATGCTGTGTCCCCATGCCCTTGGAGCCTCTCAGGGGAGCCACCCTCCGATCCCGGCCAGCCCCTTGGAATTCCCCTCGGCCACCAAGGGGCAGGTCCACCCTCATTGGGACACCCAAGCCCCTGCTCCTTTCCAGTCCAGAGCACCACGGTTCCCATCTCCTGCATATCCCCTAAAGGCTGCCAAACCGTGGCCTTTCACTGTGCCCTTGGAGCCTCTCAGGGGGACCTTCCTCTGGTCCCAGCTGGCCTCGCAGAACTCCCCTTGGCCACCGAGGAGCAGGCCTACTCTCATCAGGACTTCCATGTCTTCCTCCTTTTTTGGTCCAGAGCACCACTGTCCCCTTCTTCCCCAGATCTCCTGAAGGCTGCTGAGTTGTGCCATGTCCTGGTGCCCTCAGAGCCTCTCAAGGGGACCTCCCTCTGGTCCTGGCCGGCCCTGCAGAACTCCCCTCGGCCACTGAGGAGCAGGTCCGCTCTCATCAGAACTTCTGAGCCCCCCTCCTTTCCTGTCCAGAGCCATTCTGTGGACTTTGCAACATTTTGGGGATGCCATCAGGTACCAGGTGAGGTCTGATGCCTTCCCCCTGCCCAGCAAGAGCTCTTTGGGCCCCGCAGACTCCCACCAGTTGCTCTCTTGAGGATTACCATCACGGGGGCTCCGCCAGCCCCCTCTCACCCGGGCAGGAGATTTTCTCACCCCTTGGACTCCCACCAATTGCTCCCTTGAGGACATCCGCACACCAAGGTATGAGCTACCCAGCCCCACAGCCTTCTGCCAGAGGCTTTCTTAAGGGCTTCCACCTGGAGTGGGGGAGGCAATCCAGACCATCTCATCCGGGCAGGAGAGCTCCCTCCCCATCTGCTTTCTATCTCTCTCCCCCTTCCGGACTTCCATGCCTGAGTAGGCTGTGGTCCGAACCCCCCTCACCCAGATGGGAGCTCTCCCAGCCAGGCTGATTTCTGCCCCTCTCTCCCTTCCAGACCTCAACTGGGAGGGACCCCCTCCAGGCTTTCACCTCTACCCAGGTGGGAGAGCTCCTTTCCCGGGTTAGATATCCCCTGAAGGCTGCCAATTCATTCTGTGTCAACCGTGCTTCTGAGCCTCTCAGGGAAGCTTCTCTTCAATCCTTCCCAGCCTCGTGGAACTCTGCTGGAATGCGAGGCTCAGACAGTCTCTCATTCAGACTTCCATGATGCCGGTTCTGCCCTTTGCCCTCCACCTAGGGCTTTCAAATTTGCACAGGAGATGGCCCAGGGTCCCGGCATCTCTGCACATTTCACCATTCATGTCCACCTCTCTCGCCACCGTGCCAGGCACCAATGAATGTGCTTCACCTCGGGAATCCTGGCGCATGGCCCCTTGCCCCCTGCACAGTGCCGTTTGCAGGATGGTGTCCCCACTGTGCTGGGTGGAGAACTGGAGGCCGAACCGCAGTCTGCAGACCTGGCCAAGCCGGGGTGCGAGACGCCACAGCAGCCATATCTCCACATTCCTGGGGGCCTAGAGGATGGGATCGTGGACCTGGCTTCCTGGGGTGGTCTTCAGCCCACCCAACCTAATGGCCGACTCCCCTGGCCAGGCCCGGGTGTGAGACACCATGGCAGCCGTGTCTCCCCTCCTCTGGGGACAGGGAGGATGGGAACCCAGACATGGCTTCTCCAGGACAGCCCCATCCGCCCCTCTCAGGATTGGACACCAAGACCTGGCTTCTCCAGATAGCCCTTCGCCCTCTCCCAGGAGCTGTGCAGCCCCCCTTCAGATCACCCCCTCCTGGGATGACCTTTAATCCCAGGTACATGATCCTCAGCCCCCTCTGCACCCGCAGGTGTTCCAGCTATCTGGACGGAGGTGCTGGGGGGGGTGCAGAATGAGAGGCACGACCGGGGACCTCCTGCAAGGTATGACACACAATCCAGTCACACCTGGACCCCACTCCCTCTGTCCCCCAGCTGGATCCCGCACCCGCTGCCAAGGAGCAAAGTCACACCGACAATCTAAATGTAGGGGGGGGTCAGGTGGTGCGCAGGCCTGGCCGGCCGAGGAAGGGTCCCTCCCTTCCCGTCCCCCCCGTCTATAGATCGCAACTTTTTGCTGCTCTTCTATGTACGAAACCCTGACCCAGAAGCAAGTCATCTACAAATGATTTAGCACCCAGTTCCCCATAAACGTGCTGTGCACTGCTGGAGAGAGGTGGCTCCCTTCCTTCTGTGCTGTGACCCAGTGACGAGCAGTGCTCGTCACCAACCTTGCAGCCGATTATACCTGGCCAACTGGAGATCTGCGGCACTGCGGTATCATTAAGATAAAAGTAGGAGTAAGTTTCCGGATAGTAATAATAAAGTATTATTTTTAGTAAGTTAATTTAGAAGGACTATTATTATTGGTCTATTTAAATGGACTAGGTTAGGGTTGTTTTAACACAAATTGTGACTTGTAACCTGTTACAAGACTGGTTAACAACATATTGACATCACTTATGGGGGGCATTTAAACATGTTGTGATCAATGTTTTAGTTATCTGAAGAAGTCTTGATGGTAAGATGAAAGTGCTTATCCTGGACTCTGAGAATTTACTTGCTACTATTTGTGTTTAGTATTGTGGAATTATTTTAACTTTGGAGATAAACTTTATATTAAAGACTTCATTCCTGCTGGACGTGTGTGGACCTGAGTTTCCAATTTTTTTAAAAATATTTACCTTACACAGTTCACTTAATAGTAAACATAATGAAAAAAATCTCCATGACTCATAGCTTTCAACTTATTTTCCTCAAGAATCTGGACAAATCCTAAGATATCTGGATACAAAGATCCAAAATAAGTTATATTTTTAAGTATTACTTTGATGTATAATATTAATAGAACAACATGTTTTGTACAGTATGCATTGTATGAAGAATAAGAAGTATGAATCTTAAATATTTGGCATAATTTACTGACTGTAATCATCAGCAAGTTAACAGAATATCACAAATTTGATGGGGGGCAGGGAAGTACATAAGGCAAAATGAGGGATGTTCTGCAAAATGAGTAGCAACTGAAAGCTATGCAAGATGTCATGAGATGAAGCCGTGACTATATTATATAAGACCCTGGATTATTTAAGACCCACAGTACTGAAGGAGCTAACCAAGTATGGGTAGGAGTCAATGTCTGATGCCTGTTCAACCTCCTTGGGTAGAAGAGTTGGTGTATATCCTGCTATAATTGTAATACCTGTGGGTTATTACAAGTGTATGTTTGATGTGAGAGGACAGCGCATGGATACAAAAACTGGTCAAACAGAATGATGTCTAAATGAGTAAAGCACCCACCCATTCAGAACTTTAACACAGTAGACAATGCACCATACCTGCTAGCCAAAAGCAATGGGGTTAGAAGCAGAAATAATTTAAAAAGAAATTGAAAATCTCTGCCTTTCCTTAGCATGATGATCCATTACCCTCATTTCTTCCTCCGCATGCCTGGTGTCCCTGAATAATGGGAAGGAGGAAGAAAAAAATTGGACTTTGAGGAAAGGCAGCTGAAGGCCTGTATGAAAATTAGAGAGCATAAATATAATATGAAATGCTATACAAAACAAAAACAAAAAACAATGAGTATTGCATGAGCAGTGTGCAGAGATGAATATATAGAAAAGGATGGTCATTCTACCATTATGCAACCAAAAGAAAAAGAAAGTATTACTAGGTCCCCTTCTCTTCTCCATCTTTATAAATTAAATTAGCGCAATCATACCGGAGGCTGCCTGCATTCAATATGCAGATGACTCCACCTTGATTTGTTCTGCCACCAACCCAACAAATCTTGCCACAATAACCCAAGACACCTTTAACTTGGTTGAAAAATGCCTATTAAACCAACGTCTAATCCTAAATCCCAACAAAACTAAGTTGCTCCTCTTTGCCCCTATGTGTAGGTCCATCCCACCAACCTTCAGTATAACAGCTAGTAATGGGATCATTACCTCCCCAGATACTCAAACTAAACTCTTGGGTGTCACAGTTGATAACAATCTAAGGTTCAACATGCACATCAATCAAACTATAAAAACCATCAATAAAAAATGTGGCTCTCTCTATAGGATCAAATCATACCTCACCCCACACACAAGATTTGCAGTCACCCGCTCCCACCTACTATCTACCCTTCTCTATGCCTCTCCTCTTTTCTCTTACCTGAGCAAAACTAATCTCAATAAATGATCATCTTGTTACAACCATATCGCCAGATTTGCTACTGGCACACCCTAACCAAACCCACCACTGCCACAGCCTAAATCTCCTAGGCTGGCTCGAACTACCTCACCTTCTAGAACTCAACCAGCTCATAGTTGCCCATAAAATCCACCACCAGCCAGAAAATACCCCTGCCCTAAAAAATTTGATCTGCCCCTACAGCAACAATTGACCAGTCCGCTCCTCCACCAGACTCCTAGTTCAGACAGTAAAATCCAGCCACGCTGCTGGTGACTCTCTCTTTGCTAACTCTGTCAGAAAGATATGGAGCTCACTACCACCAGACCTGGCCCTAGAACTTTCACTAACCATATTCAAAACCATGATCAAATATTTCTTTAAATTACACCCGGTCCATTTCACATGCCTCTCCTCTATAAGTGTCCTCTCTTCAGCCACCCCTCTCTATATCACAATGGCCAAAACCATAACTAAAACTACTCATTATATTCTCAATCCTGAAGGTAATATGCTGTTACTACCTGTTTATACATTCTTGCATTGATATGTGGTGTTGTATTGCTTTGTTTTGTAACCTGTGAGTAAGTACAACTTGGGTGTATATGTCATACACCAACTGTTGTGATAATTGTATTGTGTGCAAGTACCTTGGAGCTTTTCTCCCCAGGCCTCCGCTGAAAATGGACATTAATCAAGTCAGACCATCCCTGTTAACAAATGTAAAATAAAATAAATAAAAATAAATAAATATTTTTTAGCACCATTTTCAGTATACAGTATATGTGATACTTCAATGCTGACCAATAAGTGTATTCTGCACATTCATTCAGGGCCTGAATATATAAGACATTATGTTATGGAAGCATATAGTGATCATACAGAATCTCTAGTCCTGTATCCCTAATGCATTCCTAAAGTCTGTTAGTTTGTTTATAATTATATATATTCCAAAATGCTGTTTTCTAAAGATTGTTTAATGACACTGCACCATTCTGAGATAAATCAGTATTTTGAAACCTACTGAGACTGCAATATCCAGCATCATTGTGAAATCAAAATAATTGCATGGTGTACATTTCACATAGTGCAGCACAGTGAAATCAAAAAAAAAAAGAAAGAAAATACAGGCCCTGTAGTCATACACGTAAACTGAGTTCTTCTGCCTTAACATTTTCATTCCCACAGTATTCTCAAACAAAACCCTCAAGATGAGAGATGAGAATAAAGCTGCTGTTGCATAATGCATTGTTTATGCTTATTCAGGATTCTGTCTGTTGCTTCAGTGGCTTCTATACTTGCTGTTCCCATACTTGCATATAATGTCATGTGCTTTCAGTAAGAGTACTACTGATACATAGTTCAAGCTGAGATAGCGTGCACATTTCTGTTTTATTTATTCTGTGAAATATATTGAGTTTGAACTGAGCTGAATGCCCATGTCATTCCTTAAAATATAAAACATAAATAATTGCGTTGAAAATAATAAATAGGATGTAAAATAGATAGCATACATTGTAAATAATAACATATATAATAAAATAAAGTATTTTATTATTATAGGATGCATGACTGGTTAGCCCATGTGCACAATTGTCATTACTGTTTATTCTTCATAACCTACTTAAAACAAACTATTGGTTATTTTTCTTTCCAAAGTCTAAAGATGGAGCATGACTGGTTTCTCTAAACATAGTTATTTGAATAATTAATCTGGGCATTTTTAATATGTATACACAAGTCAGAGCAAATTGGCTTTCTACTCTATAATATTCAAACCATTGTTAATTATTAATTCCACTCCTGCCATCATGCCCAGCGCTGTAATAAAATATTAGCAGTTTTCTACGGGAATAACAATAAAAGCAATCTTGCTGTAAGTAAATAACAAAAAATGACTTTTTTAGTAAATACCTAGGGGTTTTGTTTCAGGTTACATAGATATTTCAGGAACAGCATATATCTTAAGTTGTTATCAAACAAGGCAAAATCATGGCAGGCTTTATACAGTCTATAGAAGTTCAGCAACCTAGTCATGCTGCCTATATACATTTTTTCCTCTAATACCAGGATGATTATTTTGAGATCACTACCATACACCAGAAACTACCTGTATATCTATATAATATACATATTTGCTTTTAACAAAGGCAGGCTTCTGAAGAGATAGTTGCTTTGAATGTTTCATAATGTGTTGCAGGGAAACAGTCACCAGTATTTGATTAAGCAACGTGAAAGTCATGATACATACACTTTAGGGAAACTTAAGTATATGGGTACATCCTTAAAAAAGCAGGAACAGCCGAATGCTTCAAATATATATTCCATGAGCTAATTGTTATATTCTCTCTTATGTCTTAACATTGTTATAAAACTATTAAAAACATAACCTGTGATGAGCGATAAATAATGCAGTGTAATGAAATAAAATATTTTTTTTACTAAAATGCTTTCTTGGTTTCTGACATGAATGTGAAACATGGTACTTTCAGCAGGTAAGTATACTGAATATAATGCATATGGTCTGTGAACTGTATCTTTATCATTTTCCCACTATGACTTGTCCTGTGCCATGAAAGTGTCCCCACCACGTTACTCTTTGTTGTGTTATGTACATAACATTTCATCCTTTTCCCTCTACTTATTGATCTATTTACCCAGGGAAAGGAAGCAGTCTGCCAACATTTGGAAGTTAGCCCTTTTCCCCACTATAGTGCGATCACGGAGTTGGTATAATTAGTTAGGAGGGTGTGGGGGCTGCAGCCTCCTCCCACATTGGGCAGTATGGGGGGGGAAAAGTCCCACCCCACTTACGTGGGTTTGGAGTGTTTCTGTGTGGTTTATTGTGATTGTTGGCTGTCCGCTTCCTTTCCCTTTGTAAGTTGTCAGTTATGTGATGAGTTCATAGGTACATAGGTTCATAGGTAGGTACTAGGCTATTGGCCCAAGGGCCTATGTAAGCCTAGCCAGCAAGGTTATTTAAATGAACATTTGGTGATGTAGTTTCTGTCATTTCTTCTTCGGGTAAGTGGGCTTAGGGTCTTTGCAAGTAGATAGGGTCTTTGCAAATAGACCCATATATATATATATATATATATATATATATATATATATATATATATATAAAGAGAGGGAGAGGGAGAGAGGGAAAGAGAGGGAAAGACAGGGATATGTTCATATTAATGTACTTTCTGAACTGTAAGCTTTTTCTACCTCACTTTGGTACAAAGAAGAGTCTCCTACAGTACACAGGCTAGCACAGAAGAAACATTTCTACTGCCAGGAAAAGCACCAATAATTAAAAAAATGCAGGGCCTTTGAATGTGTGTGTGTGTGTGTGTGTGTGTGTGTGTGTGTGTGTGTGTGTGTGTGTGTGAATGTAAGTGTGAAAAAAAATGTTTTTTTATTCAAGTATTCACTCAATCTCCAGGAGCTACTTAGCCTGCCTAACACTCAACCCTATAATGCTCTATAGCCTTTCCAGAGCCCAAATTCTAACCCTAAAACTCACACCCAATTCCTTACTCCAGTCCTCATTCCCTAAACCTAAAACTCACTTCCTGCTCCCTAACCCAAGGTTCCCTGATCACTCCCTAACCCAAAGTTCCCTTATCACTCCCTAAACTAACACCCCCACTCCTTAAAAAACAAAATGTCCACTCTTGCTCCATAACCTTAGAACTCCCTTCCTCTTCCCTGAGCCTAAGACTCCATTCCATCTCCCTTATCCAAAACACCCCTCATGCTGCCTAACCCTAAAACATCCATCCTGTTCCATAAACCAACCCCCCCCCACTCCCTGCCCACAGCTTCCACACTTACCTTGTTTAAACTAATGTGCTCAGGTGAGGTACAGTAGATCTAATCCCTCTCCATGGCTGCCCCACTTACCTTGCTCGATCTAACGTATTCAGGTAAGGTGCAATAGCTCCAATCCCTCTATACAGCTGCCACACTTACCTTGCTTGAACTGAAGTGTTCAGGTAAGGCGCAGTAGCTCTAATCCCTGTCCATGGCTGCGAAACATTCCTTACTCAAACTAATATATTTAGTTAAGATGTAGTAGCAGCTCAGCTGAACTCGTATTCAAGTTTTTTTCACAAGCTGCAAGATGTTTGAGTTCCTGGCTTCAAGACATCAGTTATCGAATTCTTGGTGCTAAACTTTGCATTATTGCATGGACTGCTAAATGTTTTTCATTGTACTCTTAATATTGATTAGTGCAAATGAATATCATCAGCAGTACAACAGCAAAACAATGTACTTTTAACATCATTTTAGCAAAAAAGGCAAAGGGAAATTATTTTTATGCAAGTTATTTTTATTATATAATAACACAGAAACCTAAAAGGTGCATATATATGTTTCAGTAGGAACATGAATTCTGTTCATCTATCACTTACATCATTTAATTTGGTGTATTTGGAATGTATAGCATCTACATACAGCAGAGCAAGAAAGAAGTTTAGTGGAGATGTTTGACACTCTTAACCGACTACTATATGGTTTATATGCATTTTCCTATCTGAACTCAGGGATTACTCTGTCTTACAGAATCACCCTTATTTTGAAGTAGGCTGATGTCAGAGTTAATATCCATAAATAATAGAGGTGTAAGGGACACAGGTCCTCCATGTGGGGATGCAAGGGAGAGCCACATATAACATTCTCAATTACTGTTATAATGTTTAAATTTTTGCTGTATTTCTTAAATGGCACTGTTTAAAGTTAATATTTCATAATGTTGATCGTAACTTACTTAAGGAAGATGTTGTACTGTGTATTTAGTGTCTATAGATCAGAAAATAAAATAAATTATAAAATCATGGAATACTGAAAATACTACACTTTATTCTGGCATTTTAATTTGTATCAGAACATCCTGCTATGATTTAACTGTTAAGACTTGCAAATTAAACCAATGTCAGTGTGGCATTGGCAAATGCAGAAGGTATGTGACACATGGAGTGAAAAGAGAGGTAGGATGGGTAAGGAAAGAATGAGGGTACAGAATGGTGTAGAAAGTTGAAGCATGCTAGAGTCGAGAAAATACAGACCGACAATGAACACTCCACAAGGAGTAATAGGTACGGAAATGGCAGCTGTGAGTAGATGTCCTTATATGATTCAATGATAGGAAAATACGAAAATGTTTTCAGGGAATACAGAGATTAATGGGTATAGAAATAAGAATACACTTTAAAGAAATTATATGACTTACGGGATCACAACAAAGTATGATAAGTGTGTAACCGCAGCAAACTTTTAGGAAGGCACTTAGATATTATGATGTTAAGAATATATAGGGCAAATACAAAACTGACAAGTGAGCAGGATATATTCTTTGAATGAATAAATGGACATTTGACTTCTAGGCAGAGGTCTAGTTGGTATATAGGGAAGTAGAAAGGAGGGAAGATGTAAACTGAAAAGAGTAAGAAAAATGATGGGATAAAAATGAGGTGAAAAGGATAGGGCAAATATAAATACCTGGGAGAAGTTGAGGTAAACTAAGGTAAATATGGGAAAAATTAAGAAAACTGTAAGCAGGTCAATTAAATTTAATGTGATCAGATGAACTAGCTATGCTTTTGAATTGAAGATTTTAATTACAAGTGCAGGACCACCATTAAATGAAGGGTCCAAATGCAGTCCGTTAACTCAGTCAGCCTAAGGTTAGTCCTGATACCTGACAGTTGTCTCTGATATTAAAAAATGCCCTTGGTTTTGCTTCATATTTTGCTCTGACATTTTCTGGTAACTCACTAAACATGAAATTCAGTTAATAATGCCAGATATCAGAGTTTCATAATACATCTTTTTCAGAAAAAGCAAGGTGATACAAAACTTGTTTTGCTAACCCTTTTAAGTGAATTACAGTAATACTTGAACATTGTTCCTGATTTTCAGTCTTCGTCCACCATTATTTTAGGCTTTCTTCTTAATTTGTGATCAAAAAAGTTGAGAGCTATTCTACACCATTAATAGAAAAGATATATTAATAGACATACTAGTAATAGGTGACTCTATAGTCATGCACACTGACGTCCCACTCACTAGGCTGAATAAGGAGAAGGTTACTGTTAGCTGCCTGTCGGGTGCCAGGATCCACCACATAACATAAGCACTCAGGTCACTCCAGAACAAGTACAAATATGACTCTGTCATTGTCCACATTGGTGTGAATGACCTGAGCTGTACCTCCCTGGACTACATGAAGAGAGACATGGAAGAGCTCTCTGATCACATAGCCCAGGCTGGTATGACCCTGACCCTGAGTAGCATCCTGCCCTCACCAAGAATGATATCACGGTATAAAGAAAAAATTCTCGATTTCAACAATTGGCTAAGTTTCTGGTGTCATTCAAAAGGGATCCAATGTCTGTCCACCTGGGATGACATGCTTGACAAGCCACGCTGCTTCACTAGAGATGGCTTGCACCTGTCACCCTTAGGCTTTCGAATACTGGCCAAGACTCTTGCCACCCCCATAGTGCCTTTTTTAGGCAAGGCTCAAAAGACAAACCCACTGCTGTAAATAGCACAAGTAACAAAAAACTGAGGGTAATGCTACTCAATGCAAGAAGTCTAAACCTCAAAATGCACACACTCGAGGCACTCCTCAGTATGGAGAAAATAAATATACGTGTAGTAACAGAAACCTGATTTAAGGCTCCAGAGAGCACCCTAGCACTACCAGAGAGCACCCTAGCACTACCAGGCTACAACTCATACCATACATTTCGGCCACAGAACCCAAATTGAAATACAAAAGGTGGGGGCGTATCCATATTCATCAAGGATACCCACACCTCCAGGTTAGTGGCACAGCACAATGCTTCAGAGATCATCCACATGCAACTAACAATGGGCAAAACTGCTATTCAAATTGTAGCTTGCTGCAGATCACCCACCATGTACCAGGACCCCCATTCCGCATTTCTGGAAACACTGGGAAACATAAAGGCCCTACAAAACACCTGAATATTGGGTGATTTCCATTACCCAAACATTAACTAGGAGAACTACTGAAGTACTAACTCCCTTGACCAACTTTTCCTAGAATTTATAAACTCAAACACCCTGGTTCAACTGGACAACACTCCCACCAGAGGTGACAACATATTGGACCTGGTCATCACCAACATGGGCGACCGGTGTTCCACACCACTCACTGTTTAGATCTGACCATAAACAAATCACTTTGGATATCCATATTCCACCCCCACCCCCAGACAAGAAAACCACTGTGAAAAACTTTTCAAAAGCAAACTTCACGTTACTTAAGGCCAAGGTGGAAAGTTTCAAAGCCCTGATGCCGAAGGAAAACACTGTCTAAGCTGCAAAATCCTTTACTAATGCATTCTACAGGCAGCTACAAGAATGCATGGATCGTGCCATCCCACGCAAAACCAAGAATCACTCCTCCAAGAAAAGGAAACCAGTCTGGTGGACTCCTGCCATAAACAAGCTATACAACAGAAGGTGGAAACTAGTACAGAAAAGAGTAAAATGCGAAGAAGGGAAGACATCCCTGATCAGTATCAGCAAAAAACTACGATCCCTCATAAAATCATCCAAGGCGAGCTTTGAAAGAAAAATTGCCAAGAACTCCAAAGATAACCACAAGGCATTCTTTAGCTATGTCAAGAATCTAAGTGGCAATGCTCAGATCTGCTTGGAGTTGGTACAGAATGGCACAAAATACACTGAACTGACCAATATCACCAACATTCTGGCAGACAGGTTCAGCACAAACTTCACCCCCTTCTCACACCCCAAAAGGGCCCATAACTATACCAGAAGAATGTAGAGTCCCTGAAATCACAGACACTCAGGTTAAAACAGCCCTCTCCAAAGCCAAAAACACAGCATCAATGGGACTGCATGGTGTCCCAGGCTGCATCCTACATGAGCTCAAAGACAAATTAACCCCTCACCTAAACACACTGTTCAAACTCAGCCTCTCCATAGGCTACATACCCATAGAGTGGCGCACAGCAACAGTTATTCCACTCCACAAAGGTGGAGCCACAACAGACGCCGGGAACTATCGCCCTATAAGCCTGACTAGGTTGTTCTGCAAGGCTATGGAGTGCATCATCATGAAACTCATTAACAGAGACATTGGGAACCTCCAAACACTGGACCTTACCCAGTTTGGCTTTGTTAAAGACAGATCATGTCTCCTAAACCTGGTGGACTTCTTTGAGACAGTTACCAAGGCTATAGACAAGGGAAAGGTGGTACACCCAGCCTACCTAGACCTCGCTAAGGCCTTCGACTTCATTCCTCATTCTGGTATTATAGACAAGCTCACCAGCCTGAACATAAACCCCTACGTCACAGGATGGGTTGCCAACTGGCTCACAGACAGGACCCAAATGGTGAGAGTTGCGGGAGCTAGGTCCGACTCTAAACCAGTTACAAGTGGCATTCCCCAGGGCTCAGTCCTAGGACCCCTCCTGTTTGGCATATACTTCTCAGCGGTACAGGCAAGCACAGGAGGACTGTGGCTGACCAAGTTCGCAGACAACTGCAAACTAGGGGCTATAATTGACTCTCCAGCTGACACAGACATCCTCCAAAATGGTCTCACTGAGACGGATACCTGGTGTCAAAATCATGGCCTCAAGCTAAATGCCAAAAAGTGCATAGTCATCCCCTTTGGAAAAAACAAAGTATCCACAAACTTCCACATAGGTGGTAGTCTCCTAAATATGGAAGACATAATAAGGAATCTGGGGACCCAAGTAGATAGTAATCTCACCTTTGATAATCACATTGTCAAAGTGGTAAGAAAATCCTTCTACGTGGCCCACCTAATCACAAAAGGGTTCGCATCCAGATCAAAAGAGGTCATTGTGCCCCTCTACACTCATCATATCCATCATAGAGTACAACGCCCCATTTGGGATGTACCTTACAAGACACCTGCAACAGCTGGAAAGACCACAGAAGTACCTCACCAAGAGGATCACTGACCTCAAATAGATGGCCTATGCAGCTCGACTGAAGAAAATCCAGTTGTACTCGGTTGCATACTGCCTACTCAGAGGTGATCTCTGCCTGACATATAAGGCCATGTCCAACCCAGAATTGATGGACATACTCCACCTAAAGAAAACCTTTTCCCCTCGAGCCACATGCTCTAGGGATCTAAACCTCACCACAACAATAAATAGGATGGGCTGGAGGGATAGATTCCTGTCCCAGAGACTTCCCATTCTTTGGAACAAGATCCCAATCTACATTAGGCAGAGCTCCTTGCTAACACTCTTCAAAAGAAATGTTGACGAGTGGATGGGAAACAGAAAGTTTACCTCGGGGATCACTTCAGCGGCTCTGCTGGACAGAGGCACAGGGAACTAATCTAAGGGGGCGGCGAAAGCCAACACATTCTGGCTAGGCTTATAAATGCCTTCGGGCATATAGCCTAGTACCAACCTATGAACCTATTAATATATATTAAAATATACACCATGGAAAAGCTGGAACAAAATAAGGCAGTGAATGTAAATAAATGTGACAGCAATGAAAACTGGAACAATGAAAAAAGAGAGACATAGTATAAGTAAGTAAAAATTCTTTATGTATTTATATTTATAGCATAAAAACAATGAAACTATGTATTCTAAAAAAACAGAATATTAATATAAGTTAGATGCATTAGGACTGAGATATAAGACGACCAGTAAGAGTTCTGGGTAATTTCCTGCTGAATAGCTGAATATTTGAGCTGTTTGGTTAGCAGCTATAAACCTATATCAACTGTATTACAAGCTGAGATAAGTACAAACTTGCAGTGTTAAAAGATAGTACTGCATTTTATTTTTCTGTTTATGCATTTGTTTCATTGAATATGGTGTTAAAGATAGTACTGCATTTTATTTTTCTCTTTATTTATTTGCTTCACTGAATATTGTGATTGCTCTGTCTCTCTGCAGTTAGTTTCCCGCTCTCCCTGTTCTTGTTGTGGTATTAATCTTGGTGGCTTTGGAATTGTCCGGCCCTACTGTAAATTTGTGCTTGAACACTCCTCCTGGGTCCATCACATTTGCTCACTCAACCAAGTACAGTGAAATCATATTTTGATTTCAGACACTCCTACCAGTCCCATCTCTTCAGCTCTATCCAAGTCTAGTGTCATTAGCTCATTCTACCTAATACAGACAGAACATTTGAACAGGCCATCCCACTTAGGCCCTTAATCTTGAATTATCCTCTGTTTCCCCTTTCTCCATTTCCACTTTACTTTATATTCAGACTGAGTGTGCTTCTCAGCTAAGTATATCTTTGGCACTTTTTAACTGTTCAGAGTTGAATTAAACAATAATTAAATTCAGTTCAGAATACAGCTAGAATAAATTGTTTTAATATACAACTGTGGTGGTGGTGCCGCGGTAGCGTTGTCGCTTCACAGTAAGACGTTGTCCAGTTCGATTCTCAGCTACAGCGCCTTCTGTGTGGAGACATGCATGAATGGGCATACCTTCATTGAAGGTTGTGCATCAGGGCCGGCAACTCAGCACTTTCCCTAACCGGGAAAAGCCGAAAGACACAACAACATTACTACACACTCAACTTTAATTGTTTTTAATGCTGTTTTAGCTGCTTTTCTGTAACAAAAAAAATCTAAGCTTGTTTCCTGCCTTCCCTGTATCTAGTCTAGCCCAGATACAGATTTGCTGTATCCAGGCCTGTATGTAAGCTTCTGAGCCCCCCCAAGCCTTTCTGTGTTGGAGGGAATCCTTCTAGTTTATCAGTGGGAGCGGTAAGCACTAGATTGAGTATCTACCACAAGAGTGGTTTCTGGCACAGAAATTATAGTTTATTGGTCGTTTGGGCAGTTTTTCCATCACTTTCAAATTTCTGGCCTAAAAACCCACATTTGCACTTCTTTCTCGCCTTTCCTGTAGCTACTCTAGTCCAGATACAGTTTTACTGTACCCAGGACTGTTTGTAAGCTTCTGAACACCCCAAGCCTTTCTGTGTTAAGGGAAGCCTTCTAGCTTATCAGTGGGAGTTGTAGGAACTAGGTAGCCTATCTACCACAAGAGGAGTGATTTATAGCCCAGAAATTGTAGTTTATTGGCTGTTTGAGCATTTTTCCATCTCCTTCAACCTTCTGGTTTAAAAGCCTGCATTTGTGCTTGTTCCCCACCTTTCCTATAGCTAGTCTAAGTCCAGAAACAGATTTTCTGTAACCAAGACTGTTTGTAAGCTTATGAACCCCCCACATCTTTCTCTGTTGAGGGAAGCCTTCTCGCTTATCAGTGGGAGTGGTAAGCACAAGGTAGCCCATCTACCACAAGAGGAGTGGTTTCTGGCCGAGAAATTGTAGTTTATTGCCTGTTTGGGCAGTTTTTTTCATCTCCTTCAACTTTCTGGTCTAAAAGCTTGAGTTTGCGATTTTCCTGCTTTTACTGTAACTAGCCTACTCCAGAAACAGATTTGCTGTATCAAGGACTGTTTGTAAGCTTCTGAGAGGTGCCAAAGTCTGCTCTTCAATTTTTCCCTTAGATCTGCTAGTTCTCTTCTCTCCTGCATTTTTCCTAGCTTATTAGTCTAGCACTTTACCATACCAGACTTCTTGTAGCAATTGTTGTAGCACACAAAAGTGCTACCAGCACTAAACGTTCTACAACAAAACAGCTCCAGTACTTATTATTAATACGCATCCCTTCAGGCATGTCTAAAAGTCAGCTCCCTGTGCTTTCTCCTATTAACCTGGTATACTTGGGCATCCTGAGGCAATGTAGGAACCGTCTCATGTACACTGACAACCCTCTCCTCTTACCTCCCAACACTCAGACTTGCAAGAGATGATGCACTTATATATCCAAATTGGAAGCCACACACTCTCCAGCCAAGACCGGAATAGCTGATCTAGAGGAGAAGGTCAATACTTGCACCACACCACATGAAACATATAGCCTTCCAGGATGCACACCAGCACTGCCTTCACATAAAAACACAAACCACACACCCACCTTCACGGAGTCTCTCAATAAAAATCTACCCAAACAGCAGAGACCTCAAAGGCAAAAACGCACTCGACCACCACAACACAACACTAATCATGAAACACATAACTCACCTATACAGTGTGCCACTCAACCAAAGCCCCTAAGGCAAAACAGCATGCCCAGCACACTAGTCATAGGTGACTCGATAGTGAGGCACACTGATGTCCCACTCACTAGGTTGAATAAGTAGAAAGTAACAGTCAGCTCCCTGTCAGGTGCCAGGATCCACCACATAATGCACACACTCAGGTCCCTGAACAACAGGTACAAATATGACTCTGTCATTGTACATGTGGGCATGAATGACCTGGGATGTACCTCCCTGGACTACATGAAAAGAGACATGGAGGAGTTCTCGGATTATGTAGCCGAGGCGGGTATGACCCTAGCCCTGAGCAGCATCCTACCATCACCCATAATGACAGCACAGTACAAGCAGAAATGATTGATTTCAGCAATTGTTTAAATTTCTGGTGTCATTCTAAGGGGATCCAGTATCTGTCTAGCTGGGATGACATGCCTGACAGACCTCGATGCTTTGCAAGACATGGCTTGCATCTGTCACCTTTGGGCTTCTGGATACTGGACAAAGCTCTTGCCAGCCCTGTAGTGGCTTTTTAGGCGGTGTTCCAAAGACCAAATTACCACTGTAACAGCTACAAACAAATGCAATCTGAGGGTCATGCTGCTCAATGCTAGAAGCCTAAATCTCAAAATGTACTCGCTCAAAGCACTCTTTAAAATGGAGAACATCAACATTTGTGCTGTAACAGAGACCTGGTTCAAGGCAACAGAAAGTACCCCTGCACTACCAGGCTATAACTCATTCCACACCTTTCGGCCATAGAACTTGGACCGAAGCTCCAAAGGCGGTGCTGTTTCCATATTCATAAAGATATGCACACATCCAGACCGATAGCCCAACATAATGCATCAGAGATACTTCAAGTGCAGTTAACATTGGGTAAGACAGTGATTCAGGTCGTAGCCTGTTACAGGTCCCCAACCATGTCCCAAGACACTCACTCCATGTTCCTAAGCACCCAGTAGAATATTATGGTCTAACCTAACACTCTCATACTGGGTGACTTTAACTACACCTCCATTAACTGGGAAAACTACTCATGTACCAATACACTTGCACAACATTTCCTGAAATTCTTTAATTTCAATGCCCTGGACCAGCTCATTCTTACCCCCATGAGAGATAGCAACATCCTTGACCTAGTCATTTCTAACACGGGCAACCATTGCTCTACACCGATAGTCAACTCCTCCCTGGTTAGATCTGACCACAAACTAATCACCTTGGAAATCCACATCACTCCCAACCCTCCAGCAAAGTTACCCACCATGAAAAATTTCTCCAAAGCTAACTTTGGGCTCCTAAGAAAAGAGGTGGCTAACTTTATGGCACCCATGCAAATGGAGAATAGTTGCATGACTGCCGAATCATACACCAATGCACTGTATGAACACGTACACAAATGCATGGATCTCACCACACCCAATAGAACCAAGACGCTCTCCTCCAAAATAAAGGAAGCCAATCTGGTGTTCCCCTGCCTTAAACAAACTCTATAACAGAAGAAGGAAACTGATGCAGAATAAGGTGAAGTCCCAAGACTGGAAAAACTCCCTTATCAGCCTCAACAAAAAGTTGAAATCCCTCATCAAATCCTCTAAAGCTAGCTATGAAAACAGAATTTTAGCAGATAGTAAAGACAACCACAAGGTCTTCTATAGTTATGTAAAGAACCTCCTCGGCAATACCCAGATTTGCTCTGAGCTACTGCACAACTGTACCTCCTATACTGAGCCAACATATATTACCAATATACTGGCTGACAGATTCAGTGCCATCTTTACCCCCCAAAGGACCAATCACAGTACCAGTAGATTGCCAGGCACCCAGTATTACTGCTGCCCAGGTTAAAAGAGCACTGTCCAAGACCAAGAATACACCTTCTATGGGACCTGACAATATCCCTGGCTGTGTTCTACATGAACTACAGAGTGAACTGGCATCTCACCTGTGGACCCTGTTCAATCACAGCCTCACCCCAGGCTTTGTCCCTACCGAATGGCGCACTGCTATAGTCATCCCTCTTCACAAAGGAGGAGCGATTACAGATCCTGGGAACTATCGCCCCATTAGCCTGACAAGTCTAATATGCAAAGCTGTGGAATGCATCTACATGGACCTAATAAACAAGGATATAGGGAATCTCCAAACTCTGGATCCCACACAATTTGGTTTTGTGAAGGGTAGATCATGCCTGCTCAACTTCATTGACTTATTTGAGTCAGTCACCAGAGCTGTGGATGAAGGCAAGGTGGTTCATACAGCCTATCTTGATCTGGCCAAGGCCTTTGATACCATTCCCCACACAGGAATCACAGAAGAACTCACTAAGCTAGGCATCAACCCCTATATCACTTGATGGGTTGCAAACTGGCTCACAGATAGAACCCACAGTGTGAAAGTAGCTGACTCCAAGTCAGACTGCTGACCATTCATGAGTGGAGTCCCACAGGGATCGGTCCTGGGTCCTCTCCTGTTTGGTATCTACTTCTCAGAAATCCAGGTCAACACAAAAGGACTCTGGCTGACAAAGGGTGCAGACGATTGCAAGTTGGGAGCCATTATCAGCTCTCCATGTGATGTTGACACCCTACAGAAAGGCCTCAGAACCATGTGTCAGAACCATGGCCTTAAGCTCAATGCCAAAAAATGTTGTCATCCCCTTTGAGAAAAACCCACTTCCCATGAACTACCACATCGATGGTAGTACACTGAACACAGAAGGTGTTATAAGAGATCTAGGAACACAGATTGACAGCAACCTCTTTTTTGACCACCACACTGCCACTGTGGTCAGAAAGTCCTTCTATGTGGCACATCTCATTACTAAGGGTTTTGCATCCAGGAAGAAAGAGGTCATTGTCTCCCTCTACTCTTCCCTCATTAGGCCATTCATTGAGTACAATGCCCCATTTGGCATGTACCTCAATGGACATCTGCAACAACTGGGGAGGCCGCAAATGTACCTCACAAAGAGGATCTTAGGCCTTAAACACTTGTCCTATATGGACAGACTCAAAAAACTCCAACTATTCTCTGTCTCATATTGCCTACTTAGAGGTGATCTCTGCTTGACTTACAAAGCCATGTCTGTCTTGGCTCTGTTAGAAATGCTACATCTAAAGAAATCCCAATCCCTCCACACCACACACTCCAGAGACCTCAACCTCATTGCCACAATCAACAGAACATGCTGGACCAACAGGTTCATAACCCAGAGACTGCCCATGGTATGGAATACACCTCTCATACATGTCAAACAGTGCACCTCACTGACCCTCTTCAAGAGAAATCTTGATGAGTGGATGGGAAATAGAAAATTCACCCCAGGGATCACTTCAGCGGCTTTACTCGAAAGAGGCACTGGGAACTAAGGTCGGGTGGCACAATGCCAGGTAATCTTATGGGCTAGGCTTGTAAAGGCTCCAGGGCCATTAGCCTAGTACACACCTATTAACCTATAAGTACCATCATTAGGTATAGATTTGCTAAAGCAAGGAGAACTTGATAAATAATTAAGCAAGGAGTGGACTGTGATGAAAAGTGGGATAAAACTACGATGAGGGTTCAGAATTTGTAATGAGCTGAGTAAGGTTGACTGTGTAGGAATAGAAAAGGTAGAAGCATGAAGTTGAATAGATTTGGAAGTAAATTAGTTTAGTGCAATGGAATTTGTAATAGTGTAGGAATGGAGAGATGGTTATGAAAGGAGTAAAGTGATAAAAATGTCTTAAGTGGTTTAGTTTTGGTAGCTGTCTAACTGTATATCACACCATAAATAAATCACCTTGTTATGGTCACCCCTGGTTTGGTCTCTTCTTACTGTGATTTACAATGTCAGTCTGCCAAGTATACATAGCCACATGCAGTGCATTGAGAACTTTGTGACAGTATTCTCGATTAGTTCATTCCTGTAATGCAGGGTAGAAATTGTCTTCCAGTGCCTTCAATGTCCCCATTTAAGGTGTTGCTTTTAGCTTACGAAGACAAACATGGTCAACCCTTCCTTATCTAAAAGTGTTATTCCTTCCTTTCTCAAAGCACCAGAGATTTGTTTTTGATAGATAAAGATCTGATGGTGTTTCACAGAATGAAAACACAAACTTCTAGTGGGTATTCATTCTGCTAACTAGCTACTGTGCTATGAAATTCAGTTCATGTTCTACTTTTACACATGCACTTTAATGCCTGGCCTTAGCAGATCCCTGAAAACCTTCCTGTTTCAAATGACATATTCCAGTCTGACACTTCTGGAATTTTATTTTTATTGATGTTTGAACTGTTTTGATATATTATTGATTTATATCATTGCATCAATGACACAAGTCATCAGATCAGAAAAGTTCAACCTGAAAAGGTTGGAAAAAATGTAAGAGAAAATCTTTAAACATATCTTATGGAAGGGAGCAAGGCCCTCCTTCACCTCCCATCTGCAGAGCTGCACCTCTCACACTCCCTGGTAATTATAATATACCAAAACTACAAACTGCAGGCTTTCTTCAAAATTAAAAAAAAAGCTGATGCTAAATGGGTTCGGAATTCTGTGCATTTGATGCAGTGAATGAGCTCACTATATTATTAATACCCCTTAATACTTTACATACCCCAGGATTTAATAAAATATATTTAGGGAAAATGTAGAACCTACACAGGATGTACCCATGTACATGACCATGGTTTCCTCTCTGCAGCACGGCATGCATATTAATCATGGTGCTCTGCCGAGGAAGATCATAGTAACATGGATATTGAATCCATGTAAGCAGTAGTGTAGAGGCTGTCCTGTGGTTGTGGATTGTCCAGGGGATTCCAGGACAGATGTTATGTACAGGATAAGAATCCCTGTAATGTACACTGCTAGTGTAGAAATATGTGTGAATTTTAATATATATATTTTTATATCATTTTTTTTAATGCCTGTTTGTGTGGCTCAGTCCAGAGCTCATCAGTGTCGAGCTGTTTTTACACATGTAGAGATGACACCTGGTAGATATATAAAAATAGAAACTAGATGTACATAATTATGTGTTGTTGTCTACATATTTTTATTTTTTTATTTTTTTTGAATGGCCATTTGCACGGCTCGGTGTGCTTACAGGTATCTTAGTTGTGTATGTGAAGGTATAGTAGGTCCTGGGTTTGATTCCCCCACAGTCATACCTTTTTACATTAATTGCCATGGACATGTGTGAGGTGACTTAAGGGGCTGTTTAATTCAAAAACAAAATTGTTACATTTGGAAAAGTTGCATGATGCTAAGCACTGCTTAAACACAGTCAGTGGCTATACCTGTTTGTGCATTGCTAAGCTTTGCTAAAACACGTTTACACAATGCTCAGCTCCACTAAGTTGGTTTGCACAATGCTATGCAACGGAGTACTTTTTTGAATGTTACAGTACAGTTTGATGTATAAGGGTGGGAAAACAGCCTATATTAAGGCCAATAGGCGAGAATTCTGCAGCATTCATTGGAGTCTTAGTAACCTGTCGATATGCCTGGCCATTGCATGGTGGTTACCAGGGCTCAGAATGTAATGCTGAAACCTAGGATCAGTTGGCCAGGGATCTTACCAGTGCTACTGGGTATCCCCTACACTGGTAAACAGTGTTTTTACCACTATGACAACCTGAATCGAAGGAAGAGGGGAGCCTTGGACACCTGGCTCCAAGAAGCTAGGGCTGAGGATGCCCCACAGATAGGTAAGTATGTCTGTTACTACTTTACTAAAATACAAGCAAATCTGTGCAAAACTATTATGCATAATGGTTTGCTTCTCTCCCAACAACTGCAGCTGAACAGGCTCATAATGTCCAGTCTCATGCAGGGTGCCTGGCCAGGATGCGAGGTGAGTGTGGTAACTGTGGATATTTTATGATAACTCTTGTGCAATAAACAATACCAATAACAATAAGCAATGAGGTTTAAAGCAGGATTCTAGTTTGAAAAGTAATGTGTGCAAATAAATGCAGTAGGGCTCCATTCACTGCATGCGTGTTCTAATGTCACTGCAGTCAACTGTAAAAATGAAATTAATAAAGAATGCAAACATAATTGCCTGATACATGTATTGCACAATCCATAGTATGGTTCAAGGCTGTTTTCAGGCCACTTTCAGTCAAATAATGCTCTTTATTCCTCCCGCTACAGGAACAAAGTATATGGGTAAGGTATCCCATGTTCTGGACATATATCATGTGTATAATTCACAGATTTTAAGGAGCAATAACAATGAAGTGGAAATCAGGATTGTGTGTTTTTTTTTTTTTAAGTAATGTGTACAAATAACTGCAGTAGGGTTGCATTCATTGCATGTGTGTCCCAATGTCACTGCAGTCAACTGTAAAATGAAATTAGTGAACAATGCAAACATAATTGCTTGATAAATGTATTGCACAACCCACAGTATGATTCAAGGCTGTCTTCAGGCCACTTTCAATCAAATAATGCTCTCTATTCCTTCCGCTCCAGGAACAAAGTATATGGGTAAGGTAGCCCATGTTCTGGGCAGGTATCATGTGTATAATTTACAGATTCTAAGAAGCAATAACAATAAAGCAGGATTGTGGTTTGATAAGTAATGTGTTCAAATAACTGCAATAGGACTGTTTTCATTGCATGTGTGCTCTAATGTCACTGCAGTCAATTGTTACATTAAGTGCAGATGTAATATAATGACAACTGCCCAATCTGTCTGCTTCTTGATTAGCAGATAAATGATTACCTGGAATGCAATGTATTTTCAAATCCATTTACAGAACACCTTAGTAGTAATGTACGAGCGCAATATGTGAAACAGTTCTGTGTAGTTGTGTACCTCTATTTGTTAGTGCTTGGCCCATACTGTCCCATGCTAACAGCTTGAGAGTTATATACGTGCAACATCATCAATAGAAGAATTGGAGTCACTTTACTGACACTGTATACCTGTAGAAGTATGTGTTAGTAGTCTATGTATGAATATCATCTGAGAATTCACTAATGGTATGTATTTCTCTCTCTCTCCACAACCCTTATTTTCTTTAATTTATTAATGTTAATTATTATGATTTAATATTAACATATTCTGTTAAACTAACTGTTATGCTGGCCTTATGGTTTATTTCATACTGGTTTGCTTTTAACAGACTTACTGTAATTTTATTTATTGTCGTGTTCCACATAATTTACCTTAAGAAGTATTTGCATTAATCAATATTATGTTCCATTATATTGCTACTAACATTGGTCTGGTCATTACTAACTTTAACTTATCTTTATATCTAATTTACTACAGCGTGGCAAGGTTGGCTGGTTACAGGTGATCCACCTACCTTGTCTCCTCCAGCTGTGGCACCAGGCCGAAGCACATTTGGACTGCAGCCTAGTGCTGCCCTATCTGCTGCCCCTGCACTACCTTTGGGTGAACCCCCTTCTGGAGGCTGTGATGAAGGGGGGTGGTTTTGTCACCAGTGATGAACTACCAGGATTGGTGCACAAGATTTCCTCCAAACTTTTGGACGTCACCTGGGCCAGATGGAGGGCATGCTCGCCACCCTTGTGGGGCAGTCTCATCCCTGAGCCCAGCCTCCACCACTGCCACCACAGAGGAAGTGAAGGAGCAGTGCTGACAGTCCTATGCGTGGGGACTTGAGTCATGCTGCTCCATTGTGGAAGCACTTGAAACTGGAATTCCACAACACCCTCCCCATCCAAGGTGTTCTCCCCCCTCTTGTGTCACACACCACCCCTGTCTGCTGTCTTATCTGTCTGCAAAAGCTTTGTCACCTTCCCAACTTACCTTCCCCACACATACATATGTCTCTTCCCCAACATTCAACTCTCACATTAAAAAAAATGGGCACCTGTCCCAAAAAGAAATAGCCTCCCATACCTAACTCTCCATTTCACACATGTGCGCACTGGACACTGGTTGCCTGGACAACACAGTTATGTTGTCCTCACCCCTCTCTCTGGGGGTGACAGTCCAAATTCATTTAGAAATTCTGTCAAAGTGCACAGTTGTTGCTGTACAAGAAACATATAGCTATGGTTCTTTTCTACACCCTTCCTGCACATCCCTACCTGCCTTTCACTATGTTTTTCCCCTGCTTGCACCCCATTTCACCACTGTCCTATATCCCCATTTTTCTTTTCTCTATATATTCTCTATATATTTTTTGTGCAATGCTGTATTGCTAACCTCAGCTAAACAGAGCTATATTGCTATATGTGTTTTAAATGATAAGCACACACAAAATAAACACCTGTCCTCTATTTTGAACCCAAGACCATTACACCTGCAGGCCACTACATTAACCTGCCACCACACAATTAAAATAGTTGTCGTAAGCAAAACATAGTAACTGCACATTACCATCATTAACAGTGTGTAAGCAAAGCTGCACATCATGCCACATCATGCAAACGTGCTGAAAGCATAATGGAAAAACGGAGAGTGTAACTTGGAGTCTGGTACAGGACTACACCACTAGAAAGCCAGACACAGAATAATGGATGTAAGTGAGGTCTCCAAGAGCAGGTAAATGTGCACATTTATCAGAAACATGTAGAAATACACCTGCTAAAACATTAATGGCAAAATACATGTTCAACTGGAATCTGATGGAGAAATACATCCCTATAAAGCCAGCCACATAATAATGGATGTAATGCAGGTATGGCACAGCCTGTATGTGTGCACTTATATGTTCACAAATTCATATCTTTTAACAGTGACTCAGTAGCTCAGTCTGTTAAATGCTTTAGAAATGGTCATTTTTGCCACACGTTCCTGGGTTCAAATCTAGTGGTGTGTAGCATTTAAATTGCATTATTATGAAGCCATCAATGAATGACTGAGTTATACACTCCTTAGCCACACAATGCATTTCAAACGCAATGTCTGGTTTTCACTAATGGAAGTCAAAGTCCTGCAGATAGGAACACACTTAACATATCCCTACAGCAACACTATAAAGTGCTTAAAGTGTCAGGCCATGCATTAATATGCATTCACAGAGGATTTTAACATAGATAATGCAAATGATGCCCACTAATAGAGTGCAGCACACAATCATTTCATAATGATATTACAGATTAGCATAGTTGCATAACTAACATATACATATGGAGGTCCTGCTATATGCTTGTTGTTTGTTTGCTTGTTATTTCCCTGGAACGCTAATTCCACCTAATACGCAGCTTCTCAGCGCTTCTGTGGCTCACTAGTGATATCTGCATTGCTTACTGTACTTATTTCCTTGTTTCACTTGAAAGAAAGTTACTGTTTGTCGTTTTTGCATTTAAGTTACCTGTAACACATTGCACTTAAGTTACCTGGCACTTGCTCACTAAAGCAATTATATAAGTCAGCACTAAAAATTAAAAGCACTACACCCTCACTCCCCACTGGCCATGGTTTTCAATTATTAAGGAATTCCCAATATTATTCTAGCATGTCCAAAGGTCAGTTGTCAATCTCCTCTCGGTCCAGCTGGTGAATCTGGGAATCTTGAGGCAATGTTACAACTGCCTCATGTACACAGACAACCCTCTCCTCCTCTCAACAAATTCCAACACATGTGAGAGATGCAACCATATAGCCAAACTGGAGGCTAAGCTCTCTCAACTCAGTACTGGCATAACCAGTCAGGAGGAGAAGGAAACCATACTCACTACAATTCCAGTCTCACATAGACCTACCACGACAGCAAACCAAACACATAATCACACAAAACATACTCGGAGGCTCTAAATAAAGATCTGCCAAGCAGCAGAGACCTCCAAAGCAGACACCCAAGCAGCCGCTACCAAAACAAAACACGTGCAACACATATCTCACAAAGCCAGTGTGCCAAACAGTCACAGCCCTTAAGACTAAACAACACACCTGATACACTTGTAATAGGTGACTCTATCGTCAGGCACACTGACGTCCCGCTCACCAGGCTGAACAAGGAGAGGGTCACGGTGAGCAGCCTGTCGGGTGCTAGGATCCGCCACATAACACAAGCACTCGGGTCACTCCAAGGCAAGTACAAATATGACTCAGTCATTGTCCATGCTGGTGTGAATGACCTGAGACGTACCTCCCTGGACTACATGAAAAGAGACATAAAGGAGCTCTCTGAGCATGTAGCCCAGGCCGGTATGACCCTGACCTTGAGTAGCATCTTACCCTCACCAAGAATGATGCCACAATATGAAGACAAGATGATCAATTTCAACAATTGGCTTAAGTACTGGTGTCATTCAAAGGGGATCCAATGCCTGTCAGCTTGGGATGATATGCTCGACAAGCCACGATGCTTCACTAGGGACGGCTTGCACCTGTCACCCCTGGGCTTTCGGATATTGGCAAAGGCTCTTGCTAACCCATAGTGCCTTTTTAGGCAAGGCTCAAAAGACAAACCCACCTCCATAGGTATCACAAGGGATAAGAAACTAAGAGTAATGCTACTCAACGCCAGAAGTCTAAACCTCAAGATGCACGCACTCGAAACTCTCCTTAGCATGGAGAACATCGATATCTGTGCAGTAACAGAAACCTGGTTCAGGGCTCCCGAGAGCACCCCAGCACTACCAGGTTATACCTCATACCATGCTTTTCGGCCCCAAAACTTGGACCGAACCACAAAAGGAGGGGGAGTATCGATATTCATCAAAGATACCCACACCTCCAGGTTGGTGGCAAAGCACAAAGTATCAGAGACTATCCATGTGCAACTAACAGTGGGTAAAACTGCCTTCCAGTTTATAGCCTGCTACAGACCACCCTCCCAAAACCAGGAACCCCACTCGGCCTTCCTGAGAACACTGGAAAATATGAAGGTCTCTCCAAACACCATTATATTGGGCAACTTCAACTACCCAAACATAGACTGGGAGCATTACTCTAGCTCCAACACCCTAGCCCAAAGGTTCCTAGAATTTATAAACTCAAATGCTATGGAACAACTTGTTACCACTCCCACAAGAGGGGAAAACATACTGGACCTGATTATCACCAACATGGGGACTCTGTGCTCCAGACCAGAAGTGTATCCCTCACTGGTAAGATCAGACCATAAACTAATCTCACTGGATATTCACATCCCGACCCCACCCCCTGCCCAGAAAACCACAGTGAAAAACTTCTCTAAAGCAAATTTTACACTCCTCAAAACTGAGGTGGAATCCTTCAAAGCCCCCGGGCCTGTGGAAAATACAGCCCAGACCGCAGAATCCTTTATAAACGCATTCTATGAACACCTTCAGGAATGCATGGATCATGCGATCCCAAATAAAACCAAGACCCAATCCTCCAAAGGCAGACGTCCTGTCTGGTGGACCCCAGCCATAAACAAACTATACAATAGAAGGAGGAAGCTACTAAATGATAAAGCAAAATCCCAAAAAGGGAAGGCATCACTGATCAGTATTAGCAAAAAACTACGGGCACACATAAAATTGTCTAAGGCCAGCTTCGAGAGAAAAATTGCACAGGACACTAAGGATAATCACAAGGCTTTCTTTAGTTATGTTAGGAACCTGGGTGGCAATTCCCAGATATGCTCAGAATTAGTCCAAAATGACAAAAAATACACCGAACCCACAGACATTGCCAACACCCTAGCTGACAGGTTCAGCGCAAACTTCTCCCCCCCACCAAAAGGGCAAATATCTATCCCAGCAGAGTGCTGCCCCCCTGACATCTCAGATGCTCAGGTAAGAGCCGCCCTCTCCAAAGCAAAAAACACAGCATCAATGGGACCAGATGGTGTCCCGGGCTGCGTCCTACATGAACTCAAAGAAGAGCTAAACCCAAACATAAAACTACTGTTCAATCTCAGCCTTACTACAGGATATGTGCCCAAAGAGTGGCGTACAGCAACAGTGGTCCCTCTCCATAAAGGTGGTGCCTCAACGGATCCTGGAAACTATCGCCCCATAAGCCTGACTAGCTTGGTCTGCAAAGCTATGGAAAGGATCATCATGGACCTCATAAATAAAGATATTGGGGACCTACAAACACTGTATCCTACCCAGTTCGGCTTTGTTAAGGGCAGATCCTGCCTCTTAAACCTGGTTGATTTCTTTGAAACAGTCACCAAGGCCATTGACAAGGGGAAGGTGGTCCACACAGCCTACCTGGACCTCGCAAAAGCCTTCGATACAATACCCCACTCAGGCATTATAGATAAGCTCACCAGCTTAAATATAAACCCCTATGTCACTAGATGGATTGCAAACTGGCTCAAGGACAGAACCCACATGGTTAGAATTGCTGGAGCCATGTCAGACTCCAAACCAGTTACAAGTGGTGTCCCACAAGGCTCAGTCCTGGGACCTCTCTTGTTCGGTATATATTTCTCGGAGGTACAGGCCAACACGGAAGGACTGTGGCTGACCAAGTTCACAGATGACTGCAAACTGGGTGCCATAATCGACTCTCCAGCCGACACAAGCATCCTCCAAAAGGGCCTCATAGAAACAGACAACTGGTGCCAGAGCCATGGCCTCAAGCTAAATGCCAAAAGTGTATAGTCATCCCCTTTGGCAAAACAAAGTGCCCACAAATTACCACATAGGTGGAAATCCATTAAGTACAGAAGAAGTAATTAGGGACCTGGGGACCCAAGTTGATAGCAATCTCTCATTTGACAACCAAGTGGCCAAAGTGGTTAGAAAAACATTTTATATAGCCCACCTAATCATGAAGGGATTCACATCTAGATCAGGGGAGGTCATCGTGCCTCTTTACTCATCCCTCATCAGGCCCATAATTGAGTACAATGCCCTTTTGGGATGTACCTTACCAGACACCTGCAGCAACTGGAAAGACCCCAAAAGTACCTCACCAAGAGGATCAAAGGGCTCAAACAGATGCCATATGCTGCCCGGTTAAAGAAACTCCAGCTCTACTCAGTGGCATACCGCCTGTTCAGAGGAGATCTGTGCCTGACGATAAAGCCATGTCCAACCCGAATTAATGGACATGCTGCACCTCAGAAAATCCAAATCCCATCGAGCTACGCGCTCGAGAGACTTGAACTTCAGCACTGAAATAAATAGGACATGCTGGAGGGACAGATTCATAACCCAGAGGCTCCCTTCACTCTGGAATAAAATCCCAGTCCAGGTTAGGCAGAGTCCCTCATTGACTCTCTTCAAGAGGAATCTTGATGAGTGGATGGGAGATCGTAGGTTTACCCCGGGTATCACTTCTGTGTCACTGTTAGATAGAGGCATAGTATACTAACCTCGAAAAAGGGCATAGCAAAATAAATTTAAAATGGGTGGCGAAAGCCAAACACATTCTGGCTAGGCTTATAAATGCCCTAGGGCAGATAGCCTAGTATGAACCTATGAACCTATGAACCTATGAACAAGGACTACCAGCACACACATTCCACATGACTACCATAATGTAACACATGGCCTGGCAGTTGCCCAGATAGTTGACATAATGGTATATTTACCCCATATATTGCTCAAGTATACAACAAACATGTTGCCTAGTACTCTGTTAATGATATCGTTGGCTAACATACTTACCTTAAACACATGCCTTAATTTGCAGTGGAACAGGTTCCTGCAATCTGGCTCTGCCTCTAAAACAAGGCTGCCACAGCTCCTACACTTACTCTTACAGCTTGTTGCCCTCCAAAGTGTTCACACTCTCTGCCTATGCCTATTGCCTGCAGCATCAGCAGCAGCCTGTAGCATACACATATGTATGTTAAAGTAGCTGTTACAGATGTACTCTCTGTGATGATGTAGTATCCTGACTCCAGTAATGTCCATCAAAATATATCAGAAAGGGCTTCTAATCTACATGAAGGCTTTATATCTTGTTTAGTGGTTGTGTGTCATTGACTGACTATACTGCAAATCAGCTGTGTTGGCTCCAATTAGTATTTCAGAACCACAGATTGGTTAAGAGCCAGTCACCTAGTAATGAAAATCATGTTAAAAAGGCAAACGGCTGGCTAGGGGAACCATTCTATATGATACTTTTTCGCACATAAATGTATTACCAAAAAACTTTATATATCTGTACATATCAACAGAGGAGTATTGCACTCCATCTGGTATATAACCTTTTTGTATACAACATGATGCATATGTGTGAATATACTTACAGGAAATGGGGTTACAGCATTAAGCCTTTTCTAGAACTGTAATGATGGCATGCCATTGATCGCCAGATTTGTTACACCTACAGTAGACGTACAGTACATTAAGGGTGGAATGTTTTTGTCAGTGTGGCACATTGGTCTCATGGGAATGTCCCTTTACAATGGTTGTCATAATACACTACTATTTGTTTGTCTCTGTTGTTTTGACATATCATCAAGGGGTTACCCATAGGGGCAACACTACAGTGGACTGCTGCATTGGGTGTGTGATCATACAGCAGTATCTGTCATGGCACAAAAAGGAATAGCTGAGTATTGCTAGTATCTTAGTTTCATACACACCCTTAATATGTTTGCACACTATGAAATATGACATATGCAATCAAGCAGTATATACTGCCAGTCATTCTGTTCATGCTGTATCTCTACATAGTGTACTTCCACATATGTGATCCTGACATGTGTCCCCATTTGTTGTCTTTCAAGAAATATGTATGCAAGATGTCATGCCCCTTTTTTCGGATGCTGAGAATTATATAATCCTGGAAGGCCTCCATCAACACCATGAACTCCAACTGTTCAGGGGGAGGCAAAACAGGGAACAGTGGGCAGCATTGTGGGCTGACGTTGTCTGTGATGTTAATGCCATAAGTCACCAGAGCATATAAGCAGGTTCAACACCGTGTGACAGATATGATAAATTCTGCATGCAGGAGAGCAACAGATGTGGCCAGGGATCATGGAGGAGGGCCTGCAATGGAACAACCACTCTCAGTCACTAAGGAATTCCTGGCGAACCTAGGATCATATGACGGCTCCCAGGCATCCAACACACTGTATATTGTGGATGTGGGTGCCACAGTTTCCATGCCAGAGGAGCATCCAGGTAGGCTTAGTTTGATCAGGATTGGAATACTGTAGCATTCAGTGTGTCAGGGTGTATATACTTTTACATGGGTGTCAAGTGTTTGCTTTTGGGGAGGGAGGAGTTTAACTGCAGTTTGAATCTCATGCTCAGATTTTGATCAACATAACAATTAACAAAGTAGCTACTGTAAATGTGAGATATATGGATGTATTACCCTGTTATAATGCAACCATGTGGTGGTGTTTACATTACCTCTCCCTCAACTTTCCACAGGTCCAACAAGAATCAGACAAGGCTGTGGTCCTGCTCCTGGCAAGTACAACACTGTTTTGTTACAGATGTTGACTTACTGCAATGTAGTCCCTAAAGTGTCATCCAAGGCCTGCTGGCTGGATTGCAGTAATTTCAGCATGATTGCCAACTGCAGAGATAATTTTCTGACTGTAGACACTTTAGAGTCATACCTATGCCTTGTAGGTGCGACCACATTGATAGTTGTGTAAGTATCGTCACAACATTACAGATTGCCATATGTGTCAACTATGCAGAGTCTTCACAAATGTTAAAAGTGTACCTCATTGTTGCTAAAGAGATTGTTGTCTAAAGAGCTTTTATTTACAAGCAACTACAGATGTTTGTGGGAAAAGTAATGCCTTCATGTCATACTATATAATTTTTGTGATTAAACAGGTCTGTAATAGTGACAACAGTGCATAAAGCTTTACATATATTACAACATAGTACTGCAGAGTATAATAGTGTAGGTATTAATGTACTGATTTTTTACTTTCTTATCATAGGTGACCAGGGGTTGGTCCCTATCCCCTACACAACCTGATGTCAGTGTCTCTTCAGACTCTGATTATGATGGTGGCTAAAGAGAGGCACATGTGGGGGTTTCAGGGGCTGAATTTGTCCCAGAGGTGTACATCCCTCTTCTGCCCTCATTATAACTGCACACAGTCAGTATGCCTACACATACCCAGACCCCAGAGGACACAGATATTGGACAGTCAGAGGGTGGGTCATTGAACAGGAAAGTGTGGCAACTATGGTTCCAGTTAGTATTAATAATGGCCATAACAAGAGTACTGGTGAGGTTCCATTCAGATTGATAGGAGTGCATGTAGGAGGCCTGCTGTCCTTCCACCATCTGTTGCAGGTATGTCATCACAGGCCACTTGGCATATGTTTTGCGCTATTATGGAGGCACAGGCACATTCCAAAAAGAGCTCCAGATGAATGTTCAGGGTTTTGGATGCAGCACAGTCTGACATCTGTGACTACCTCCACCGCATTGCTGATACCCTGGATTGGCTCACTGATGCAGTGGTAAGATGTTGATCTGAGACAGATCCCAGAATATCTGTCTTGGAATGCACATTGTCTGTGATGGAAAGTCTGGAGTTGAGCATCGGCATCATGGATGTAGGTCAGCAAATCCATATGCTGAGAGTCCACATGGCGGTGCACAATCACGGTCCCATAGTGGCAGTACATCCAACTTTCCAGAGGGGAGTGTGCTGTCCACACCAAGATTTGGCAGGCCATTGGCTTATGGTCCTGGACATTCCTGTGAAGGACACAGTCAGATACTAGCACCACTTCTGACCTTGGGAATGGAGGTGCCAGTGCAACTCCTGGCAGAGCCAGTTCCCATATTCAGAGGCGGAGACAGTGAACTGTCAGCTCTACCATGCATGGTTCAAAGCTGTTCAAATTGCAAACATGTAGGGCTACCACTGAGCTTGACTGCATTCACACACACACCACTATCAAAATCAGGTCACCTACAGACACATAGAACACATTTCCATGGTCCATCTTGCCTGCTTCCCTTCCTGACTCACACACATGCTTTCAACCTATTGGGTTAGCCTAGGCCTCCTGCACCTCCACACAACACCCTGTGCAACTGATAATACCTGTGCCACATCCCTTTCATCCTCATCATCTCTGTAGGGAAACAAAGCTTTGTGTCTGATGCACAGGGTAACTATATAAATTAATTCATAATTGTGTAATCCATTGTTGCCTTTGCCATGCCACTTGCACTGGTCACTGACAGATACTGTATGCTGACATTTGTAAAGAGTGAGCCACATTATTTTGTGTACCTTATGTTGTATGATGTTGCAATGGCTGTACACTTGCACAATAAAAGGTGTGTCATGGACCTGTTTACGGTTCAGTTTCAGGAGTATGTGGTGACACTTATGGATACACAGCAGCAATAAACCCATAGATGTCACAGCACAGAATGGAATGTCAGCGCAGAAGAAATATGTCTTCAGAAAGGTACAGCACTATAAGTGCATGGCTCCATAGGTTTATATATGTATTAAAAGCTAACAAGGACAGTGGTGTCATTCAGCCTACTCATGCATCCCTAATTTCTGAAAAGGTCTGATACCCTTAGTAAGTGCCACCAGGGTTTTGGGAGCTAACACATCTACAAGCTGTGGTGATGGAGATGACCCAGCTACAAATTTCCTGTGTCCATTACAGACATTTGTTCTACACCATTTATGATTGTCTTGTTCTGCATCCCATTGTGTACCTTGCACATGATGCGCATTACAGCAGACTTGTGCTTTACTTGCATGGGAAGCATCTTACATATAAGGTGTAGTGTCTGGGTTACATACCTGTTTCACCAGCATGTACTATTTATACCACAGTGAAGGTTTAGGTGTGTTAAACAGGTAATACATGTGTTAGTCCTGTCTTGGATAAACAGAAGGTACACAGAGGGATCTGACACTTCCCTTTATGGCAGCCATACACATTCCCAGCAAAGCATATAGGAGACTACACATGTACAGTCTTGATGTGGTCTGCATAGGATATGTTATCTACAATATGTCCCAGATTATGACTATCAGACACTTGACTATCCACCAGCTGACATACTATGTAAATAACCTACACAGTTTTTAGCAAGGCCTGATGACCTAATATTGTCAAAAACCTTGTCAGGCCATGGTAGGTGGAGTCCGTCATATTCCCCTCATCCATTGCATAGTTTAACACTCAATGAGGTCCACCAGTTAGGGTAGGTAGGCATGATCTGCCCTTGAGCAAAACAAACTGTGTTTGGTTCAGTGTCAGTAGGTGTACAACATTGTTCCTGATTGTATCCATGCTAACTCCTTTCATGTTTTACATAACAGATGACTGAGAGATCTAGGGACACTGCTTGGCACTGCATGCTAGTTGTCCTCTGTGCAACTATGTACTGCAGTTACTTCCATCATCTTCCAAGAAAATAGTCACCTAGTCAACCAAGGTGTCTGTACAGAGCAGTGACAAACATTGGAAGGAAGGGTAATATTTATACCCTGTGAAGGTAAGGCGGGAGGTTTTACACAGGTATTCTGCAGTTAGGCGCTACTCAAGCTGGTGTGTACTCAAAGGACACAATTACCCTGTGAAGAATGTGGAAAGCAGGGGAGTCTCCTGATTTGCTGGTGCCTGCCTACTACTAATGCTGGTCTCAGCACAACCACTCTCTCCTGGGATACCATGATCCAGTACTTTTCTTGTCATCATATGCAAAATGTTACTATGAAGCTCATGATGAGAAGCAGGACACAGACAATTTGTTCATCCACACAGTTGTCCCACATCATGAATGGCTCTGTAGTATTTACATACCCTACTCCAGATATATGCCTTGATTAGCAACGTGAGCAATCATTTGGCTTTTGCATATATTATGCCTTCTGTTCCAGGGTTGGTGGTATGTTACTAGGGAACTGAGCAAATGGTGATTAGGAGCACAACTGCAGTGTCACAATATAATGTGCAATTTCCGGTGACATAGATGTCCAAGCCTGCTGAGACAAATAGCACAGTGGCGGTGATCCATATTAGGTGACAATGTCACAGCAATTCATGCATCCTGGCCTTCAACAGCTTAATGGTGTATATCTGCATGAAATGGCTCTGAAACCTACTGTAGAGGACTGGCCACCTTTGGTCAAAGTGTGTCCACCTGCCACATGTCCTAGGTATGTCATTCTGTACAGTTATGTACCCAAGTACCCAGAACACATGTCTGTATTCCCACATCATGTCAAACAACAACCAGTTTGCTGTTTGGTTGCTTGACTGGCATTGTATGCTTACAAGGCCAACATAATGTCAGCAAAGTTGAATAAATCCTTGGTGCATGCATGGACATCCTCATCATCACTGCAAGGAGTACCTGCAAATACTATGTTTCAGGCTGCAACCCCAAGGGTGTGGCAGCATGACCCTAAATTTGCTGGACTTGCAGTGTCACATTTGTAGATAGAGTATTTCATCCAAGGCTAATAACAGGATTATGGTCAATCCAAGAGCCACATGACTGGCAAAGCATTGTATGGCACACACGTGCTGCATTATCTAAAGGTGACTGACATGTTGCATTTCACCACCTGTCATGACACTGCCTAATGTTTGCATGCTATGTTGTACACACAAGCATGAATGTATTGCTAATGGCACTATCAAAGACTACTGATGAGATGTAGAAAGTGCCCCCACCTATCTACTCCAATACCACACAAACACAATATGTGACATATGTGACTGTATTTCAAACCTTGATTTCATGGTGCCTCAAAACAACAGTCAGTATATATATATGGCAATGAGCATTTTGCCAACATGCATAGCTCACCTCCTGCTCCACCCACACCCACAACACACACACCTGCATGTGTGTTGCTCCTTATCAGACACTTTGCCAAACAACATACACCTCAGAAAACCATATGCAAGCGCAGTACACATAATCATATCTCTGGAGAGCACAGTACACATAATAGTTCATGCACCAGTGTCTCACCAGTCAAACACCTGAGGCAAACCACAAAATCAAAGCTATTATTCATCGGTGATTACATCATGAAACACATTGATGTCTGTGTCACCAGGCTACATATGGGAAAGGTCACTGTTAGCTGTGTGTGGGTTGACATTTATTTACTATTTAATTATTTATTTAACATTTGTTTACTGGGAAAGTCTGACTGTACACAGGTCCTTTTTCAGCGAAGGCCCAGGGAGAAAAGCTCCAGTTAAGCAAAACTGCAAGTTTGAGTTACAGATAATATAAGACTTACACAAAAAACATAAAGTTTATATATACTTCAAAAAAAAGGCTTGTCTGCAAGCAAGCTCCAAGTGTCCAAGTATAAAAATTATAAAAAGATAAATATAAAATGTCTTAGATAAACGTGTACAATAGACATCACAGTATGAGTATGTACATATGTATACAAGTCATTTGTCAAGCCTGGGAAGAAAATAGACTACTTGAGAGAAGGAGAGGACAGATGCCTCAGGATTTACTGGGAAGGCAGTGAGATACAGTTACTCAGAGATGTAGAGTTGAGCAGTTAGAGGTCTATCCCGGGCATTTATATGAACAGGGCCATAAGTCTTTCAGGTGTAGTTTTAGGAGTTTTTTAAACTGTGTTAAAGAGCAGCAGGTAATAATTTGGGTGGGCAGTTTGTTCCATATGTTAGAGATGTAGTTTGAGAAGAGTGATTTTTCGGCTGTGTTATTTGTTTTGGTGGTGGCTAGTAAGAATTTATTATTAGAGCAGAGGGGTCTGGAAGTGATGTATGGTTGTAATAGTTTTTGGAGGGCAGGGTTTTCCCTGATTGATGCAATATTTTGTGGGCAAAGGTTAACTGATTAAAGTATAGTAGCTGAGGAAGCTCTAGTCATTCTAGTTTAAGAGCTGTACAGTGATATGTTCTATATGGGGTATCAGTGGCAAACTTGAGAATTTTATTATAACAAGCTTTGAGTTTGGTTAGTTCATATTTGCAGAGGTTGGTTAGGATTGAGGAGGCATATAGGAGGGAAAGATAGGAGATGCGTGCGAGCAATAATAGCTTTTGAGTGTCTAGTTAGGAATTGTTTGTTTCTATAAAGATACCTAGTTTCTTGTGGACTGTCTTAATGGTTTGTGCGATGTGCATATTGAACTTCAAGTTGTTGTTGATTTCTACACCCAGCAGTTTGGTATGAGTTGTAGGGGTGATGGTGTTTTATTTTTGGATAGGATGGTGAAAGTGTGGGAGGAAGGGGTCACTCTTGTTGGGGAGAAGAGAAGGAGCTTTGTTTTGTTGGGGTTTAGTATGAGTTGGGAGTTGCTGAGCCATGTTTCTATGGACAGGAAGGTCTTGGGTTGTGGTGTGGGGGTCATGAAGAGAGGAAGCTGTGCAGATTAGTGTAGAATCATCTGCATATTGTATAACAGTGGTTTGTAGTGTGGAGGTGTGGAGCTGGTAGCTGAAGAGGGTGAAGAGTAGAGGTCCAAGGATGGAGCCTTGTGGAACCCCTAAGCTAACAGGGAGAAGAGAGGAAAGTTGTTACCATTGAATGGCCTGCTGTCATCCTGATAGGTAACTTCTGAACTATGTGATAGTGGAGTTACTGAGATTTAGGGTGGAGAGAATGCTGATGAGTTTGTCGTGACTGACCATATCAAAGGCCTTTGAATAGTCTAAAAATGTAGTAGATACAAACAGTCATCTGTTCCTATAGTGGTTCACTGCATTTGTGAAGGACATGAGGGCTGTTGTAGTGCTGTGAGAGGGGCAGAAACCATGTTGAGTGTTTGACAATAGTTTATTTGTGTTAAGGTAAGTCATTAACTGAGTGGGTATAGTTCTCTCTAGGATTTTAGATATGGGGACAGAAAGGCAATTGGCCTATAATTAGTAAGTTCAGTTGAGTTACCTCCTTTATGTAAGGGTATTATGTGTGAGATTTTCCAAATATCTGGGACCATGTTTTCTGATAATGATCTGTTTGAGTATGGCTACTAGGTATGCTAAAGCATCTGCTGCAATTTGCAGAAATTCTGCTGGGAGGGTGTTGGTGGCTAATGTGGTAGGTTTTAGTTTTCTTAGTAGTTTTCTTATAGTATCAACAGACACTGGGTGGAATGTAAAGAGGTTTCAGCTATTTTGGGAGTTGATGCTTTGTTGGGCTGTGGGGGGTTGAGGTGGTGGAGAAAGTATGAGAATTAGCAAGGGTTTAGATAGTTTTAGTAAAGTATTTATTGAACTGGGTTGCTATGCTGTCAGAATTGGTGGCTGATGGGGTAGGAGTAGCTGATTTGCCTGGTAAAAGTATATTATTAATTGTAGCCCAGAGTTTTTGAGGGTTATTATGGTATTTGTCTGGATATTATGGTAGTAGTTGGCTTTGTCTGATCTTACTAATTTCTTGGCTTTATTTCCCAGTTTTAGGAATCTTTGTCTTGATGATGGGGTTTTGTGTTTGTGGAACTGTTCCCATGCCTTATCTCTAGCCTTGATTAAGGATCTGCATTCCTTACTAAGCCAGGGTGCATAGTTAGATTTGACTCTGATTGTTCGAGAGGGTGCATGGCAGTTTAGTATGTCAAAGAAGGTGGTGTTGAAGGAGTTGACTGTGTCTTCAAGGGGTAGCTGTTTGAGTGATTCCCAGTTGCAGCTATTTAGTCCGGAGATGAACTTGTTTGGGTTGAAGGTTTTTACTTCTAATTAGCTGGTAAGTTGATTGGCTGGTGTGGGGAGTGTGGGATCTTAATAGAAAGTTTCGCAGATGTTTCACTCAGACCATCAGGAAGGCAGCCTGATTGGGTTGACAGGGATGGGTTGTTCACTAAGATCCAGTCTAGGATAGAGTGTCGGTTGGAGGATTTGTCAATCCTGATAGGAGATGTGATAAGTTGGGTGAACCCATGTAGGTTGGTATGTGATGTTAGGGTTTGAGAGGAACAGTTGAGCCAGTCAATATTGAAGTCTCCCATTAGGATAGTTTTGTGTGGGAGAGAATTACAGAGCCAGTAAAGAATATTCTCTAGTGTAGGAATGTTGTTCCCAGGTGGGATATAACCTATGACATTAATTTGTTCTTTTCAGTTAAGTGTCAATTTGATACAGATAAGTTCTGCATTGTCAAAACTGGGGATGCTTAGTTGTAGGCAGTCAACCAATAGGTGGTCTTTGAATAGGTTAGCTATTCCTTCACCTCTTTTTACACCCTGTCTTTTTGTAGAATGTTAAATCTAGGAGCTACAATTTCATTGTTATTGCTGGGTTTGAGCCAAGTTTCTGTAAGTATTACTATATCTGGGGGATGGTGAGAGACCAGGGCATGCAGGTCATGGACTTTGTTTCCAATACTTCTTGCATTTATGTTAAGAAGGAGAAGGGAATTGTTATGTTTCTGGTGTAATAGGCCTGGCTCAATGGTAGTGGAGTTGTTTACTTGATTTTGTGGAGTATTGGGGCCAAGATTTGGGTGCATGTCACTGGAGAGGTTTAACTGATTGATAAGGTGTGAAATTTACTTGATAACTTTGTGAAGTAGTTTAGTGTGTTTTTGATGGGTTTGGGATGATGTAGATAAAGGTAGGATTTTCTTAGTGTGATAGTCTGTGTGGCTGGTATTGAAGAGGTTTGGAGATATGGGAGTGTAAGGTGGACTATTGTGATGGGCCAAAGAGGAGGTTTGGGGGGGAGGTTAATGATTTCCTGATAATGGTGTGTAGTATGATGTGAGGAAGCAGAATCTACTAGCAGTGATGCAGAGATGATATACATGCCTGTTTGGGTTAGGTGTTTGTTATTAAGGAGGGAAATTTTATCAGGGTATGATGTTTTAGAAATGGGTGGGAGGTGTGTGAATGTAGATAAAGGCAGGTGGGTTTTGCCTGAGTGGGTGTGGTGAACTGGCTTAATTAGTGAAAGTGTGGGTTCAGATTGGTTATGGCAAATGTGGGCAGGCCTTAATAGGTATAAATCTAGTGAAAGCAGGGGTGGGTGGGAATGTGGGTAGGGGAGTGGAATGAGCCCATAGGGCAAACAGAGTGGGATGAGCCAGGGCTGACTGCAAGCACAAAAACAATCAGATTGCAGCTCGTCCAGGTCAATATGTTAGATACCCTATACACTGGCATAAGCAGAGTTCCTATAGAGTCTGAAAGAGTGCAGGGATGCTGGATAATTGATGAGGTGGATGTGAGCTGTGATGGGAGGGAGGGTCCCATAGTGTGCTAGCCTCTTGCCTTACAGTCAATACCTTTTAAAACAGTTTACAAAATATAGGAGAATAACCTACACTGCAGTTGTTCTGTAGCTAGACAGGTGATGTATTTGACCTAGCTGGGCTAGTTTAGGTTCCGGATTCACAGAGCTATAAATTAGTGCAGGGCAAGGCAGTCCAGGCGATAATACACTTCTGGGTGTCTGTGGGCTTATAGATGAATTTCTGGGGTTTAAAATGCTTTTGTAGTCCTTTTTCTTTCAGGATGATTGTTTCCTTTTATTGTTTAGTGGCCAGGTTCATGAAGTTGCTAGATCAGGTAAAAAACACCGTGGACAAGTAGAAGGGGAACAGCTGAGCAATCTGTTTGCAGGGGCTGTAAAAATTGCAAAGTATACTGAAGGCCAGGGGTGGTATGGACAGCTGCTTTGATGTGTATGATACTCCATACGACACATTGCCACATCTCAAGGAATATCAGGTAACAATGATGACATCATAGTTCCTGTAGGTGTATACAACTAGGGGCATATGTCACCAGACAATATGCAAACACATGACTGAGCTTAGACACTCTGTGTTTCTCATGGGTATGCCCATAGCTTTCAGCTACATTTGACCCTCACCTAGGGTGATGGATCATTACACATGGAAAATGATGGATGTCAAAAATTCCCTTAAAGAGTGGTGTCATTGTAAGGGGATCCACTACATGTCCATCTGGGATGACTTGCTCAACAGAAGTCAATGTTTTGCCAGAGATGGTCTTTATGTCTCTCCCCTAGGATCTTGAGTACTGGCCAAGGCTGCTAACACCCCTACAATGCATCTTATAGGCACTGTCTGGAGGGAAAACTTTCCAATCAGAAAGACATCTTCATACAACATCACAGTTCTGCTGCTACACACTGGGAATGGCAATATTAAACTCCACTCTGTGGAAGGTGTCTCCACCTTGGAATATGCAAATATTTGTGCAGTCAAAGGCATCTTGTTCAAGGCTGTGGGTATCACCACAGCCAATCCAGATGGCATGTCCTTCCACATGTTCAGACCTCAAACTGACAGTGTACAAGGTAATGCAGGCAGTGTATACATATTAATTAAGGATAGATACACATCCAGATTTGGTGAAACTGTGATTTCCTGGAAACACTGCAGGTGCTGTTCACTGCTGAAAGGACACATAATAAAGCCATTGCCAGCTACAGGAGCAGCTCCATGAATCCAGACACCCATTGTGCTTATTGAATGTACTTTTGTTTATTAGGATATATCAGTACACCATGGTTTGCGGTAACATTAAGTAACCACCAACTGTGTTGGTTAGTCATGCTGAAGATAACTGTCCCAAAGGTTAATTCACATCCTTAACTACAATACCCTGGACCCGTTTCATGATATCCCCACAAGGGGCAAGAATGTAGTGCATCATGTGTTTACAAATATGGGTGACCACTGCAGCCCCCCCCCCACTGTGACGTCCTCCCTGGTGAGATCTGACCACAGATCCATCTCATTAAAACTAAGTAACAGATCAACCCTGACTTGCAGAACATACAGAAGTATACTTCAACAAAGCAGTTTATTACTTCCTATTAGACTGTTTACATAGTTTGACTGCACCCCCCTCAGATGGGACAGGCAAGTATGCAGAGCTCTACACCCATGCTTTATGTAAGCAGCAGTGCAACTGCATAGACTTAAGTGTACCTGACAGGAGGAAAATGAGCTCCTCATGGTGCAGCAAACCTGCCTGATGGACAACTGCCATAAGCAGGCTATACTATAAGAGGGGGACATTGCTGTATGATAGTTGGGGTGAGGGTGCCCCTAAAATGGAGGCAAATTCTCCTCAGCTAAAACAAGCACATACTGTTATTGTGACTTCATGCAGAAACAGTGTGTGACAAAACTAGCCTCCCCCACAAAGCAGAACCACAACGCGCAGTGTAGTTACATGTGTAACCTCAGAGGAAAGGCCCAGATTGTCAGTGAACTCGTACTTAATGATACCACATATAATGGGCCTGTACTCATAGTTAACCTGTTGTCCCACAGGTTCTGCATCAACCTCACTCCCCTGTCCCTAACACATGTGCCACATGACATTCCTACAACCTGTCCCATACCTTCTCTCTCTGCAGAGCAGGTCATAATTGTCCTCTCTATGGACATGCTAACATCCCAGGCTGTGTCCTACATAGGACCCAACTAGGATTACTAATCCCAATGGGAACTCCTTGCAATCACACTGTAACCACTGGCTGCAGCCAGGCTGACTGGACAATGGCAACTGTTATCCCCTTGCACAGAGGTGGTGCATCCACCGACCAAAAGAACTATAGGCCTATTTGGCCTGATCAGCAAACATATATGTAATCTACACACAGCTGACTGTACACAGTTTGGATTTCTGACAGGAGTATCATGGCTGTTAAACCTGGTGGACATGTATGAGGCAGTCAACAAGGACCTGGGTGATGGGACATCAGGGCATACAACCCCCTGGACTTAGCCAAGCCATGTGACTCTATCCCCCACTCAGGCATTATTGACAAAAACACTCACGTAGGCATCCATGGTAATATCATTATAGGGGTCACTAAATGGCTCACTGATGGAACACATACCCAAAATAGGAGTATCCATCTCCAATAGCTGATCTGTAAGCAGTAGTGATCAACAGGGCTCAGTCCCAGGTCTTCTACTGCTTGGAATCCATTTAACCATGATACAAGAAAAAATTGACTGTTTGTGGTTGGCAATGTTGGCTGATGCCTGCAAACTGTGAGCGGTCATAGAATCTGTGAGTTATGTCAATATTCTACAAGAGGGTATTGATGAACAAATGCCTGTTGACATACTAACGGCTGTAAACTCCATGCGATGGTAAGTAGCACATCAGTAACATCTGATGCACACACACATGGGTGGTAGACCTGACACACAGGCCTGGCCACACAGGATTACACCTTATGTACCTCAGATCACAATGTCTCCCCAGTGGTAAGACAGGAATCATATGTCATAACTGATGGCACAGTCACCCAAAATTGACATACTCAAAACCTCCATGTACTCTTCCCTTAGCATCCTAATATTTGAATGCAATGACCATTTGGTAATGTATCTTTCCAAGCACAACTGGCAACTCCGACATAACACAATGGTTTCAAATACGTGAACTTCACGTGTTCAACATCTCTTCAATGGGCTTCATCTGAAAACACTGTCATTGTATCCTGTGGCATATAGACTACTCAGAGGTGATCTCTGCATAAGTGAACTTCACGTGTTCAGCATCTCCTCAATGGGCTTCATCTGAAAACACTGTCATTGTATCCTGTGGCATATAGACTACTCAGAGGTGATCTCTGCCTTACATATGGGGCAATGTGTGACCCTGCTTGATTGGAAATGCTGCATATCTGTAGGTGGCATGGTACACTGATTACTCACTGTAAGGACATTAACCTGGCATGTGACATTAGTAATGCATGCTGGTGGGAGAAATCTGTCTAGCAGACTTTAACACACCTTTGAAACAGAATCCTGCCTCGTGGCAAACAGAGCATCTCATTGGGCCTCATCAGATGCCATCTGTATGACTGGCTGGGTGACTGTCATTTCACCACAGGGCTTCTGCCTGTGTCCCTGATGGACAGGGGCAATATTTGCTGATAGTGTAAATAAGGGTAAAACATGGCTAGGATTGTAAGGTCTCTAGGGCCATTAGGCTACTAAAGTTCAAAGCTCCTATGATTTCATAAGCTGATGTAAAATTCTCTAACAGCCACACACGCAAACCCGGCTACATTGAGGATAGCAACAGTTCCAATTAATGTTTGCAGGATGCTGCACAGCACACAGTCTAATTTGGCTGCTAGTAGATTAGCACACATACCTATCTAATCTTACATACTACACATCACAGTATGTAATGTATGTGCCACACCTCAAGTCTACAATTGCTATCTCTTTAGCATATCTTATGCTTGGTGACAGCAGGCCATGTTGTGATCAGGCATTTGGAGCCCCACAGGACCTACTGCAACCAAAATACTGAAAAACCTTACGTATTTCTAAGTCATTGATGTAATTACATTTGTGCTGCATGGAGATACATGCACACACTGAGTGGCCTGGAGTAAGATTAGAACCCCTACTTATTTAGTCTAACATACTACAGATCATACTAGTTATTGCATGCACCATGGCTTACATCTGATCTTAGTATGGCAGTTGGTAGTCTTAAGGTATATGACATCAGCAGGCATTGTAGATGATGGCAGTTTGGAGGTGGGACCAACTTACAGGGACAAAAAGTGCAGCACCATTGCAGTGTGGTACTCAACAAGGGATTCTCAGCTGTTTTGTAGGATGATGCATGCACTCACACCAACGCACACACACCACATGGACTGGAATGAGATTAGAACCCCTACCTATCTAGTGTTATACACTATAGATCACAGTACTTATCACATGTACCACAGCTTAAGTCTGTTTTATACATGACTGCAGGCAAACTACATGTGGATTACTTAAACTAGGCTTGTGTTGAACAACGTTTGTGGCTTGCAGATTAATACTGATTCTTCCTGTTATCTGCATCTAGTAGACTAGCAGTCAGATAACTGTTATTTATCCTAGTTTTGTGTCTACTGTTGCCATTTTGCCATATGTGTCTGTTTATTTCGCTGGGCAAGCCTGTGGTCAGGAGCAATGTACCCTCTCAATGCATGCATACAAAACATTGTACATTACACCACCTATTCACCTGTTGGTGTATGTGTGATGACATCCAGCAGGCAAAGGGGTCAGTAAATAAGTGCATTATGTACTGTTTAGCCTTTACTTTGTATTCTTTAAGCAATGTTATATATGTGGGATAGTTCTGCTTTACTCACCATTATCAAGTTATGTAGGACAATACAGACATCCACACACATATTAATGTATATAACAGGGATGTATATATAAGTGTAGCTGTATATGTATGATATATATGTGTGTTATGTAGATTTTAGAGAGAGACAGTGATGCACATTTATATATATATATATTTATATATCTGTATGTGTGTGTATATATATATATATATATATATATATATATATATATATATATATAGATATATATATACACACACACACACACACACACACACACACACACACACACACACACACACACACACACACAGGTATATACATATTTATATATACATAGAGACAGATATACTATCGATGGGAGAGAGAGATAGTGACAGACAGATATGCATACATATATGTATGTATCTACTGACATATCTATATATAGCAGGTCACTTGGAGCAAGGAGCAATGTAATTGCACTCTGTTTAACTAAGTGTATGAGCATCCCCAGTGGGATTTTCACTAGATATAAACTGACTCCAGCCCACACTTAACTGTACACCAGTCTGGGATTTTGTGTGCTACAGACAATGACATCTGTTTCTGTTTCTGCAGTGCTGCACATCACTCACATTGCCTACAACATTCTACAACTGTCGGATATGATTGTTATCTAACAGAGGGTAATAACATTACACCACACACAGACTGACAGTCTGTACACCACAAAATAGTAATACCTCACATCAAAAAGATGTGGATATTTCTAGATTAGAACCATCAACACCATCACATATACTAACTTCTCTAGTCCACTGTGCCACACAAGATGTCTGACAGAAAGGGGTCATTCATCACACAATCAACAGCATAAATATGTATGCTGTTATTCCTGCATTAAGTAATACATAGAATGCATGAAGAATTTCTATGTAATTGCCTTCAGTCTGCCTGGACTGATGATAGACCATTGAAGAGTTATGGTTAAAGCAGTTATAAGGGAACACTGCTGTGTTGGGGGTGGGGGAGCAACAGTGCATGTTCTAATGGGATACACAGTAGTCCGAATATCACGTAACCCCATTGTGTAACATCTCTCTTGACTGATGTATTGAATATTCCACGCATGACGCCTACTGAATATTAAAGGACATATGACAGTGGAATGGGTATCTGTAGTCCCACTGGATGTGACTTCTGTCCAAATTGTCCACTACATTTACTTGCATAAATGTAGCAGATGCATGCATACAATGCCATATCATACTAATCCTTACAAGTACTCTGTAGGTTAGGGACTTACCTTGACACTGTAGCAGTTGACAGAACTGTAGTTCAGAGCTGACTCTGTCTGATGCAAGCAGTACCACAGCCAATACATGGATAGGTACAGGTTGTGTGGATTGTCTGGCATCTATTTTAATATATGTATGTGGGTAGGAGTAAGGTGTCAGTCCCTAGGTCCCTAGGTTGTCAGTGAATGTGCTATGCATTGTCTCTTAGCCAAAGCCAGGATGTGCTGAGCATGTCTATGTCTACCTACAGGGACATCAGTAGGGAGTTCCTCCTCTGAGTCCTCGTGACGTGAGTCAAGCTCAACAGGGATTTCTTTCCCCGCTGATTCTGCCAAGCCCATTCTCTTGGCTGTGGTTTCACTAGATAGTAGGTAGGGACAGTGGGAATCTTGTTCATCCATGTCACTAATTAGATGACGAGACATCTGGCTACCTTAAGAGAGTCATAGTTACTCCCGCCGTTTACCTGCATTTCATTAATTTCTTCACTTTGACATTCAGAGCACTGGGCAGAAATCACATTGCATCAACACCCATCTTGGGGCCTTTGCGATGCTTTGTTTTAATTAAACAGTCGGATTCCCCCCCCCCCGTCCACACCAGTTCTAAGTCAGCTGCTAGCTGCCAGACGATGTGGGATACCGGTTGGGACCAGCACCCGCCACAGCCACAGGAAGGGCTGGGCGTGCGTCCAGAGTCGCCGACGATGAGGGGAGAGCGCAGTGAGGGGGGCGATGCCTCTTCCAGCCGTGGTGCGCACCCAACCTCACTTCACGCCTGAGCCCAACCGACCCAGCCAATCCTTATCCCAAAGTTACGGATCTGGCTTGCCGACTTCCCTTACCTACATTGTTCTAACATGCATGGTGAAAGTTATGCCACTTTTGTCTGTTCTCATTGATGCAAGTTTCCAGGGATGGATTAAAGACTGTGTACATGTATGCACATTGATATGATCACAGCTGCAGAACACATAATTTTAGAGCAATTACTGATAGTTTGTGTACTTCAGTGGTAGGTTATCCATTGAAAAACATGCAGTACATATTTTTAATCTTTTCACTTAAGGCTTGATATTTGGACCTGCAAAGACAGAAAAAAACAGCCACCACCATAAAGGCAAATATTTATAATGTTTGAATTGTAAACAAATTGGAATGGTCATAATTGTTATGTTTTGGTTGCTGCAATGATTTGTATTTGAGTGGCTAGCAGACTGGTTTTCCTGGAATTATTAAATGTATGTAAACTGTTGTGTTGAATCAGCATTTATGTTTTGGAATAAAAAGTAGCTTTTATTGAATAATTCTTATATCTTGTATGTTCTATTCTTAATATGGCAACTGATGTTAAAATGCATGTGTATGCTATCATTAATCACATGATTCAGAGTCAGCAATTTGGCTACATTCCATCACTGAACTTCCCAGCTATCGCTTTTCTCTTGCCAGTAAATACATGAATAAGCCACCTGGCTGTGCTATACTTATCCAGTCTCAAAAGTATCCTGTTTGTGTGGGGCTGTAGATCATGCCTCTCAACTGCCCCTGATGTTCTAGAACATTTCTGTCTTTTAGCCATAGTTTTGCCCTGTTCCTCATATAATTTTTAATTTTCTTTTAAATCATTGAGGATTGCAGTCAGCCAGTAATATCTGGCATTAGAGTTTCACACATATTATTAGTTTGAAAATTGCATGATTATAGAATGTTGGTCTGTTAACTTTTCAAGTTAATTAGAAAATATTTAAAAAAATGATTTGTGGCCTTTGTGCCCCCATTATTTTTGGATTTTTCCAAAGTTCTTTAGCAAGAAGGTACCATATCCTTTTAGCTGTTAGGAAGGGGAGATGTATCTGCTCACAATCTATTGATGAACATTCCAATAAGAGTTATAAAGTAATCTAATCCCACTGGAATGTTTGATTAGCCAAACTCAATGCTATATTCATGGTAATTATGCAAGATTTACCCATGACATGACATAATAATTATTGTTAACATTTTGTAAAAAGCAAATTGCAAAATGCATGTACATGTAAACAATGTATATTTTTCACTATGCAGTACCTCTATATGCACTAGTGGAAATTAGTTTTACTACTTATTAAGACAGAAGTGTTCTAGATTAACAAAGGGAAGCAAGGAAATTGTGAAAGGAAGCATAAACTGAGAACAATGTGTGACATAAGTGCAGTTATCTTTCTGCCTGAAACTGAGAACATAGCTCATACAGCATGCCTTAATTTCTTATATTAGTGAGATGAACTGCAGACACATTTTTCAAGTGTTGTGTTACGTGTATTTGCAATTTCTGGGAGTAAATGCAACTGATGACATTGTTTTATCATGCTGTCCATATGGGATTTTGCAATTTCTGGATTATCTGAAACAGACAACATTTTTCAACAAGCTCTTTTCTGATGGACTGGCTAGATCTCTGACAACCTAAATACATTCTACAATAATAGCGTGTGTGTGTGTGTGTGTGTGTGTGTGTGTGTGTGTGTGTGTGTGTGTGTGTGTGTGTGTGTGTGTGTGCACGCATGCATGTAACTGTGTAACAGTCCATCAAAAATTTTAGCAAATTGGGGTGCTGCTGATTGTATAAGATCCCAGACTTCAAATAAAACCATCCACATGCATGGTTTTCAATAGCACAAAAATGATTAAGTTTACAAGAATGTAGGAACATGATTATCTGAAATGTGCCTTTCAGCTTGTACAGTAGGTGAAGAAATGAATAATTTGAGGTTTACTTTATTTATATGAGTTTTATAGATTCCTGGTTAATTTTTGAAAATACCTTATCCCATTACTCTGTCTAATGGCAACTCTACTTTTGTTCAATCGTCCCATTCATTCTAGGGGAAGTAGAGCTGGGTATAGTGAAAGCATAACAAAATTACCCTGACTACTAGAGGATTGTGACCAGAGAAACAGCCAGCATTTCCCTCCCCTGGCAGTTATTCAGATTCATGGGATCATTCAGTACAAGTGAGTTTGGCTTGTAGTAAAGAATGTCTTAAAGTCTTGACAGGAGAAAGCAACAACTTTTCTTGACCGATATTAAGAAATTGGAAGAAGGGTTAAAAAATAAACTTCACTGTAACTGTTTTACTACAAAATTAAAATAGAGAATCAGAGCATTAAAATTGAGAAGACAAAGCAACTGATACCAAAATGAAACCCAGAAAAGGCAAACACAGTGCAAACCAGAAGTAGAAATCCACAAAATGATTTATTCACCACAAAATAAGTGCTTTTGTCCCAAAGTTAAAATTACAGGAACTTCATCAGATACAATTTAAAACAGTAAAAAGCATTTTAAGTACTAAAGCACAGTGACATAATTTTCTTTTTCAGGGCAGTGAGCACTGCTTACTCAAACCACACCCCCTTAACACAAGCACAAAACAAGCACAGTGACATCATTTCCTTTTGCAGGGCAGTGAGCACTGCTTGCTTAAACCACACCCCCTTCACAGAATCACAGAACAAGCACAAAGCCCAGCTCAGAATACATGTAACATGCTTATAAAATACATATAAAATGCAATTATGGGCAGAAATTAGGCTTTAAATGATCCATGAGAAAAAATGAATATGTAAAGATATCTTATAAAAAGTGCATATGTATATCTGAATAGAATAAGTCATCCTATTTGTGCTCTAACTTTACCTTTCCAGTGCTTTTAACTTTAAGACACTAGAAATGGATAGACTGTCAGTAAGTCCTGGGCAAGACAAAGAATTTAAATGCAACTGCCAGGATAATTCTCTCTTTTCCAGAATAAAGCCTAATTTCTGCCCACAATTGCATTTTATATGTATTCTGAGCTGGGCTGTGTGCTTGCTCTGTGTTTGTGTTAAGGGGAGTGTTGTTTGAGTAAGCACTGCTCACTGTCATGAGAAAGGAACTTATGTCACTGCTTGTTCTGTGTTTGTGTTAAGGGGGTGTGGTTTGAGTAAGCAATGCTCACTGCCCTGAGAAAGGAAATTATGTCACTGTGCTTGTTCTGCGTTAAGGGGGTGTGGTTTAACTAAGCAGTCCTCACTTCCTTGAGAAAGGAAATTATGTCACTGTGCTTTAGTACTTAAAATGCTTTTTACTGTTTTAAATTGTATCTGATGAAGTTCCTGTAATTTTAACTTTGGGACAAAAGCGCTTATTTTGTGGAAAATAAATAATTTTGTGGATTTCTACTTCTGGTCTGCACTGTGTTTGCCTTTTCTAAAATTGAGAAGACTATTGTTGCCAAAAAAAGACAAAAAAAATGGAGCCTTGTTTAAAAGATCATATTAATGAGCAGTTGTTTTTTTTCTGGAAAAGATGTAGATCACACTGCACTGTGATACATGTTTTGTCATCTCACAGCTCTGTGATGCCATCTACAGAAGTTCAGAATACAGAAGAAGGAAATGATAAACAGAATGAGAATGAAATAAGAGGAACAGCAGGGAGAGGCACTCTGTGAGATCATCAACCCAGGAGGAGGTAGTAATGAGACTTTGTCTTTATAGGCTCTTAATTTATCAGACTTGCAAATTCACGTTCCTGTAGTACTTATAGTGTGTTATATCAGGCATTAAAATTTTACCTACTGTCCTCCCTCACTACTTGGGATGATGTTCAAGTGGATTTATTTTTGTAATGTAGGAAACTAAAATTAAAGTGTTGGTTTGGGAAACAATATATGCTACAATCTATTGATCTTTCTCAGTTCTTCACTAGTTCATTCAGTTTAGGAACTGCTGATCAACCCTATCCTGAAGGGAATATTAAGGAAAATAATAAAGTGGAATGCATTAATAAAGATGGTGAAGGTATTAATGAAACTGATTTGGGGACAGGTTATTAGCACATTGTGTTACCAAATATTAAGGAGGTAAGCAGGGGTATTCCTCCAATTATGAATCACTTCATAATCATTTCTGAATCTGTATGTAAAAGTTAATTGCATGATGAGTTTAAAAAATATTGGAAAATGTTTAATTTGAGTAAGGATGAATGGATTGCACATAAAATACTTAAGAAAGTTTGTGACAAATATGGTGTGTGTAAATCAGCTAAACAGGGGTAAGATGTTAAACATGTCATTGACTCTGATAGAATGTGTAAAACATTATTAATGTTAGAGATTATTCAAAGGTTGTTTGCCATGTACTTCATGAGTTTCAGCAACATTTAACTGACCTTCTTTCTTGAGGTGTAGAACTTATTTTATTTATTTTTTTCAAGTTGTTGTTGTGTCTTTCCGCTTATCCCGGTTAGGGGATGCCACAGCGGAACTCCGGTCCGCTAATGTTTGGTAGTGGATTTTTATGTGCTAAGGGTTGGGAGGGTGGCCTAATGGTTAAGGTGTTTGCCTTACAAACACAAGGTGCAGAGTTTGAGTCTCACAAGGGATAATTGGCTAGGCTTAAAATGGCTCGGAAGGGCAGTTAGCTTAGTACTAATCTATGAACCTATGAGTTACCAGCCCTGACGCACAACCTTCAACAAAGGCATGCTCATTTATGCACGTCTCCTCATAGAAGACGCTCTAGCTGAGAATCGAACAGGACAACGTCTTGCTGTGAGGCGACAATGCTACCGCAGCACCACTACTGTGGGTATTTATTTCTTTTTTTCAAGTGAAGATGTATAAAACCCTCTGGTGAACCCATTAAATCTGCGAAAGGGGCATTTGGAGAATTTAGGCTTTTTGTTAAGATTTTACATCAGATTAGTTTGTTAAAAATATACTATACAAGTAGCTGGCAGAGTTGAGCATTATCTAGTTATTTCTTTTGGTTAAGAGAGGATGTGAGAGATTTATACACAAGTTTACCACACCAAAGAGATTTATACACAAGTTTACCACACCATGTGTTTTAAAGGTAGTCCTATTTTTTTAGGACAAGGTCCTTTTCATCTTGTGATTTGTTCTTTTACATTTTTGTTTAACAAACAATGAGTTTGTTTATCGTAGGGACTGGTTTTGATAGCAAAATGTCATGGCTATGGGTGCCCCATATGCCTAATCTTATGCCAACATATAGTGAAGAGGAGAGGTTATCAGTGCACTATGTTGCCAAACACAATGCACTTTTCAAAAAGAATTTATGTATAATGTTAATTTTATCAGTACAATGTCACCTTAACTGTATATTACATTGATGATACACTTTTTGTGTCAAGAGAAATAAGAATTGACTTTTGGATTTTGTGTAGACAACTGCTTTAAATAATTGGGGTATTAAATTCACTCATACAGTATACAAGATCAAAATCAACTTTTTGTATAGTAGTATTAAAGGGCTAGTAAGTCATGCTGTGATAAAACTGTATATGAAACCAACAACAGCTAACAGTTTTTTTACATGCCACTAGTGTTTATCATGCACATTTGATATGGCCTTTACTGTTTGGGGAATACATCATGATTTGTGTATACTTCAATGGAGGAAGATAAGGAAGTGGCTATGAAGGATTTAGAAAGAAGACTGAAGGAAAGTGGCTACAGTAAATTAATGCTGAAAAAGGCTAGAGCTAAAATATATTTAGGCATGTTCATGAGATAAAATATGTTATGCCCATTGAGAATAGTGAGTATAGATTTGGTACTAAAGATAATAATGTCAGATATTTTGTGTAACAAAGTACGCAATGTTTTCAGATAGCTTTGTCAGTATTAGTAAAAAGCAATGGAGAATTATTTTCTCTGATCCAATTTAACAAAGGATTTATCTAGATTTTCTAACTGGCATCTTGGAAGGTATTGATTTTTTTAATGAACCATCCAACTATGTCAGGAACTAGCAGTTCCTATAGCTGAGGACAAGTAGGTGGATGTATTCTGAAATACCTTTAGAATTCCAACAATGAAGTTATCTTACCTGCAAGCAGGAATACAGAACTTTGTAGTGGCCAAGAAATTCAGAATTCAAAAGATGATGTATCTGCTGGGGCTTCTCAGTTTTACTTACAGTGAGTAGCTCTGTACATTACATTTATTAGGGCGCTGGTCAGTCTTTTAATGGATGTCAGGAGACAATGAGGTTTCCTAACTGTAGGGTGGTTTGACATCATCTTAGGCCATGCATTTTTTATGGAGGCAAACAGAGGTGTAGCAACAGGGGCTTTTTTTAGAAGGCCAGTGGATTTCAGACCCACAGCCACCATCTTGGTGCATGGAAGTGAAGAGAGATGTCACATTACTTAAGCTTATGTGCATTTGAGTTACCATGCTAGTTTGGCAAAAGCACTTCTGCAACAAAAGAGTGGTTTTCCAGTCTGTTAGCCAGACAGCAGTATAGGTGTTGCAGAGGAAGATATACATGTCCTGGTGGGTGAAGTCATGCTCCACAGTCTTCAGCACAATTTTTAATTCACTTGTACACACTTTCAATGGAAGCACAATAACCTTGCTGATGATCTTTCTCATATGCAGCTTTACGGGATTTGCATGTACTCAGATGTCTAGGAGGAGTCTTCCAGCATCCTGGCTCACCTTTGCTTGATTGGCACAGGATAATGGAATGGGTGGCCTTGAACTACTGAGCTGTTAGCACCAAGAACTCTTATGGAGAATTCCTTCATTCTTTTGTTGAATTCTATACAAGCTTACTGACACCAGAGAGGAGTTATTTTCCAGGGCTGAGTCGCTGTGAACTTGTCCCAAAGTGCATGTTAAATGATGCCGGAGAAATGCTACTTCTTCATCTCTTGGCTTTCAGTCTATGGGCATAGATGTCAGGCTCCTTGGACTTTATCAAGTCCTGGATCACCTCCAGGATGGTTATAGGGTAGGAGAAGATCATCAGTCATAATAGGGATGGCAAGCATCCCATTGAGAAGAACTTTTTGGGCAGCATATTAAAGGGATTCCATGTACTTCTCACAGATTACCATTAATATGTTGTTTAGGCCAGATTTACTTGGGGGGGGGGGTATTTTGAGTCAGTAGAATTCTCTTGTTTCCTGGTGGCAAAGTAATTACCCTGAGGATTTGGGAAACCTGGGATATAGAGATCTGTTGAGTCAGAGCCTCCCTAGCCTAGGTATTGCTACACACACTTTTTAGATTGGTAGATTATCAGATCCAGCCAGAGGGGGCAGGGCAATCTGTTGAAGAAATGGCTGGTTGTCATCAACTTTTTCTTAAGTATATCATCTAGATGTGGCTTATTTATCACTTCTAACATTTGTCAGTTTTTGTTTTCTTGAAGATTTTAATTGCATAGTAATTTTGGACTATGTTTCATTACCTTAGCAAGTAGAAGGGCATCCATAAGGCCAAATGGATCAGCTATGAGCCTGTAGCCTGCTTCTGTGGAATTCAACCTGAAAGTTTACTCTGGTTTACAATGTGCTTAGTTGTTACTGTCACCGGTATTATTCAAGAAGATGGACAGCCACATTTCTGGTTGATTTATATCACTGGGAATATCAGTCTGGTGCCAAAGTCGTCTCTGTTGGCTAACAACTTTAGGGTTCTCATCATTAGTCAGAGGCCTCTTCCAAATATTGTGTTGGTCTGGTCAACTTTTATTCCCAGGATTCGATGAGCTATGCATTCCTTCACAACAAAGTAAACAGAGCAATCTCCTTTTTGGGCTCTCATAATTTAGAACATTTAAACTTCCTTGACAAGGACAATGTTTGACTCTATCTAGATGGGTTGCAATTATCTGATATTGATTTGAATTTGTTAAACCTTCACCTTTCTTTTTGTGTTTAAGATGGTTTATTAGTTTCTCAAGTTAATAAGTTTTAGATTTTAACTCATCCTGTTATGTTTTAATTTCTGTCAGCATCAGAATGTCAGTTGTTTAGCAGTCTTGTAGTAGCTTCACCATGTGGTTATTAATTTGAATATATCTTTGTCTAATGGTGGAACAGGGTTTGATTCTAACCACGGGTTATTGGCTAGGGTTAAAATGGCCAGTCAGGGTAGTAAGCCCAGTATTCTCCTATGAACCTATGAACATTTTAGACAGTAGCATAGCTAGGGTGGTGTGACAGGTGCAGTTGCCTTAGGTGCAAATTGTTAGCAGTGTGATCAGCTGATCCCAGTCTTTCATTAATGCAATACCGGATTTTAAAAGCCTGCATTGCCTTTGCAGTCAAACCTGAGCACTGTAGCATTCAGTGTGTGATCTAAACTGAAACAAATACTTGCTACATTGCAATACAATTACAAGTTTTAAATAAAACCTCCTCATTCCACCATCTTCACATGCACAAAATATGCATCCCTTGAAATAAAAGAAAAAAATAATAAAATTCACCCTGTCTTGTCTTCTTATATTAAGTTGTGTTTTACTCTCGAATATTGCCTTTTCACATGTTAATCCTGTTATAAACATGTCATTTTGTATTCTCTTATGTAATGCATATTCACTTTTATTGGTATCTATATCAAATTATTTTTTTAAAATATGTATTCTTACGTACTATTTTTGGTTTCAATTTTATAATAATGCTGTAGTGGAGCTTTTCTCCCCAGGACTCAACTGAAAATGGACATATATCCAGTTAGACTAGCCCGGTCAACAAATGTAAAATAAAAAATAAAAATAAAATTTAAAACCAGTGCATTTAAAATACATTGCAATTACAAGCATTTTAAAATTATTTTTTTAACCAAAATCTTAGTGCTGTACTGCTTTGTGCAGGCAGGGTATAAACTCTAGCAGCCATTTGCTACATTTATAGCAAGCAGTTTGCTACAGTTTAAAAAGAGGATTTTTTTTAAAAACTAGAATATCAGCACTGTAGCACTCTGTGCAGGCAGAGCATGAACTGTAGCAACTATTTGCTACAATTGTACAGTTTAAAAGAGGAAATATTTTTTTAAATAAAATATGTTGAAGGAAGGTTGGGGACAGGGCACAGAAATTTGACCTTAATGGCTGGGGTAGAGGTTGGGTGTGTGTGTGTGTGTGTGTGTTCGATTATGAACACCATTATGCAGCAGTGATTATTCTTTGCTGTTCATGATCCCTAATATATAGAGTGGGGAACACAACAAGTTGAGATATTCATAGGTTCACAGGTGTATATTATGCTAATGACCACTAGGGCCTTTATAAACCTTGCCATGCAACTCAAATGTGACCCACAATTTATTTGTTTTAGGCATTTATATAGGGGGTGATTTTTGGTTATGGCATAATTTACTGACTGCCTCTATCCATCAGAGACATAGGCACCTGACCAGCAGTGAGTTTTCAATTTCCCATCAAATGGTCCAAGTTATGCTTAAATAGAATTAAGGAGAGGAATTTCACATGGATGGGGAGCTTATTCCAGAAAATGGAAATTCTCTGAGATATATATCTGTCTTGCTGACATTTCCTATTTATGTTGCAAACAAAATTTAGGACTTTAGATCTAACAGTTCTGATGCTGTTAGTTTTGCAGATGTGCAAAAGGTTCATCAGAGTGGGATCTAGGGATGCCCTGTATGCCAGGCATAGATCGACTCTCATTAGTCTGCAGGAGCCGAACACTGAGATAGGGCTTTAAGGCGATCTGCGTGTATAAGCATACTGCATGGTAGCTGTTAATCTGATGGAAAATAAAGTAAGAAATAATATGGAGTGGTGTGAAAATGAACAATGACTTATGTGTGCTTGAATCAACAAATAATGGATGGGATCATGGGAAAGATTTTTAGCTATATTGAGAAACAAAGTAAAATTCAGTAACAGCTTCATAAAACATGGGAGTGGGGTAAAATAAGGTATCAGAAGTTGCAGATAAGACCAAAATAGAGAATGAGTTGGTAAAATTAGAATAGTTAAGGAAATAGAAGGCATATTGCTAATATTGAAAGGTAAGGAAAGAATGGGCAATGTCATATAGGTAGATTGTACAATGACTAGGGGGAAAATGGAACATTGGAGAGAGAATAAATATTAAATAGATGAGCTGTCCATCTAGATGTTAACGATTTTGCAATTAACACATGGTGGGATGCTAATACTCTACAGCCAGGTTTCGAAAACCCAAGTGATGCCATAGGGATAAGAACTGGCAAGAATGGTTTAGATACAGAAGTTGGTTTTCAGGAAAGTGACAGTCTTAATACATCTTTGTTAGTCTCCCATCTAATTTGATGAAGGTCACAGAATAAGAACCTTCACGACAGGATGGTGGCGCTCCTTAGTGCTAGCAGTTACAGTGGTGGAGATTGGTAGTTGGTTTTCCACTCCAGACTGACGTAGGCATATTACTAGCCATTGCTGAAGTGGACAGCATAGGTCTTATGGATGTCCTCTGTCTGTGCTTCAACAATGTCTTAGACATTGAGTTTCACAGGAAGTGAAAACAGAGGTAGCACCTAGGGTATAGCTTCATAAATCATTTTAACAGACAATGTAGTATCACAGATATCAGTAATAGGCTGATATTTTTTTACCAGATTTCATCTTGATATTATGCTTATAACAAAGGGTAGGATCTACCTGCTTAGAAGCAAAACCATGACAGCTAGAGTGGACAAAACTGGAGATGATATTATCCAATTAGGGCACATGGAAGGTGCAGCTTGGTGCAAATAGGTGTCAACTAGAGATTAAGGTTATGTACTGGTCAGGGCAGTGCTGACAGAACAAAGAAAAATATGATGTGTTGTCATACAGAGGACAGAAGGAAGATGGCCATAAGGGGAGGAGGTTACATCACCTAGGCAGAATTATGCAGCACAACAGGAAAATACAGTCATAGAATTCAATGATGTTATGGGCTGTGTTGGTAGGAATGCAAATAAATAAGAGAAAAAATATTTTTTCCATATCTTATTTGTTGAAGCAAAGTTTTCAGTTCTCCTAATCAGGCATACAAAGGCATGTTTAGAAAGTAGGAAATTTTGAGAATTAACAAAGTTGTAAAGAAGAGTTAGTAAATGAGGAAGGACTAAGAATAGTAAATAATGTACACACTGGACTAGTAAAAATAAAGTTAGAATATATGTTACTGATATATAGAATTGTCATTTGTAAATGGGAGTTTAAAAGTAATGAGGGGAGAATAGGGGAGGGGTCTGAATAATGTACTATTCAAGACTGGTTTAAAAATGTACTATTTCACAGATAGTGTGGTAGGGTTATACAACACCTTCCAGATGGAATGGTAGACTGTATATCTCCATAATGGTGCAAGGACACTAGGGGCAGATAAAAGGGAGATAGCATGGAGCTAGAGCAGGAACAACTGTATCACTGATAGCAGCAGTGCATAGGCTGACCTAATGATATAAGCATCTTTTCCATCATCACCTACATATATCCATATTTATGAGTATTATCTTGTTATTCTGTGCAAGCAATCAGACACTGAAATTAATGGCAAAATATATGCACTTTGACTCTAGAGCAGCTTCAGAATCTCTCACTCATGCTGTACTGTTCTTCTATGTTCACTTTCCCAGTCTGTAATGTGGCAGCTCTTTTCCTTTCCTCTCCTCTCCTCTCTCTTAATAGTCTTTCATTCTGATTTACCTTTCATTATCTTGTCCTTTTCCGTTTGCATTTTTTGACAATTTCCTAAGCTGTGTTTCACAAGCATGTAACTGTCTACTACACTGCACAGAAAAATTAGGAGCCATCTGTGTGGTCTCAGGTGAGGACAGCGACAACTATTTTATCAAGGTCTTTTCTTTGAAGTTATCAGGCTGTGATTGCTGCTAGGATGTAGGTGTCATCAGGCTATTTCCTGTATGGCACTGATGACCTCAGAGTTATAATAAAACATTTTATTTTTAATATATTTAGTTTGTTAACCAGGTCTGTCTTGAATTCTTTTCAGTCATAACTCAGGCCGTAAATTTACAAATATCAGTACATCAGCTAGAAATTTATAGCAAAAAAAAAAAAAAAAACAGACAGAACGAGTGTGTTTTTGTGTGTGCCTTCTCTGTGTACTTGTTGAATTGTGTATGCTAGAACTGAATAATGCCCTCTATGTTAATAAATAGATGCACATTTAGGAAAACTAGCAGATCAAGAATCATTATAATCTTTGCCTTTTAGAATTATTTGGTAGTTGCCCTTTCTATTCACTGTATGTCTCTTTGCAATACTATAAATTTGCAAGTATGGGGCAGTACAGCACAGTATTTATGGTACTAGGTAACACGTTTTAAAAGATCTGTGTTTAAATCTCATATGCTTTTACTCATGTATGTTTATAAAAAGTCTAACCTTTTATCAGACAAATACATGTAACCTTATAAATAGTAAAACAGTGCAGTATTCATATAGCATTTACATCTTGAGATTTTAGAAAAATATTTCAAATTAAACATTTCTTAATTGAAATCATATGACTGCTTTTTGTTAGCAAATATTTTATGAAATGAAACTGAGCGCTTCTCTGTAGATATAATGTAAATAAGTAATTAAAGCAGTTTTGCAAAGAATGCAGTCAGTGGGAGTTTAGCAGCCAGATTAGTGCTGAAATAGCAAATGAGACTGTTTGTGAAGGATACTGAGACATAAGCAAAGACGACAGCTGTCTGTTTTCAGTAATGACATTTTAGTGTGACCACAAAGTAATTCTGGGTGTTTACTGTAATTTGGAGATGCGTACTCTTTCTTAGTGGTAAACCTCAGTCTTGAATTTCATCATATATGGTGCCTGATAGCAGTAAAATGCATGGCATACTGTATAATTAACTTTTAAACTGTATACTTATACAGTTAAGATAGATTTGTGGTTAGTTTACAAAAATCTGAATCTAAGAATCATGAGCAATGACCACACTTGGAGATAAATAATACAGCATCCACTATAGTAAAGAAAGTGCATGAACCTGACAGAATGCTTTGTCAAAACTCGTTTAAAGCGTCAGAGGATAATTCAGTGGCTTTGAGTCTGAGCAAGGTATTTTGGTTTTCCAACTTATAATTAAACTAACGTTGGAGCCCTGTAGAAAAACAACACCTTTGTTTTTTCATGTACCTGATTTCATAGGAGTCATAGGGAACACAAGGCCATTCGACCAGATGCTATGCATGCCTTGTCAATAACCACTCTCAGCCTCTACCAACCTATTTAAGGAGGGCAAGGCCTGTAAGTCCCAGAGTTTATTTTAGGGCATCCATCCATTTGTTTAAGCTATGTTTGAAGGCCAACATGGAGCCGTATTGCTTGACATGCAAGTGAAGTCTATTCCAGAGCAAAGGGAGTTTACTTAATAGCTTGTCAGACTGAATTACATTGAGGAAGAGAACAGTTTCTTCAGAACAGTTTCCAATTAAAATGATAATTTCTAACAGGTAGAGAGAGAGAGTGCAGTGAGTTCTTGCCACTAGCACTGAAAGTATTACAACTCACAACTACACAACATATATCAACACTCAACACTCAACACAGAATATTTATTTTCACGATTAGATCTATGTTAGAATACAGTATGAAAGCTAGCATTTAAAGTAAAATTCATAAAAGCAAATGTTTTCAGTTGGTGACAATGCTGCTGTTGTTATATGTGGGTCTAATAGAACACAGCGGTTATCTTTTCCACAGACAACTGCTCTGTAGCACATGCAGTGTTATCAAAGATATCATTGCCTTCTGATACAGGTGCTGGTGTTGAAAAAAAGAAGCACAAACCTGTTTGACTACTTTGCAGAAAACATTGTTTCAAACGTAGGTCGTGATTAATAGTCACATTCCATAGCATGCAAGGTGCTATCTCATGAGAGATTGACACTCATATGTATGTTGCAAAATATAGTAGCAGGTAGCTCCATGGAAAAATAAAGAAGACAGCACAGGAAACTGTGCATAGGAATGATGGTACAATGTCATGCAAATGAAGGTGAGCAGCCTTATATATACATACAATGCAAGCAGGTACCAATTCATATCTGTAACACTTGACAAGGTGCACAGCACGTTCTGCGTCACTTTGAGAAAATGGCATGGAGAAATGTTCAGAGTTACAGCAACTGGCAACTGCAACATCTGTACCTCATAGCCAGTAGCACAGCACTGTGATATGAGGTGTGCATGAAAATGGGACCATCAGCTAATTATATAACATCAGCTAAATGATCAGCAGACAAACTATTTTTGTGTGGAGACAGATAACACATAGGAATTAGATAACATATCATATACTCTATTGCCCATAGACAGCATTGGGAAGAATGTGTGGATTTTCCATGCTGGTACAGTTAGGTATGTGCAGTTCTTCTATTATTTAAAGGGTCTTTTTTTTAAACAACAAACCTCTTTATTAAACCATAACTTACTACACAGACAATGGTATATTTATACAAATGAAAACAAACCACACCAACACAATCATAGTTTCAAGCATTTTACATCACAAGCCATACTGACACACTCCCAGTTGCAAACATTACATACCACTTATAATCTGCCCAATCTTTCTCACTCACAACAATACATTGCATTATTTAAAGGGTCTTTTCAGGAAAACGCTGGGTAACTTACAGACGTCAACCTCTAAAATACTCAGCGTACTTCTTGATACTCTATTTCGACATGTCTCTGCACATATCTGCTTAACAAGCACTCCAGGGGGAGTGAAATATAGTAACATGAATGGCTTCTGTGACATAGCCCAAGTGCTACAGATTGCACACACATGACAAGAAAGGCCCCATGTGATGTCTGTTTACAGTTGCATGTTGCAGAATCATCTGGTGCCCAATAGCAACACAGATTCTGAAAGCAGTGCTACTACTGCACTCAGCACCACTGATATTTGCTAACTACACCCCCTAAACATCTTGTATGCAGGGAGACTGTCCTCATCACCCTGCCCTAGTTATAGCTTTGGTAGGTCAATAGTAAAGGATGCCATTACACCAACTGCTTGGTAATGTACAATGCAAAGGTGATTACCAGTGTGTCTGCACAGCACCCTTGCACTGCTCATAACTTCTACAAATAGCACATAAATTATTTATATTGCCCTTCTTGCACACATGGCTACCTGCTTGCTAAGTGCAGACATTGTGGGAAGTTGGAAAACATATGTATGTACACATATATGAATATATATATATATATATATATATATATATGTGTGTGTGTGTGTGTGTGTGGTATACCTTGTCACTATTTGCCAGGTGTTTGTAGTATGTTGAACGTAACATAAACCATAAGTTGCCTGTTTTTTTTTTTTTGTTTTTTTTTTACTTATTTATACTTCACTTTTTTATTGCCTGCTGCCTACTTTAATACTGTATTTATTTACTGTGTACTAAACTACACTGTTATACCACAATTGCTTGCTACATTGTGCCTGCAACATCGAATTGTATTGCTTTTTTCACTGCTTAGCAAGCTTTTTGTTGTTTCCACAGTTTTTATTTACTGATATTTTTTCACTGTTTTTAAGCTCTCTGTTCTGCCTGCTCTGGCTTCTCACCAAGCAGTACTTAATTAACTGATCTGTTAACTGTTTAAATCATTCTTTAGAGCCTCCTAGCTGATTTTCCATCATTTAAATGTTTTTTTTCAGTATGTCACTGCTATTTTTCTGCTGTGTTAAATATTCTGTAGTGTTTCTCACTGAAACTAGGATAGCTAGTAGCTGTAGCATAGTCCAAATGCAGGCTGCTGCTTCTGAAACTGTTTGTAGTGGTTTGCTTGTTCTGAGCATGTTTTACAGGCCACCTTGGATTGGAAGGGACTACAACTTTGAGAGAGAATTGTGTTTGATTGGCACCTGACTGGTAAAGGAAGATCAGTCTAGGGCTTGGAATAAGCATCCTCATTGGTGCTTTTGAATTTTGTTAAGAGGTTGTTTTTTCAAGTTTTGGCTTATGGTGTTTAGGCCCTGCATCTGAGCAGGTTTCTGCTTGTTTGCATGCCACTCGGCACCCTGCACTACTGCACAATTTTGCGCCAAAGCCAGACAGTTAATTCAGCAAATTTTCCCATAAAACCCAGGCAGAAATATCCATTCACAGAGCTCCTCCATGATCGTTTCTGAAAAGCCAACCCTCATACCTCTCAACCTAGAAACATCAAAAATCTGGACAAAGGCCCATGAGAAGTACATACAACTGGCCCAAAATCAGGCCCAAAATCAGGACGCCAATTACCATAACAATTGCAAACATAATTATGTAACCCCATCCACTCCAGTAGAATTGTGGGATACCAACATTTAAACAAACTGAAGAACAGACAAAATATTAAACACAAAATATAACGAGAACATTCTGTAGACTTTTAGGCTGTCCTGACTCCTCTTAAGATTTTATTAAGTGCTTCTGATTAGTATGAGTATGTGTTTTCATTTAGTAGTTTGTATGCAAGGAATGGATATTTAAAAAAAATATCTATCTTGAACTGGATTAGCATCGCAGAGGTGTCTCCCATTATTTGACAAATATCATTACTTTTTTTTATTTGTACTGTTGTACTTGTTGGGAATTCAGACTAATGCATGGAACAGCACCAAAAATCTGTGATAATGCATAGGACTGTGTAATACTACACATAACACTTGGAGTTGCAGAGTTTCCTTGATCAATCCAGATTACAATCCTGTTGCCATATTTTTTTAATCAAACTGAAAACTGTTACTTTTTTATGTTAGGTTAGGTACTATGTCAGTAAGAAGTGGTGAAGAAACAACAATATCATTTTAAACTTAATTCAGTGCCTCCAATCACATCACACACACACACTTAATTTGAGTCGCTAATTCCACCTACTACATAAACTGAGATGGAAGCTGTAACCTGTAACCAATGTGCAAGTATAACAAAATACAGTTAAAGGAGTGAGTGTGCAGACTTTTTAAGGAAGTACCCCATCCCTGGTAAAGAAACAAGCCAGACCCTATGCACTCTATCTCCGTTTAAGCTGCCACATCCTTTAAAAATGCCACTTATTTTCTTAAAATAATAGTAATGGTGTACTCTGCTTGCATTAAACATTATACACTCAAGTTCACAAAAATGTACTTTAAATTAACTATCATATGTATCTGTAGCAGTTTAGACAAAAAAATGGATAAAATTACTTTAAATAAGTCAACCCCCAGGCAACCCCCAGGCAAACCTAGGGATCCAAATTCTTCTTTCCCCCCTACTGACTTAACCAAGAGAAGCATAAAAAAAAACATACACCATAAGACTGAAAAGAAAGTAGGCATGTTTCATTTGTAGGAGCTAGGAATACTCAACATCAATAAACAGAATAAAATGTGCAGTTGTGGTGCTGGTAAAATGATGGTTAATGTTATTAAACACACTAATACACTTTTAAGCAACATATTTTATGAAATCATCCGCAAATGTTGAGTACAATTTTCTGAAGAACCTAAAGCAATGCATTCATACCTTTCTGCAAATTGTGTCCAATTCAGGCTCGTATTTGTTTTTACTTCGTTCCAGCTGTGCTCCCAAAAACTACATGTAAATAGTACAAACTACATTTTCCAGCAATCGGCAGGATTCCATTCAAAGTAGTGCCTCAGTCATGTCTGCACTTCTTATTGGTCAGCCCTAGAACAGAAACTTCCCAGTAATGTTCAGTAAAAAAATGAGCAACTAAAATAATAAAATCCCATTTGGTATGGTAACTTAGAAACCCAAACGGTGCAAATTAATTAATACACAGCAGGCTCTTGAACTACCCTGGCTGTTTCTATTTTAGTTCCACTTAATTATTATACTTTAAATTACATGGTAGACGAAGTTGTATAACTACAGGGTTAACTTTTTCAGGGGGATATCTTAGTGTATAATGTATATAAAGTAAATCATAGGTCTTGTTGTACTGTGAAATTAACATTTCAGAATTTAAATGTACTGTAGCATGCATCACAAAAACAGGAAGGTTGAATATTACCTTTGAATGCCTGGCTGCTCTTTGCCTTTACCTATTTCTAAAATATTTATATGTAATTTTATTTTTTTTTTATATTTCCAAGTTCCAACCTAGCCAATAGTTCAACACATGCTGTTATAAAATAAAATAAATACCCTGCTGCCACTCACACTGATTGCCAAAACGAAAGCCAGGTTATGGAAATCCAAAGACAATTGTTTTCATGCTTAATTAGGAACAAATCAATACCGGCATGAGTGTTGAGTAACGTGCCCTTGTCCAGAACTGTGCAATAAGAATTGTAGGGGGCAGGGCTGCATAACTAGCTTTATTAACACTGAAAAATACTTAAAGAAATAGGAAATAAGAAACAACAAAAGGTGCTGTCACTGATTTCCCCTGGAACAAAATTACTTTTTTCCGCATTTAGTGGTATTTGCATTTTGTGACAATAAATGAAAAAATGCACTATATGTATAATTTCTTTAATAATAATATATTTACATCTGTAGATATCAATGTATTTGTTTAGTTACCCAAACAAGGAGGAAAGATGGTATTTATGGATTTCAATGCTATTTTTTTTATTTGTTTACATTGCCATATAATTGGGATTGATGGATTCTCTAAAGTGTATCCCAGCACAAAGCCTGTGCAACAGTGGTAGTGACTTTCTACTGAAATACGTTGTGTACTCCTTTCCTTGGCTGTACTGATTCTCATTCATCAGGGCAGGGGTCAGGCACTGCCTCGGGATGATGACATCATCGTGCATGCCCCTGCACATTGATAACATCAGCATTAACTGAATATTGGAAATAAAAAGAAAAAAAATTGTGATTTTAAGGGGCCACTCTAGAATTCTTGGCACCCTATTATTTTAGCCTCAAAACCAGGAAATTCTGAGGAATTCATTATGGTTGAGAGGTATGCCATCCCTAGTGAACCTAGCATTATGGAGAGTTGAGTTACCTTTGTTTCTCCAGCCAACCTTGTTGACTTGGGTCTCTTGAGACAGTGTAGCAATTGCCTCATGCACACAGACAGCCCTGAACTAATAAGACAGTCTAGTACAGAGTATGAGAAAGGTACTTAGACCAAGAATCTAGAATCCATGATCTCTCTCACTCAAAACAGTAACATGAAGAAGGTTGTCAACTCACCCATCACTACATATTCACATAGTACCACTACTCATACACATAAGACACTTCAAGCATGTAAATCCACATATACGGAGGTTTTATTGAAAAACTTACTGAAACACCAGAGACATCCAAAACACAACTCTGCTACAGCTAACACATTCTCCACAGCACCCATGACACATAACAACACCAGTGTCTCACCTATCAAGTCCATAAGGTGTAATACTCAAAAAAACAAGTTTTCTTGTTATTTGAGACTCAATAGTGAGGTGTGCAGATCTCCCACTCACCAGGTTGGACAAGGAGAAAGTCACATTCAGCTGCCTGGATTCTTTAAATCATGCATGCACTCAGGTCTCTCAGAAACAGGTACCATTACGACTCTGTCATAGTTCACGTTATTGTGAATGACCTGAAATGTACCTCACTGGATTATATGAAGAGACATGGTCAAGCTCTCTGAGTATGTGTCCCAGGCAAGTATGTCCCTAACCTTGAGCAGCATACTACCCCCTCACCTAGAATGATGCTACAGTATAAACAAAAAATGATTGATTTCAATAATTGGCTTAGTTTTTGGTGTCATTCCAAGAGGATCCATTTCCTGTCTGCCTGGGAATCCATTGTCGACAAACCTCGCTGCTTTGCCAGAGACGTTTTGTACCTGGCAACCCTAGGCTTTCTACTGCTGACAAAGGCTCTTGCCTCCCGCATAGTTCCTTTTTTAGGCAAAGTCTTGAAAACAACATTACCTACATGAAACTAACCAATCAGAACAAAATAAGGGTCTGCATTGGTAAGAAGGGCATTCTGTATTGCTCATCTCATAAGTAAGGGCACTACCTCCAGAAAAAAAAGAAGTTATAACTTCCCTGTACTCTTCCTTCATCAGGACAATAACTGAGTACAATGCCCTTTTTGGTATGTACTTTTCCAAGCATCTGCAGCAATTAGAGAGACCACAAAGGTTCCTCACAAGGAAAATTCATGGTCTTCAGCATCTGTCATATGAGGATCATCTGAAATCACTCTCACTTTATTCTCTTTTATACAGACTACTCAGAGGTGATCTCTGCCTTGCATATAAAGCAATCTTTGACCCTGCTTTAATGGAAATACCGCATATCTGTAAGTGAAATGGTACATGGAATCCTCACTCTAATGGCCTTAACCTGGTATGTGACATTATTAAAATCTGCTGGAGGGACAGATTTGTCTCTCAGAGGTTACCACACCTTTGAAACAGACTCCCTCTTCATGTCAAGCAGAGCACCTCATTGGCCCTCTTAAATGCAATCTAGATGATTGGATGGGTAACTGTAAATTCACCCCAGGGGGTTCACCTATGTCCCTCTTGGACAGGGGTGATAGGTGCTGATTATGGAAATAATGGTAAAACTTGCCTAGGCTTGTAAGGGGCCCAGGGTCATTAGCCTAGTAACCTCTTATCATCCTATGAGCCTATGATCCTATGATCCTATGCTGCTAAACACTAGGAGCTTAAACCAAAAACTGCCCTCCCTGGCAGCACTTCTATCACTAGAAAATGTAGATGTCTGTGCAGTCACAGAAACCTGCTTTAAGACCTCAGAGAGTCCTCTGGCTCTGCAAGGCTGCAATGCCTTCCATACCTTTAGACCGCAAAATGAACATGTGAAATCGAAAGGAGATGGTGTTTTAATCTATATTAGAGATAAAGTCACCCCAAGTCTAGTTAAACTGGACAACTCCATGGAGTTACTCCAGGTACAGGTTACAGTGGGTAAGAACCCCATTCAAGTCCTAGCCAATTATAGATCCCCCACCATGGGTCACGGCACCAATGAAGCCTACTTAAGCAATCCAAATTTTACCCAACACACTGGTTATGGGAGATTTCAATTATCCCACCATCAAATGGGAAACCTACTCTAGGCCAAACTTGCTAGCTCAAAAGTTCCCTGACTTTGTGAATTCTAATACCCTGGAGCAAATTGTCCATATCCTGACAAGAGGAACAAACATTCTAGATCTGGTTTTCACCAACATGTCAAACAGGTGCACTGCTGCAACTGCTGTACCCTCATTAATTAAAACTGACCACAAATCAGTCACCTTTGAACTGATATTAACACCAGAACTCACAAAGAGAGAGAAATGAGACTAAAAAGTTCACCAAGGAAAACTATATCCTCCTAGGTGAAGAAATAAATGCATTCTAATCTCCACCACAAGCTGAAAGTGGTAACTACACCAAAGCTTACAGTAAAGCCCTGTACAATAACTTGCACAAGTGTATAAACTTGGCTGTACCAGATAGAATCATAGCCAGAGTCCTAAGTAAAACCAAGCTGCCATGGTTGATTTCCAGCATCAAACTCTACAATAAATTCAAAAAGTTACTGTCCAAGACAGCTGTCTTGCTGTACTTAACTTTTTTCCGCCTAAACACAGATTTTCCAGCTTTTATTGTGATTTAAAAGCTTGTTTTTTTACATATTGTACTTATTTGACTGCCTGCACTTTTAAAAAGTTTTTTGTTTAAATAATTTGTTTAACTGTTGTAGGCTACACACTAAAGTGCGTAAGCCTTTTCTGATCATTTGTAGTAATTTAAAGCTGTTTTAAGTGTATTTTTTACTGTTTTTGCCTTATCTTTTCAAAAAAAAAAAAAAAAACATTCCTTGATTCCCACCTTTCTAAGCTAGTATTGTCCAGTTTTCAGGCTAGTGCTGAATTCAGGGCTGTGATACTAGTTTCTGAGTTGCCCATACCTTACTTGGATAGAAGGAAGTTTCTCTGTTCACCTGTGAGAGAGGGGAAATTTGAGCAACCTATCTGTTCCAGGAGCAGTGGTTCCAGCCCAGAAGTTGGTAGTTTATTGGCCATTTTGGGCTAATTTCTATCTCTTTCATTTCCCTACTATAAAAACCGCGTTTGCACGGTTTTGCGAACAGGGAAGTGCCAGTTAGCTACAGTTAAATTATTCCTGGCTCCGCTAAGTCTCCTCTTCAGTTTTTCCCTTGAATCTAGTCTAACTCTCAATCTAAGCACTCAAAAAGTATCTTCCAGCCCAGCACTTGCTCAGACCTAATAGCAAGCACTAATATACCCTGACACTGATTGCCCAGCAGGGCAAGGCTATTTATTCACTCCTCACCAACCAAGCGACTAAGCAGCCCATTCTACTATTCAGGCATGACCAAAGGGCAACTTCAGGTGCACTCTCCAGTTCAGCTGGTGAATCTGGGTATCCTTTGTCAATGTTACAACTGCCTCATATACACAGACAACCCTCTCCTCCTACCACAAAATACTAACATATGCGAGAGATGCAATTATACAGCCAAACTGGAAGCTAAGCTGTCTCCACCCAAGACTGGAACAGACAGTCAAGAGGAGAAGGTTAACACTTGCACCACTCCAGCCATATACAGACCTACTAAAACAGAACTGGCAAAAAATACACATAAATACACAAAATCATACGTGGAGGCTCTAAATAAAAAACTGCAAAACCATCAGAGACCTCCAAAGCAGACACCCAAACAACCTGCACTTCCCTTCACAAACCAGACAACACATCAGTGTGCCGCACAATCACAGCCCTTAAGGCGAAATAACATACCTAACACACTAGTAATAGGTGACTCTATAGTCAGGCACACTGACGTCCCACTCACTAGGCTGGACAAGCAGAAGGTTACTGTTAGCTGCCTGTTGGGAGCCAAAATCTGCCACATAACACAAGCACTCAGGTCACTCCAGAACAAGTACAAATATGACTCTGTCATTGTTCATGTTGGTGTGAATGACCTGAGATGTATCTCCCTGGACTACATGAAAAAAGACATGGAAGAATTCTCTGATCATGTAACCCAGGCTGGTATGACCCTGACCCTGAGTAGCATCCTGCCCACACCAAGAATGATACCTCAGTATAAAGAAAAAGTTATCAATTTCAACAAATGGCTAACCTTCTGGTGTCATTCAAGGGGATCCAGTGTCTGTCAGTTTGGGATGACATGCTCGACAAGCCATGTTGCTTCGCAAGAGATGGCTTGCACTTGTCACCCTTAGACTTTTGAATACTGGCCAAGGCTCTTGCTGCCCCTATAGTGCCTTTTTTAGGCAAGGCTCAAACATCAAACCCACCTCTGTAAATAGCACAATTAACAAAAAACTGAGGGTTATGCTACTCACCCCCAGGAGTTTAAATCTCAAAATGCACACGCTCTAAGCACTCCTCAGTATGGAAAACATCAATATCTGTGCAGTAAGTGAAACCTGGTTCAAGGCTCCAGAGAGCTACAACTCATACCTCAGAACACGGACTGAAACACAAAAGGAGGGGGTGTATCCATATTCATCAAGGACACCTACACCTCCAAATTAGTGGCGCAGCACGATACCTCTGAGATCATCCATGTGCAACTAACATCGGGCAGATCTGCAATACAAATTGTGGCCTGCTACAGATCACACTCCATTACCCAGGACCACCACTCCACCTTTTTGGAGATACTGGAAAATATGAAGGTCCTACCAAACACCCTGATATTTGGCAATTTCAATTACCCTATCATTCACTGGGAAAACTACTAGAGTACAAATTCCCAGATCCATCGCTTTCTGGAATTCATCAACTCAAATGTCCTGGATCAGCTGGTAAACTCCCCTACCAGAGGTAAAAACATATTGGACCAGGTCATCACCAACATGGGCGACAGGTCTTCCACACCGGAGGTCAACCCGTCACTGGTTAGATCAGACCATAAACTAATCACTCTGGATGTCCACACCCCACCACCACCCCCAAGTAAGGAAACCACAGTAAAAAAACTTTTCTAAAGCAAACTTCACCTTACTTAAGACAGAGGTGGTAAGTTTCACAGCCCCCACACTAAAGGATAACACTGCCCAAGATGCAGAAACCTTTACAAATGCACTCTATGAGCACCTACAAGGATGCATGGATCATGCCATCCCTAGCAAAACTAAGACTCACTCCTCTAAGAGAAGGAAACCAGTTTGGTGGACCCCAGCAATACACAGGCTATACAATAGAAGGAGGAAACTAGTTCAGAAAAAAAGCAAATCCCAAGAAGGAAAGACATCCCTGATCAGTATCAGTAAGAAAATAAGGTCCCTCATGAAATCATCCAAGGCCAACTTTGAAAGAAAAATAGCCAAAGATTCAAAAGATAACAATAAAGCCTTCTTTAGCTATGTTAAGAATCTAAGTGGCAACTCACAGATATGCAGTGAACTAGTGCAAATTAGCACAAAATATACAGAACCTACTGATATTGCCAACATCCTGGCAGATAGATTCAGTGCAAACTTCATCCCCCACTCACCTCTAAAAGGGCCTACAACAATACTGGAAAAGTGTAGTGTCCCAAAAATCACAGATGCACAGGTGAAAACAGCCCTTTCAAAAGCCAAAAACACAGCGTCAATGGGACAAGATGGTGTCCCAGGCTGCATCTTGCACAAACTACAGAACAAACTAACCCCACACCTAAACACGCTGTTCAACCTCAGCCTCTCCACAGGCTATGTGCCCATAGAGTGGTGCACAGCAATGGTTATTCCTCTCCACAAAGGAGGGGCCACAACTGACCCTGGTAACTATCGCCCCATAAGCCTGACTAGCCTGGTCTGCAAGGCTATGGCGTGCATCATCATGGAATTCATTAATAAAGACATTGGGAACCTCCAAACACTTGACCCGACCTAGTTTGGCTTTGTTAAGGGCAGATCATGCCTACTAAACCTGGTTGACTTCTTTGAGACAGTCACCAAGGCCATAGATGAGGCAAAGGTGGTTCACACAGCCTACCTTGACCTCGCCAAGGCTTTCAACACCATTCCCCACTCGGGTATTCCAGAAAAACTCACCAGCCTGAACATAAACCCCTACGTCATGAGATGGGTTGCCAACTGGCTTACAGACAGAACTCACACGGTAAGAATAGCGGGCTCCAGGTCCGACTGTAAACCAGTCACAAGTGGTGTCCCACAAGGCTCGGTCCTGGGACCCCTACTATTCAGCATATACTTCTCAGAAGTACAGGCAAACACAGGAGGACTATGGCTAACCAAGTTCACTGATGACTGAAAAATGGAAGCCATAATTGACTCTCCGGCTGACATGGACATCCTCCAAAAGGGCCTTACTGAGACGGACACCTGGTGTCAAAGTTATAGCCTCAAGCTAAATGCCAAAAAATGCATAGTCATCCCGTTTGGGAAAAACAAAACACCCACGAATTACCACATAGGTGGCAGCCCCCTTAATACAGAAGAGGTAATAAGAGATCTGGGGACCCAGGTAGATAGTAATCTCTCCTTTGACAATCATATTGCCAAAGTAGTTAGGAAATCCTTCTATGTGGCCTACCTAATTACTAAAGGGTTCGCATCTAGAAATAAAGAGGTTACAGTGCCCCTCTAATCGTCACTCATTAGACCCATCATAGAGTACAATGCCCCATTTGGGATGTACCTCACAAGACACTTCCAACAGCTGGAAAGACCACAAAAGTACCTCACCAAGAGGATTACTGGCCTCAAACATATGTCCTATGCAGCCCGGCTGAAAAAATTCCGGCTGTACTCAGTGGCATATTGCTTACTCAGAGGTGATCTCTGCTTGACTTACAAAGCCATGTCCAACTCAGAATTGATAGACATGCTCCACCTAAAGAAATCCAAGTCACTACGAGCCACATGCTCTAGTGAGCTAAACCTCACCACAACAATAAATAGAACATGCTGGAGGGATAGATTCCTGTCACAGAGACTCCCCATGCTTTGGAACAAAATTCCAAATTACATCAGGCAGAGCCCTTCTCTAACACTCTTCAAGAGAAACCTTGACAAGTGGATGGGTAACAGAAAATACACCCCTGGGATCAGTTCATTGGCTCTGCTTGACAAAGGATCAGTTAATTAATCAATGGGGCGGCAAAAGCCGACACACTCTGGCTAGGCTTATAAATGCCCTCAGGCAGATAGCCTAGTACCTACCTATGAACCTAAGAAAAAAAGACAAGGACCTAACAATGGAAAAGCACACTCCTCAGCCTTAACAGGCAAATAAGACAACTTGCCAAATCCTCCAAGAGCTCCTTTGAGAGAAACCTAGAAAGTACTGCGAAGGATAACCATAAGGCCTTTTACAGCTATGTGTACAACCTAAAGGGTAGGACCCAAGCATGTGCAGAATTGGTGGCCCACAGTATCACACACACTGACCCCACAGAGATAGTGAACCTGCTAGTGGATAGGTTTGGTGAAAATTTCACTCCCTTATCCCCTCCAAACTTACAACAAACTCTCTCCCAAATTTTACCCCCCACCTTACATATCTGAAGAGCAGGTCCTCAAAGCCCTGTCCAGTGCAAAGAACACAGCCTCTATGGGACCAGAAGACATCCCAGGCTGTCTTCTAACCACACAAAAACATGAACTAGCATCACCACTAAGTACCCTTTTCAATCATAGCCTAACCAGAGACTTTGTTCCTGTGGAATGGAGAACAGTTACAGTTATTCCCTTCCACAAAGGTGGCCTAGCAACAGACCCGGGGAACTACAGAAAAATAAACCTGGTCACCCTCATCTGTAAGGTCATTAAACGTATCATTATGGACCTCATAAATAAAGATATAGGTGACCTCCAAACCCTGAGTCCTACCCAATTTGGCTTTGTGAAGGACAAATCCTGCCTGTTAAATCTGGTGGACACAGCAAACCTCGACTTGACAAAGGCTTTCAACACAGTTCGTCATTCAGGCATTACCTATAAACTTAGTAAACTGAATGTAAACTCCTTTGTTGTAAGATGGGTTGTCAACTTGGTCACAAACCAGACAAACACTATCAAAGTGGATGACTGCACATCAACCAGCAGACCTGTTACCAATGAGGTGCCACAGGGGTTAGTGTTGGGCCCCCCCTACTCTTTGGTAAATAATTCTCAGAAGTTCAGGTCAAAGGTACTAAAGGGTTGTGGCTGACCAAGTTTGCAGATGACTGCAAACTAGGTGCAATGATTAAATCCCCAAATGATGTCAGTATACTCCAGGTGGGTCTCATGTAGACCAAAGACTATTGTATTAGTCACAGTCTCAAACTGAATGCCAAGAAATGCATCATTATCCCCTTTGGGAAAAATGTCATCCCCACTTATTATCACATTAATAATAATGTACTAAGCAACTAAGCATGCAATCAGTTGTGAGGGACTTGGGCACCCACTTTTGACCACCACATTGCCTCCGTTGTACAGAAGGCTTTATACATGGAACACCTCATAAATAAGGGTATTTCATCCAGGAACAATGAGGTCATAACATCCATGTACTCCTCCCTTATCAGACCCATTATTGACTACAATGCCCCCTTCGGCATGTACCTTGCCAAGCACATGCAGCAGTTGGAGAGACCACAGAGGTTCCTTACCAGGAAAATCTAGGGTCTCAAACACCTGTCCTATACAGATAGGCTAAAAGCTCTCACCCTCTACTCAGTCTCATAAAGACTTTTCAGAGGTGACCTGTGTCTGGCATACAAGGTTATTTCACACCCAGCCTTCATGGAGTCACTGCATATCCATAAGACAAACTCCACTCATGCAACCCGCATGCAAGGCCTTAACCTGATCTGTGACATTAATAGAACTTGTTGGCTGGATACATTTGTGTCCCAAAGACTCTTCCATCTGTGGAATAGACTCTCTCTCCATGTCAAGCAGAGTACCTCTCTAGCCCTCTTTAAGAGGAACCTGGAGAACTAGATGGGAAACAGAAAATACCCCTGGGATCCCACCCATGTCCCTGCTGGACAGGGGAAACAGGTGCTGACTTTGAGGGAACGTGGGTGAAATTCTTGGCTAGGCTTATAAGGGCCTCAGGGCCAATAGCCTGGTATCATCCTATGAACCTATGAATCTATCATTCCCTTCAGCACAAACAGTGTTCCTTTACACTATTAAATCAATAACAATACCCTAAGCACCCTTGAAGTGGTTCTGGACCTGGGATCACAGGTTAACAGTAACCTTAACTTTGACCACCACGTATCTACCATTGTAAGGAAAGCTTTTGACGCAGCTCATTTGATTAGTAAAGGCATTACTTTGAGAGAAAAAGAAGTTATAAACCACATATACTTGGCACCTATATGGCACATAACAATGCCCCATTTAGTATGTACCATACTAAGCACTTGAGGCAATTAGACAGACCTCAGAGGTTTCTAACAAAGAAGATCTAGCACCTCCAGTATGTGCCTTACATGGACTGACTTAAGTCCCTGTCACTATACTCTGTGTCACATAAACTTCTTAGTGGAGACCTATGCCTGGCCTACAGAGCAACCCAAGACCCAAACCTAATGAACTTACTGCATATCCTAAATCAAATAGGTCTAGGGTTGCCCATTCCAGGGACTTAAATATGGCCTGCGACTTAAATAGGACATGCAGGAGGAACAGATTTATCTCCCTGTGACTGCTAACTCATGTGAAACAGAGAAACCCTATGACACTATTCATTTCATTTGAGGGTGAGCTATTCCAGCAAGTGTCAGGAGTTGCCATGGGCGCAAGGTGTGCCCCAGTGTTTGCAAATGCAGTTTTATTGACATGGGAGAGAACACACATTTTTTCATCCAAGAAGTACGCAGATAGTATAATAATGTACAACAGATTTTTGGATGATATCTTGATTTTATGGAAGGGGAATGAGCAATCGGCCATTGATTTTGTTAAGTTTTTGAGTGGAACAACTGAATTTTCGAAATTTACATTTCAATGGCAAGAGGAAAGGATTAACTTTTTGGATTTGACAATTAGTAAGATGAATGGAGGCTTTGAGAGTAACATCTACAGGAAGGAGAATTACTCCAATTCACTATTGCATTTTAGTAGTTGTCACCCCTTTCATCAGCAGAAAGGAGTAATCAAGGGGCAAATGATAAGAACATCAAGGTTGGTTAGTAATGATGTTACATTTAGAGAAGAGTTGTTTAAATTAATAGGGATGTTCTTGGATCGAGGATATCCCTTGAAGTTACTCCTTAGCATTAGGAGGGATGTGATAAGGGAAAGGGGTGGTAGATACACCCCCATTTTGCACACTGGGACAGAGTTAATTAAGGAACAACATATGGAAAAAGGTGTTGATTTAAGATGTGTATTACAATACAATCACAAGACGCCTGAGTTGACCAACATAATGAAAGCTGCATGGAATTTTGTTTTAAGTGGTGAGAGCAAGAAGATTTTGGGTTTGGAGCCAGTGATTGTTTACAGTAGAGGTGAAAAATTGAAGGGCATTTTGGAAAGGAAAAACAAAAACAGTTTTAGGTCTGTTATGAAAAAGTGTGTTTTTTTCAGATGGTGCAGATACATCAACGAGAGCACATATGTTTGTGTGGAAGGTTATACACAATTCCATGTCCTGGACAATGTAATTGTACAACAAAGAATTTAGTTTATTTGGTGACCTGTACATCGTGTGAGGTGTACTATGTAGGTAAAACTATAAGGAGGTTACGTGACAGGATTGCAGAACACACCAGATCCATCAAAAAGAAAGATATGCACAATGCACTTTATTCACACAGTAGGAAATGTGTGGATTTTAAAAAATTTACATTTTTTGTCATAGGGCGGGTGGTGGACTATGGTGAAGGAGGTGATGTATCAAATAAGGTAGGAGCATTGGAGGCAGAATGGCAGATAAGATTAGATGCCTGCAGACCACCTGGCCTGAATGACTATATTTCACTCAAACCTATTTTGAAGCTTAGGTCCCAGCAGATTTGATGTTTTAAACTTTGTTTTTAGAGGTTGTGTATGTATTTTTAGAATATGTTTACAGTATTTTATTTGTGAATTTATATATATTCAAGGTAAATTGTTCTTACATTTAGTTATGATGTATTGTCACATTTATAGTGTAGGATTTATTGCAATTTAATTGCAGGTTCAACAAGTATGTATTGTACACATACATATATTAATGTTTTAAAAGATAAATAATGACATGTATACATTTTTAAATTAATTGAGCCTATTAATTGTTTAGTGGGTGGCATTTAGTCTTAACCAATGGAATTTGTTTGTGTGGGATATAAATTGGTGGGCAATGTTGTAACAAACGACTCTGAAGAAGCCAGATTGTTGGCGAAAGCGCTTAGTCGTGGATTTGTTTTTTGTTAAGAAAGCTGTTACAATAAATTATTGCTGCTTTAAAGTGAAAAGGAGTGGAATTGGTGTCAGAATATACAAACGCTGCCTTATTGGAAGTGGGACTGTGCTTTGCGGTGGTTCATCATTCATTAGTTTCGGCCCTTGTGGGTGGAATTTGTTTTTTTGAATGTAAACTCCTTTGTTGTAAGATGGGTTGTCAACTTGGTCACAAACCAGACAAACACTATCAAAGTGGATGACTGCACATCAGCCAGCAGACCTGTTACCAATGAGGTGACACAGGGGTTAGTGTTGGGCCCCCACTACTGTTTGGTAAATACTTCTCAGAAGTTCAGGTCAAAGGTACTAAAGGGTTGTGGCTGACCAAGTTTGCAGATGACTGCAAACTAGGTGCAATGATTAAATCCCCAAATGATGTCAGTATACTCCAGGTGGGTCTCATGTAGACCAAAGACTGTTGTATTAGTCACAGTCTCAAACTGAATGTCAAGAAATGCATCATTATCCCCTTTGGGGAAAATGTCATCCCCACTTATTATCACATTAATAATAATGTACTAAGCATGCAATCAGTTGTGAGGGACTTGGGCACCCACTTTTGACCACCACATTGCCTCCGTTGTACAGAAGGCTTTATACATGGTCCACCTCATAAATAAGGGTATTTCATCCAGGAACAATGAGGTCATAACATCCATGTACTCCTCCCTTATCAGACCCATTATTGACTACAATGCTCCCTTCGGCATGTACCTTGCCAAGCACATGCAGCAGTTGGAGAGACCACAGAGGTTCCTTACCAGGAAAATCTAGGGTCTCAAACACCTGTCCTATACAGATAGGCTAAAAGCTCTCACCCTCTACTCAGTCTCATAAAGACTTTTCAGAGGTGACCTGTGTCTGGCATACAAGGTTATTTCACACCCAGCCTTCATGGAGTCACTGCATATCCATAAGACAAACTCCACTCATGCAACCCGCATGCAAGGCCTTAACCTGATCTGTGACATTAATAGAACTTGTTGGCTGGATACATTTGTGTCCCAAAGACTCTTCCATCTGTGGAATAGACTCTCTCTCCATGTCAAGCAGAGTACCTCTCTAGCCCTCTTTAAGAGGAACCTGGAGAACTAGATGGGAAACAGAAAATACCCCTGGGATCCCACCCATGTCCCTGCTGGACAGGGGAAACAGGTGCTGACTTTGAAGGAACATGGGTGAAATTCTTGGCTAGGCTTATAAGGGCCTCAGGGCCAGTAGCCTGGTATCATCCTATGAACCTATGAATCTATCATTCCCTTCAGCACAAACAGTGTCCCTTTACACTATTAAATCAATAACAATACCCTAAGCACCCTTGAAGTGGTTCTGGACCTGGGATCACAGGTTAACAGCAACCTTAACTTTGACCACCACGTATCTACCATTGTAAGGAAAGCTTTTGACGCAGCTCATTTGATTAGTAAAGGCATTACTTTGAGAGAAAAAGAAGTTATAAACCACATATACTTGGCACCTATATGGCACATAACAATGCCCCATTTAGTATGTACCATACTAAGCACTTGAGGCAATTAGACAGACCTCAGAGGTTTCTAACAAAGAAGATCTAGCACCTCCAGTATGTGCATTACATGGACTGACTTAAGTCCCTGTCACTATACTCTGTGTCACATAAACTTCTTAGTGGAGACCTATGCCTGGCCTACAGAGCAACCCAAGACCCAAACCTAATGAACTTACTGCATATCCTAAATCAAATAGGTCTAGGGCTGCCCATTCCAGGGACTTAAATATGGCCTGTGACTTAAATAGGACATGCAGGAGGAACAGATTTATCTCCCTGTGACTGCTAACTCATGTGAAACAGAGAAACTCTATGACACTATTCAAGAGGAATCTGGATGAGTGGAAAGGGAGCTGTAAATTCTTACCAGGGTTAGCACTCACAACCCTCCTGGAAATGGGCAGTCATCACTAAATACAGTCATGGGTATTAACTAGTACTACATTGGGTTGGAATGGCTAGGCTTAAAATGACCTCCAGGTCGATAGCCTCGTAATCTCCTATGATCCTGTAACATGATTACCAAGAAGGAGACAGATTAACCTGTCCTGGGAACACCTATACCTGCAACAACTATTCCTTGTCACAACCAGAATAACAGCAGCATCCAGTGATAGAAATGAGGCTGACATACAGCCTGCAGAAGTTGCTCAGTCTTTATCACTTCATCATCATCAGACTCTGCATAAGGCTGAAATCACCCTGTTTTTATAACCCAGCCTGTACAGCTGTCATGTTAGCAATGCTCCATTATCTGACAGTATAATACAAAACAGAATGGAGTGAAACTGATTACTCCTTTTATATACGTGGCCTTGCATTATGCATACAAAGAGTGATATACACTATTCAGCAACAAAATAGACCCATACTACCACCACCATTTCCGAATGCTTGAACACCTCCCATACCTATTGGAAATATGAAGTGGTAATTTATAGCCTATCAAAACACAGTTCACAGCTGTTATGCAAACATGCATTATAATTACTAACCTGGTACATCTTTGACAACTGAAATCTGCACCATTCTGGAACTCCACTCCTACAGTTATGATACCCATTCCTTCATTATCTGCATTAAGGAACCTAACACTCACTCCTCTTCAGTGGTTGTCCTCTTTGCTGCTATGCCATATGCTTTTTTGTACACATTCCTGATAACATTAGAGCAATGCCTCTAACATTGTTTTGTTGTTGAATTGTGCTTACCAAAAAGACTGATGTTGTGGAACACTGTCTCAAAGACGGGGTCCCATAGTGGCTAGTGAGCACCCTGTCTTCCTAACGGGGAGTGCCAATGGATACTGAGTGCCTGTACTGGGATTTTGTTCTCTGCTTTGCCAAATTTTTTTATACTCTGCTGTCTTCTCCAACTGGAGGGCATGAAGACAAATATGGGAACGAGACATATAGCTGAAGGCTGATTACTACTGTGGACAATAGACTTAAAGATAGAAACAGCAGGTTGTGAAAGATTTATAAAAATGTCCAGGTGTGTAGAGGGATAGAGCACAGGGGCAGTAGATATACAGTGCTGTTGATAGTAGAATGCTTCATTGTTATACCAGACTACAGGTAGTGATGGACATGTGTATAGCTGGGGGGAGGGCTACAATGGACCCACGTAAAGACCTGCAGGGATATACAGATAAATAGCTAGGCTTTCCTCACACTGTAGCCTAGGGTCTTAAATGGAGGAGCATTTGACATGGGGTTCCACTAGTATGATATTAGAGGTACATCTGGGATCTGATAGTATTGTTCATACAGGACAGGTTCACATCACACACTTGCAAGACATGTAGAATATTTCAGAGATAGATAGTCCTGACTGAGAACTGTCTTCCCTCATTTACAGGTAGATACTCAGCTACAGAGAATATGTATTGGCTATGTATCGATATCCATTGGAAGCAGTAGTAAAAATTAATATCTGTCATATCTGATGTGCAGAGACTCAACATTACCTCTAATGATGAAGCGCAATAAACATTATCTATGCTGTAAGTTACAGTTATACTTACAAACTACAGGTCTTAAACACCTCACAGTATTTGAGCACTACATTTAGTCATCCAACTGGGATTTTTCATGCATCGTTAGAGTTTAGTGAATGGCATTTGTCTGTTTTTCCTGAATTCAGCTGTTGATTTGCTATTGATACTGGATACTTCAATTTGTGCATGTGATCAGAATGGGATTTGAGAAATTGGAGACAGTTATTCAGAAGCCATGGATGGTTCAATTTGAAGAATAAGGGCATATGCATGCATCTGATGAAGTCTTTCTTTCACCAATTACAGTTTACACTGTGGATATGAGCAAAGGTAGAGATTAGTCCCATTTGCTTTTGGCATTATCTCCTTTAATACAATATTTCCAGAATTTAGGGTTATTAGAGGCAGAGCATGGCAGGTGCATTTCAAACCAATATGAGGAATGGGACAATGTCGCAGACAAAGGATAAGAGATAAACAAGTTGAGCATCAAGGAGTTTGGCCATGATCCAGAAGAATCAGAATGCTGCATGCTTCCCAGGCTACAGTTCTACAAAATGGGCAATTTATTCCTGAAAGTCGCTCTACAGGGTGCTCTTAACCCCAAAACAAGCACTCAGATGCACTCAGGACTGTTGCTGGGTTTTGGTTGCATATGTTGTGGGACTGACCAGTTGTCCAGGTATACAGGTTGAACCTCTGGCAGAGTTGTTTGCTGCTTTTTATGGATAATATTACTTCCATGCAATCCTTAAACTGTTTTTCATGTTTTTGTAAATGAAGGGTGGTAAGATTAGCCAGGAGAGGTGTTCAGTGCAAATAATGCTAATAAAGCTACAATGTGCAAATTGAAGTCTTCCTTCCCGCAGTACTATCAGAGCATTGGAGCACAGATAAACAGTAGAATCAGATGGGTCATTTTAAAGAACTGTTTGGTTTATTGGCAATGTTTTACTTATCTATACCCCCTCCTTCTGTGGCTTGAGTTATGAAGTTTCATCATTACATATAATTGTCTTTTCAAATATATGTTGCTGTTTATGTTCATGCTTACTGTGGATACAGATATAATTTGCATTCATGGTCCCTCCTTTTGTCTTTTGTAATTGAACTGACTGTTAGTTCTGCTTATTACCCATTACTACTGACCAAGTTATCTCAGTCTGCACATCAGGCAAGCATGAGGAATTCAGTCTTAACCATAATAAAGAATAGATAAAGCTGGGCAAATAAAGTCCAGCATAGTAAGACCAGACATTATTCATGTGAAAACCTGGTGACCTTATTTTTGTTTTACTAAAGGTACTGACTGCAAGTTATGTTTACTGCTGATTGATTCTTGTGTGCATATTCAACAATGTGATATAAAGAAGTGAAGATGTAATATTCAACAGCACAATGTTTTGATTATGTTTGACATCACCTTTTATAAAAGAATTGTTTGCTATTTATCTATTATCCTCTACCTGTAAGGATCTTTGCAATGGGAAATAACAGAAACCATGTTGTGTAGTATCACATTAGTAAGAGATCTGTCTTCCCCATAACTCCAACCCTTTCAAAAATTGATAGATGTCAGTCAGGGTGGTTAAGTGGAGCACCAGCTCTGTTTACTAATTGGAAAAGTAAGAGAAGCTATGCCACTTAGTTTTTCAAGTAACGTAGTATGTGTACTAACCGGGGAAATGTAATATAATGATTCTCAATATAAAGTTATGAGCAGATAAATATAGTAAAACATTGTTGCACTTGTTACTGATGCCAGGGCGGCCATTTACTTGGAGCTGCAGGGGACCAACTGCATATGTAAGCTTCATATCAACTGCAGTCTGATTATGTCAGTTTCTTCATGTCTGTGTACATTGGCTATGCTGATGTAGAATGCAGATGGATTTCAAAAATATGCTATTCTGCTTTGATTTGTTTTTTGGTGTACGTGCTGGATTTGTTTGGATATTAAATGATTCACTGTGTTTTTTGTAGTATACTTTTAATTGTTACTTATGCTTTAAGTGAAGATTGTGCCAGCCTGAACGAATGAGTTATCATGACTTTCCTCTTGTTACCTGTTAAGTGTCTGGAAGTGATATCGGGCTAACCCTTTACAGGTGATCATAAGCCGTTTTACATTTCAAAAGGCCTTGCCAACTAATCCTTGGCTTGACCTTCTGGGTTTGTTTAACATTTCATTTTGTTTTGGAATTTTTACTGTATTGTTAATTTAACATTTAATTTTATTTTTGCAAGCAAGGGTTGGCTCATAAGCAGACAGGCTGAGTTGGCTCGTGCAATAATAATTATTTAATGAATATGTAATTTTGCTTATAAGTATACTAAATGTCATATTGTTTCTGAATTTTATAAAAATGTATATAGCATCAACATATTTGTTCATGTTGTTCAGTTCTCTTAATTTAATTCTGCATTGTAAAGAAATATGAATACAAATGCACTTATTGACATTATTATGAGCATCATTCAGTAATCATTTATTAATTTATTTCTAAATAATC
>NC_056731.1:1688777390-1688779890 GCF_019279795.1 Protopterus annectens | reverse complement strand
GTTGGTCTGCGACAAAACATTTTGTTTCTTCGTGTAGACTCAAAATGGGCCAATATTGAGAAACAATACCCTCAATCTCTTCAGCATTCTTATTAAAGGTGTAAATGAAACTGTTTTTAACCTCAGTTACATTCTGTTGATGTTTCTGTGTTAGATTGAGGGAACCTGTTCCTAAAAGAGGGGGGTAATGAACTTTTCTTTTCTGGTAGATGATCTGTGCTAAATTGTCAAACAGATCCTCTGGGTTGCCTTTCTCCATGAAATAACTTTTTAAATTTTGAACTTCTTCTGTAAAATCTCCTAACGTACTGCACATTCGAGAAGCCCGGATCAACTGGCCCTTAATGATACTCTTCTTTTGGAAGTGTGGATGTCCGCTGTTAAAATGGAGGTAAGAGTTAGAGTATGAGCTTTTCCTATATAATTTAGATTTAAAACATCTACTACCATAATCCTTGTCAATGGTTACATCCAAATAGTGTAATTCATTCTTGTCAATGTTGTATGTAAATTTTAAGAAAGGTGTAGTATTGTTAATGTATTGCCACAACTCTATAAAACTCTCCTCCTCCCCACACAAAAAAATACAGATATCACCCAAAAAATCTGTAGTGCAAAATGTCATGCTGCCATCTACTGGAAAAAAACAAATTTCTTTTCCCAAAAGTACAGCACTATGTTTGCATAGAGGGATGCACATGGGGCCCCCATTGCCACACCTATCTTCTGACAGTAAAATTCTCCATTGAAATGAATGAAATTATTCTCCAGGACAATCTCCATGAATTCTACCAATATGTTAGTGGTTGTGGCCATTTGGCCCCCCTCCGTTGCTAAAATTTGGCTGAACCATTCCAGGCCTGTTTCATGTGGGATACTCGGAAAAAGTTCTACAACATCCACCGTTACCATTAGAACCTGGGAATTAAAAAACTTTTGATCAATTTGTCTTAATTTTAACTTTATTTTAACACAAAGTCTCTTAAGAACATTCATTTTTAAGAACAATAGACAGGCAGTAAATAGACTACACAGCATCAATTATATTTGTGTGGACCAGATGAAAGTTTTTATACATAAAAAATCTTTTTTTATTTATTATTCAGTGTTTTTATATACACAGTCTAATTTAAACAACGAATACAAATTGTTCAGTTTTTAAAACAACAGTTTGTTTGTAATAACTGCAAAGCAGAATGGCTGAATAAATTAATTAATTAATTAATTTAGTCAGGTGACAGGATTTTAACTATTTAAATATCTACATTGAATGCATATACATTTGATCCTTGAAAAAGCCTGGTAATATCCGGGTGAAAGCGCTTGGTTATTGTGTGTGTTTCAATAAAGACTGCTGCTTTTGGACTTATTGGATTATCGTTGCATTTGTTTTAAAGTGGATGATCATTGCTGCTGGTTTCGGGTCCTGATTAGCTGTGTGGAGTTGCTTTATTTGTTTTTTACATATCCTTACTGTTTACATATGTGTATATCTATATATATATATATATATATATATATATATATATATATATATATATATATATATATATTTATATATATATATATATATACATGTGTGTGTGTGTGTGTGTGTGTGTATATATATATATATATATATATATATATACATGCATGCATGTATATATATATATATATATATATATATATATATATGTATATCTATTTATATGTATATACATATATATATATATATATACATATATATATATATATATATATATATATATATATATATATATATATATATATATATATATATATATATATATATATATATATAAATATATCTACAATGGTGATGGACAGGTTGACAGACGAGATCAGACAAGAGTCCCCGTGGACTATGATGTTTGCAGATGACATTGTTATCTGTAATGAGAGTAGGGAACAGGTGGAGGAGACCCTGGAGAGGTGAAGATATGCTCTAGAGAGAAGAGGAATGAAGATCAGCAGGACTAAGAAAGAATATATGTGTGTTAATGAGAGGAAGGATAGTGGAATGGTGAGGATGCAGGGAGTAGACGTGGTGAAGGTGAATGAGTTTAAGTACTTGGGATCAACAGTTCAGAGTAATGGTGAGTGTGGAAGAGAGGTGAAGAAGAGTACAGGCAGGATGGAGGTGGAGAAGAGTGTCAGGAGTAATTTGTGACAGACGAGTACCAGTAAGAGTGAAAGGGAAGGTCTACAAGAGGGTAGTGAGACCAGCTATGCTATATGGGTTGGAGACAGTGGCATTGACAAAAAGGCAGGAGTCAGAGCTTGACGTGGCAGAGTTGAAGATGTTAAGATTTGCACTGAGTGTGACGAGGATGGACAGAATTAGGAATAAGTATATTAGAGGGTCAGCCCAGGTTGGAAGGTTTGGAGACAAAGCCAGAAAGGCAAGATTACGTTGGTTTGGACATGTGCTGAGGAGGGATGCAGAGTATATTGGGAAAAAGATGCTAAGGATGAAGCTGTCAGGTAACAGGAAAAG
>NC_056731.1:1688732390-1688774890 GCF_019279795.1 Protopterus annectens | reverse complement strand
GATATATATGTAACTACACATACACACAAAGAGGTATGTATAAGAAGATGCATATGTAGAATGTGCATACAATACGGAACAGCCACTATGCCTACAGTTGCCACCTTACCAAATGGACACTGTATGAGCCACCCATACAAATGACAATTGTTGCCTGCAACATATACCCACAGAGAGGTCAAAGGATATAACACCACACACAGGTTTGCATACATGGGAAAGCTTTATTTGTGTACTATTACATTTGTATATGCCATGTCATATAGCTGTTTAGACTCTGACATACATATAAACAGAGTAATGCTACTGTGAAACAGTTATATTAATACAATAGTTTGGAAAGGCTGACATATGTTGCTGTCCAGGCCGAGGCCTTCAAGTAGTACAATACTAAAGACAGACTGGGCCACAGGATAACATTCAATCAACAGTAAGTAATGTAGATGTATAGTTCAGCAGCCTCTAAGTACACTCTGTACACAATCCCAAAGGGGTAAAGATCTCACTTGTCACAATGGGATTTATCTTTTACATAACAAGGCATAACTGACACCATCAAAGTCACACTGACAAACAGAACAGTCTATATGGCAGGAAGCAGTAGGCCTGCATTTACCCAAGGTGAATTGTATGGTAATGTACATACAGATACCTTAAGGCAGCTTACCCCGATACCCCCACATGTTGTAACAGCCTAGGTTAGTTATGATGCATCCCCACCATAGACTGAATAATACAGGGCTTTATACCACTGTTACATACACTGGCCTCTGGAGTGCGTAAGGGCACACATGTACTGTGTAGATGAAGCCCACACATATATGGACCCAATCCCACAATATGCGTGGGGGCCACAACAGCAGTGGACTGATGACAGGAATGGCAGCATGACATACAGCCCACTACATAACCCCAGGCAGCATGTCATATGTACAAAACCTGGTATGTAGGTGGAGGACAGAGGCTGGAACACAGGCCCATATGTGAAATACTGTTGTCATACACTAAGCAAATCACTGGTATTACTGGATAGTCTGCAACATACCCTTAGTCAGGAATATGAAGTTAGAAACACACATGGATGTAGCGATGTACTGATAGCCCTCAACACGCACACTGCCAGTGATATATCTGACACAAGACCTGTGTGGTGGACAGACAAAACATAGTAGGCACACCTCTGGCCATCAAATAGATAGGCCCACAGTTGAGAGCTATGCAGACAGACTGCATTCCAAGTTAAACTAGTATGTACACACAAACCCTGTAACACTGATGCTATACAATGCATACAACAGCACTACTCACACTCTGTCTGTAGTTCTGGAACCCCCTACAAATATGTAGCTGGCCTGAGTGTGCAGGTTCTCTTGTAAGATGTATTACTACCTGCTGTCTGTAACACTGCTGCCTGCACACAGGAAGGATGTCCACCATTCAGGAAAGGTAAAGGGATGACACCCACAGGGATTTATAGTAGTTGGTTGCCATGACAGTGGTAATTGGAAGTACTACACAGCATGCTGCATGCAGGTAGCAAGTGGAGGACACTGATTGTTGTAGATGCCATCACCTAATCATGTGCATCACATAGAAAATCCATGCTGCAATCTATTCAAAGCAGCTGAAGCCATTTACTGGAAGGAGACAGAGAAAGAGAGAGAGAGAGAGTGATTGAAAGGCAAAAACAAACAAAATAAAAAAAAACATCCAGCAAACTATCCAGAAGAGACTTCATTCCCAGAACAGGTATGTGAAGTATATATGCATGTAATTGACTGTAGTATTTGGTCCATAATAATGGGATAGATGATGTGGAATGATGTATATATGTGCCATCAGGTGTTGTTGTAATGATGTTCAGCTGAACAACTGATAAGGACAATAGAGTCTGTCACTGTGGGTAGTGGGCCATACCCATCAACCGTGCGGAGTAGCACTGACTGATCAGATGTAAGCCATCATAGTGTGTGTTGTATAATGGGAAGTATGTATATGATTGTGGGCAATAGCTGGTGGTGGAAGTAATGCCATAATGATGGACACGTGGTTTCCACAGCCCACCTCTTACAGGATACTCAGGTTAACCTGTATTGTAGCATGCAGGAATGCCATAGGTGTGTAATAGGGTTACCTGCAATCTGGCTCTACATATACCCCCCTAATGTCAGGCTGTGTCCATATGTGGCACCTGCCTGTGTTGTAGCAAGACAGAATAGTGCAGCTGTGCAAGAAGGAGTTGTGAGATTGTGGACCTGATGTCTGAATGTACCCCATATATAGGTATGCATATGTGTACACACACACACACACACATATATATATATATATATATATATATATATATATATATAAACACATATATACATCATATATATCTACAAATATATAGATATATACCTATATGCACATGTCTACATATATACAAATACACACACAAACATATATGTATGTAAATACATGTCACCTATATTACCACCACAGTGTTGTATACTATGTGTGAGGGAACAGCACATATATACAAATACACACACAAACATATATGTATGTAAATACATGTCCCCTATATTACCACCACAGTGTTGTATACTATGTGTGAGGGAACAGCACACTTAGCAATACACACAGTTATCTTCAGCTGTCAGTGTGTGCAACATGGATGGGTATGTCACATGTGAAGCCCTTGTTAGGACCTCATTGCCCTTGTCTGTGAAGTATGGAATGGGAATATGGGGAAGTATGGCATGTATAGTTGTGGTCAGGGTTGGTAGACATAGAGGACAGCCTACAGAGGGTGGTATGTGACATGTGGTAGGTAAACACACTGGATGGTATGTGTGGTCTGTGATGTGGATGCCACATGGGCCCCAATATGGACACAATGGGAACAAGCCTCCCACCCACTGCTACTCACAATGTCAGTCTATGTCCATAAGGTGCCTGGCTTGGAGGCTGAGCAGGAGGAGCATGTGGACCCTCTGAATTTGTACTGGGTGCCGCAAGGTGATGTAGCACATCCCGCATGTGTTTGTGGAGCCCATTATGAAACAGACCTTGAACCTGACCTCGGGGGACAAGATCATGTCTGTGTGCACCCCCGGGGGGGACAACATCCCCTGAGTTAGTTCCACCTGAGGTATTGCTGGACCAGTACATGAGGAGGCCCCAGGGTGGGTCACACATGATGTGGCATGGTAGCATGGGCAGATAAGTTTGAAAAGGTGGTTCTGCTGGCCAATAGTACATATACATGCTATTGTGTCACTGTTATAGAACATATTTGGGTTGTAATACTCTACACAATCCTGGAACATGTCCAACAGCATGCATAGATATCCCCAATAACACAGAATGTCAGATATGCAGCAATCACATAGGAAGCATACCACAGGCATATATGGAACTACAGTGGCCCTGACAATGGCATGCAGGTGAACAGTCTGTAACAGGCCAGCAATGATAGTGTCCACACAGGGAACATGGCTACAAATACAGTGCACAGAGTGTGGTACAATACAATATCTGCCCCACTGGTAGGTAAGCTGTAGCCATACCTATTGAGTTGTGTGTACAGTTTGTTGTCGCTGATATGTTGGGGGGAGTGACAGTGATGTGTATTAAAAACTGTGGTTACCTTGCTGTATGACTTGCTCACACCTGTGTCCATCTTTGTCTTTCGGGCAAGATGCCCCAGGGAAGGCTTCCGGCTTACTCAGCTGCTTAGAAAGGCATTGTGGTAAACCACCTAATACAGCACTACCCTGTCTTGTTTGGCCGGGCTGCCTATGATCAGCAGTACCAGAATGCCCTGTGGAATGACCTAGTCCACAGGTTCAATGATGTTGGACTGCACAACCACAGTTATGAGCAGGTCCAGCATTATTGTTCTGACCTGCTTCGCAATGCTCGTCAGCATGTTGCTGCAGTCAGAGGGGATCACCTTGCAACATGGGGGGGCCATGCCATCCATCCCCTGACACGTGTGGAGGAGCTCCTAGCCAGCCTCATGGCACCTGCCCGTCCGCATAGCCACCAACTGCCAGACACCTTTGTGGAGGTGGGTGCTACCCACACACTGGTTGAGGAGCATGCAGGTAAGGCCACAGGGCACATCAGTAGACCACTGTTGCATATACATCTGCATCTGTACAGGTAGATCATGCATATCTGACATGTCATAGATATAGTTTGTTGCTGCATAGTAGTGATAAACAGATATGCATATGTGGTAGTATAGTGGACATGTACTGCTGATGTATTGTAATGCTGCACCCACCCTGTAGCAATGCCACAGGTGTGGCTACTGACTTTACATCTCTCACTCTCTTATGTAGATCACTCCGGTATACCACCAAGGCAGCAGCCTGTAGCTGGTGAGTATGGTTTATGTAGATGCTTGCCAATACACCGGGCATGTAATGGCTATGGTATATTCCATGCACACATCTAACACACCTACCTAGAATGCATGCTGTACATGTGCATGTATTGTTGCTGTTAAATGCACGGCATCACAGTGGTGACCATGATGAGGTATTAGAAGGGTATGTCAGATACCTGGAAGATAACTAACATCCTGTTATTGTGGAATGTGTCCACAGGGGGTAACATAATGGTGGGAGACATGGCCTACTTTAGGGACATGTTTGGAACAACACCCGTATATAGTGCAACACCAGTGTATATACTGTAGGACAATGGCAAGTGTTGCAGAGTTACACCATGGCATAATGTATTACTGTGGTCCATATTATCAGCTGGGACTAGGCTGTAATATGTGGTGTTCAGTGTATGGGACACTGAAAACTGACGTGTAGGCCTTCTTGTCAAGCATTTGCAAAAAGGCTGACGGTGTGGGGGGTGTCAGCATGACACACCAGTGCACTGCAGCAGGGATCCTAAGGATGCTAAGAATGGCTGTATCTACACAGGTTCAGGAACTGTGGCAGATGTAAACCTACCCCTACAGCAATAGTGACAGCAGTGTGTGAACACCCAAGGGATGTGCACATGAGTAGACCTTGCAATCATGCAGATTAGGGGGACATCTGTAGGGCAGACTGAACATACACTGGCAAATGCAGATGGCCCACCCTAGTATACCCCTGCCAGAAGTAGTGACTGCTGTAATACACATAACAATAGGTGCAACAAACCATCATGATAAGGGTGTGTACACACATGCCCACACAGAGTGTATGCATCGCGGTCAGCATCCACACACCTAACACATTCTGTAGACACTGCATGAGAAAGTACAAGACATATGTCACATATCGGGCTCATGTACTGTTAATATATGTGGTGATGTGGTCCCATGGCAGATCAAGGAAGGATGCATCATATCAATAAGGGTGTGTACATCCCCCATAGCCACGGTATGCTCTAATGGTTGTCAGTGTAATAGTACTAGATTGATCATACATGGTCCACTGATGTTGAGAGCTGTAAATCAGACATCAGGCATTCACAAATGACATCTGTCCACATATCATCCCATGTATGTGTGGCTGAGAAACATAGGGGCTGTGAGCATTAAAGCTGACATAACTGATACAGTACTACACATTCAGCAATGGGTTGTACACCTGTGAGGTGTGGTGCACAGTACATGGCAGGGTGCAGAATAGGTGCACAGCAATACTGTGTACATGGGTGCAGTGGTATCCAGGGGAAGGGGTATCACCTAGTGACACAGCACATGCATCACACACATGTATACTGTTGCTAGCATGGATTGACTATAGCTGCACTGCATCCTGTTGTGTACCATATGCTATGCATGTTGACAGATGGGTAATAGGAGGACTGTGTGTACTATCATTGTGCAACCTCACCTGTATGTGTGTGTGTGTGTGTGTGTGTGTGTGTGTGTGCATCCTGGTGGGTAGTTAGTCTGTAGGGTCAATCTGGTGAAGTGGTGGGAGGTTGATGCATGTAGGATGGGTGTGTGTGTTTGTGTGGGTGGCCATGTATGCACATGTGTGATTGTGGGGTTGTTCATACAGCAGTACCTCCCTTTGGGATTGTGCAGTACATGGACATGAACTGCCACATTACACACCAGCAATACTTGTCATGTATATAATCACAGGACAGCTGATAGTGTAATAAGGTCTGTAGCATGGAACAGGCATTGAGAGGGAAGGTAGACACCAGGTATACCCTTAATATCACATTCAGCAAAGAGGTCACTGACAACCCATGTATGCAGCACTACAGATGCATTGGGGAATTACTAGTCAACACCAGGGAGTTTATCCATATATTACAGTTGTCACATGATATGCTGATTGAGCATCATATCTGTACTGAGCAATACATACACATGACACTCCAGTACATGATATTATGGAGTGAACATAGTAGCCCCCACATATAGGGGCCATGCTCATGACGTTTGGACATACACAGGGTGAACACTGAATGACAGCAATGAGACCATGTAAAACCATTCCACACAGGTCAGGCTGGTAATGGAGTAAAAGGTCTTGTGTTGTGATCACTTGTCTAGGCATTTAGAGGACTGATACATTAATGAGTGGAATCAATGAGTGTATGTTACCAAGTGTGATGCAGGATGGGGAACGCATGGGAATATACGTGGGACTGTCTGTAAAGTCATGGACAGGTAGGTATTAAGGTGGTGTGTGTGTGTGTGTGTGTGTGTGTGTGTGTGTGTGTGTGTGTGTGTGTGTGTGTATGTGTGTGTGTGTGTACTATTATGCAATGCTGTACACATCTTAAAGTATGTTTATTGTTTTCCCCCACAAGTGGCAAGGTGGGTCAGGGTCCCTCCTGCATGCAATCTGATGTTGGTGTCCATACAGACAATGAAGATGATGATAGTACTATTGAGGCACAGGTGGGGTTGTCAGGCAATGAAATAGGGCCATTATTTGACATCCCCATTTTAGCCACCCCAACCCTGATCACAGTTTCACTGCCTATACATATCCTGTCATCATAGTAGAGGGACAGCTGGCGTTTGGTGGCAGTGCACAGGAAAGTGTGGTAACTATGCCTACTGTGTCTGGTCGCAGCAGCATAGCTGGATTTCTGGCAGGGCATCACATAGGCAGATGTCCCAGGGTGCTCATGGTAAGGCCGCTGGTCATCATGCCCCTGGCAGATGCGACACAGCTGGTACCAGCAGGCACATGTTTCAGGCTGTCATGGCAGCGCAGGCACTTATGGAACATTACACCAGACAGGGCCTGAGGCTGCAGAGGGCTGCTCTCACATCTGCAAGTGACAACTCCCATGAATTGTCTGGTACCATCTGTGCATTAATTGAGCTCATGGATAGACAGTCTAGTGAGAAGATGGCCCTCATCGACCGTGGTCTGTCCATGCTTGAATGTGTGGTGGGAGTGTGGCGACAGCCGCATGGATCTAGACCAGCAATGCCAACAGCTGGCAGTCAATGTGGACATGCTAGGACACCAAGGGGCTCCCGTAGTGGCAGCACTAGCCCCAGCACTAATGGGGAGGTGCTGTCCACACCGCACCACAGCAGGCCATAAGCACATGGTCCCGGCCAGTCCAAGGAGGGAACTGGTTCCAGCAGACATTTGTCATCATCAGGTGAGATTAGCACGTTGAGGCCTGTACCTGGATGTGCCCATGGAACCCCTAGCAGGTACAGTCCAATTGTCCATGGCTGGAGGCAGTTAACTGCACACCCTGCCAGGTATGATATGCAGCTATCTATAAACACCTCTGTAGGGCAGCCACATGGCAGAACTGTGTGCATGCATACCCACACACTATACTAACACAACTAGGGCAACCCCATACCTACACACACCACACCCAGTCCACCTCATTACAGCCCTCACCCACAAACATGGTCTCAAATGTATGGCCCACCCTCAGCCGCTGGTAAACCAACAACACACCCTGTGCATATGATGATACCTGTGCCACATCCCTGTCATCCATACCATCAATGCAGAGACAGGCTAAAATGGTTCTGATGCACATGGTGACTATACTACAGTGTACTACAGTACTGCAGTGTAACATGTTGTAAGGAGTAAAGTGTAATGCATATATGGCAGGTAGTGTAGCTGTCCAGCAATGATGCATTATAGCTGTTAGTAACACTGGTTGATTGCAGTCTCTATAATGTTATCCATTTGTGTTGTAGGTGTACATGTGTCAACAAGAGGATGGTCTGCAGTCGTATTCCACAATGAGGTATGGCACTGTGGTGACACCATGGCTGTGACATATCTGGGTTACTCACTTATTCACTGTATTATTTATTAATTATTTTATATATATATATATATATATATATATATATATATATATATATATATATATTTTTTTTTTTTTTTTTTTGCATCATGCACATATTGATTATTTATCATGGTACATGTATTATGTTGACTGGGTGCATGAAAATCAATGGTTTATCCTTATGCATTGGGTCATGAAACTACATTATCTATTAATTTTAGAAGGACAACTATATATGCAAAATGTATATACGTAGTACATGTATTTAAGAATATATATATATTTTTTTATTGTGTTTTTGAATACTATATACTTATGTACTATTTAGTGAATGAATCGACTAGTACATGTCCTTGGTACATGTTGCACCTTTAAGGTATTAATTGATGTAGAAGTCTGATTGGTCATTTACTTTTTAAATCTTTGTATAAAATGTCTTGAGTGAATGACTTTTATTTATGGATCTGATGAAGCTATAAGCGAAAGCATGCTTATCCGTTTTTGTCTTGAAGAATAAATCATTATTGTATTTTACATTTCCGCTTTTGCTCCATTCTTATTATATATTTTTTATTACTTTGAATCCTGTAGAAGTATAACTACGGAGTATTTACCTGGTTGGATAGCAGTGAATCTCTTGTTTTTGATTATTCTATTTCTTTTTATTGCTGCTATCACCTGGAGTGGGAATATGCAGGCACCTGCATGCGTTGAACTGGATTACAACCCTGAAAAAAGGGATAGAACTACTAATGCTCTACAACGGAGATTTTCTCAGTACGTGGACTGTGCCAAAACTGCGTTTTGGCAATTTGAACTGCCTTCCAGTGCTGACGACATAGGCAATGTGACCGTTGACCTGGATAGGATGCAGAAAGCGTTCAACGAACTAGAACGAGATTTTTTACATCTCAAACGGCTCCAAACACAGAGACTACATTTCCAATTCTGCCTTGATAAGAAAATCATACCAAGGGGACTGCGCGTTTTTAATATGCCCAGTCAGGGAGCCTATTACCCGGAGCTTCTTACACGCTGGCAGCAAATTAATCTAGAGGTGAGTCGCAAGTATTTGCAGCTTCTCATTGATTTCTTCAGGCCTGAAGAGGTGCGACTCATAGATGCTATTAGAGTTAAAAAACAGTTCATTCTTGATAACTATATGCATGCAGCGATACAACCGCTTTTTGAAAGCCTGCTTGATGGTGTAGCGGCTTTTGAACGTAAGATGCTACATCAGAAAAGGAACAAGATTCAGAGAGACATTAATGATTTTAAATTGGGTCACGTCTTCACGTGGCCCAGACATGGACAAAATATTACTATAGAAAACTCTATGATTACTACCAAACAGTGTAATAATGTGACTAGTTCTATGGGAAATGCTGAATTGAATGTTGATAATACTGCTACTATAGAACCTGTTAGTAACATCACAAATGTGACTAGTGGACATATGTGTCCTACTGTACCTTTAGAGGAACATGTATTTTTGATGACAGCAGATAATCCTGTAATTAAACAGAATAGTTCCATAGCATCTAATGATATGGCTTCAGTACTTAACACAAATGTAGATCATGCTCAGGAAATAAGTAATCTATACCCTGAGGTTCAGATAGTTAAAAAACTACCTATTTCCATGACAGATAATACACAAGTAGTGGTGAGAACTAAAATTTTAAGTGGTAATAGATCTAACAATCATCCACCTGAAATAAGTGAGGAATTTTCTTTTCCTCTACCTGTCCGCATGGACAGGGGTCCGCGACGAGCACGTTCAATGAGTTGCGGAAGACAGAAAAGGAAACATTCAGGAGAGCTCACCTCACATCAAACCCTCAAAAAAATGTGGGGCAAGGGGAACAGTCACTAGTATGTAATATCTCTTCATACACACTTTGTGCGGCTGAAGAAAGTTTGTTAAATAAAGGGCTGAATTTTATACCAAAGAGTTATAGTAGTCTTACGGACACAATTAGTGATTTAAAATTTTTTTGTAGAAATGTCATGTTAAAACTGATTTATAAGAATACATCAAGTGACAGGAATACACAAATAGCTACTTTCAGCAATTTGAGTTATGTTCCACAGAATCATCCATTAGTGGATGCATACTTGAAGCTGACAGAGGAAGAACTATTCAAATACTACGATGATAGGGCTTCACATAAGAAGTATTATGGTGTAGATAATTTGAATAGATATGAAAGACAATGTTTGAAATGCTTACAGTCAGAAACCTCTATTACAATTAGACCTGCTGACAAGGGAGGCAGAATAGTAATCATGGATTCTGACAAATATACAATCTCTATGAATAAATTATTGAGTGACAAATTTTGTATAGTTATCTCCAAAGAAGAAGTACATTCCATCATTAGATATGTTACAAATACAATATCAGACATATATCAATCTGGTCTGATAACGAAGGAGGTATCTAATTATCTCATAGTTAAGAATCCGCTTATACCACAGATTCAAGGCCTCCCTAAAATTCATAAAAATATGTGTGAACCACCGATGAGACCCATAGTTGCTGGGGGTGGATGGGTGACTGAGCATCTCTCGGTCTATGTTGAGAAATATTTACATCCCATACTAGATAAGAGCAAACATGTTCTGAAGGATACCAAAACTTTTCTTTTAGACCTTTATGAATGCCTCAAAGATGCTACTAATATGGATGAATTTATTTTGGTAACGTTGGACATACAGTCACTCTTTACCATCATTCCTAATAATATAGGTATTCAATACATTTCAGATTATTTGCAGAAGAACAGTGACTTTACCTTAATACAGATAGATCTGCTAACACATTTCTTAGAATTAGTTTTAGAAAATCATTTATTTATATTTTGTGACACCATCTATAGGCAACAGGATGGTGTTGCCATGGGGACCCCATGTGCCAACACTTATGCCAACATGTTTTTGGCACAGTGGGAAGAGACTACCCTATTTATGTTTGATGAATTTAAGGCACATGTAGTCTTTTATCGATGTTTCGTCGATGACCTTTTCATTTTATGGAAAGGGAGAGGTGATGAGCTAGATACTCTCCTTGGAAAAATGAATGACCTAACAGAGTACCTCAAATTTACTATGAAGAGCTCTCGCTCCAGAATAGACTACCTTGACTTGTATATAGAAAGGTTACCTAATGGATTATTTAATACTGGTGTGTACCGTAAGTCATGCTATCGGAATAGCCTACTAATGAGATCTAGTATGCACCCTCCCCATATATTTAAAAATATTATCAAGGGTCAGGGGATGAGAGCCTCCAGGTTAAATCCCTCCAATGATGGATTCTTGGAGGAACTGGATAGTTTAAGACAGAAATTGTTGGATAGGGGATACAATAAACATGAGATAGATGAGCATTTAACAGCAGCAGCTAGCCTTAGAAACGATGCAGCTGCACCATATTTTGGACCTAGCTTGAATCTAAACAGAGAGAAGCATATTTATGGAAACCCCATTGTGAAGGTTCCCTCCTTCTACACTAGTGATAGAGCAGAATTGTATAACAACATTTCCAAGAACTGGTCTATCTTACAGGTAGATGGGGAAATAAGTGAGATTGTAGGTAAATATGCACACTTTTTATATCGCAATAAAATGAATCTTAAAAGGATGCTCTGCTACCCTAGGGACAAATATGTACCCTCCGATGATGGTTATACCAAACCCTGTGGGCATTGTAATTTTTGTATATATATAGATCAGAGTAAGAGCTTTCTTCATCCTGACCTGCATAGAGAGTTTAGAACTTCAGCTATGTCTGATTGCATGACATCTCATCTTGTCTACCTAGCTGTATGCCAGAAATGCTCTTCTTTTTATGTTGGTAAAACCAAAAGACCCTTCAGGGATAGAATACGTGAGCATATCTATCACATCAGGAAACATCTGGCACATAATGCTTTAGCCAAGCACACTATGCAGAATGACGAAAGTCATACTTTTCTATTTAGAGCCCTAGAAGTTATCTCACCAAGTATACGAGAAGGGGACATCAGGAACCATACTGAGTCTAGGGAGAATAAGTGGATTATTATGTTAAGGGCTGACAGAGGAGCAGGACTTAATGAGAGGGCATCTATAAAACCCTCATTGAAGAAACGTTGCAACATCAGATAACACTAGATATCCTTAGGGATATAATCATGGACACATCATATTTACATATATTTTTTTATATATATATTTTTTGATATATTTTATTTTACTCACTTATTCACTGTATTATTTATTAATTATTTATATATATATATATATATATATATATATATATATATATATATATATATATATATGTATATATATTTTGCATCATGCACATATTGATTATTTATCATGGTACATGTATTATGTTGACTGGGTGCATGAAAATCAATTGTTTATCCTTATGCATTGGGTTATGAAACTACGTTATCTATTAATTTTAGAAGGACAACTATATATGCAAAATGTATATACTTAGTACATGTATTTAAATTTTATTGTGTTTTTTATATATGTTTTTGAATACTATATACTTATGTACTATTTAGTGAATGAATCGACTAGTACATGTCCTTGGTACACGTTGCACCTTTAAGGAATTACTTGATGTAGAAGTCTGATTGGTCATTTACTTTTTAAATCTTTGTATAAAATGTCTTGAGTGAATGACTTTTATTTATGGATCTGATGAAGCTATAAGCGAAAGCGCGCTTATCCGTTTTTGTCTTGAAGAATAAATCATTATTGTATTTTACATTTCCGCTTTTGCTCCATTCTTACTATATATTTTTTATATCTGGGGTACAGTTGAACACATCACAGGTTTGTATAACAGTTATTGCCTGTGCCACATGGACAGGTGACTTGCCGGGACATGTATAATCTGCAACCTGATGTAGACCCATCCACATACATGCACACTCTTACTTAGCAACACTGGGACTAGACCTCTACCTAAGTATGTAGTGATACCGAAGTGTGTGGCTTTCATACACAGCTTTTAGGGTGAGGTGTGTTCCAGGTTACATGTTACATGCAGAACATCCACAGACATGTACAGTATGCTAATGCGGGATGTAATGGGTGTATATGGACAATACATAGTGTGACATACCTTCATATACACATTAACAGACACATAACAGGCAGACACATGTCCAAGAGACCTGGGCCTTTTGCTGCTGACTTGACCATGTGTTCAATGTGTTACAGGTAGGTTGCACACTGCACATGCTGTAACTGGCCTGAATTGTGGTATCAGTTACCAGTATGGTTGATGGTGACAGTGGTAACCATAACGTGGTACATGGGACATATACCGGGTGTACCTTGGTGTAATGATAGTGTAGATAGCACCCGCATTCCCCATTGGATATTGTACTCCCTGAAACACATGATGACACTCTGACAATACCCACCATTACACATTGGCCACTACTGCGATACAGCCCACTGTATATCCCAACAGTGGTACTACAGGGAAATGCATCTAATGCACATGTCACATGCATAGTAGGGTGTTGCATTGCCATTCTTCACCTATGTGCAGCAACAACACTATCTGTACTACTGTGTGGCAATAGGTATTGTAATAGGAGTATGTGGCCCCGGAATGCTTTACCCTACAGATATACGGACATGCACACACACACACACACACTTGCCAGAACACAATGGGTATCCCATGCCTATCAACCCATTTGTATAACACTGTTGTGCTGATACTGCAAGGCTCTTGTAATATTACAGTATATGGGCTATCTGATCAACACCATCCTCATATGTGCCACTTACACACTAACCCTACATATACTGGGCCACTACACGGTGTTGCTCGATGCTTGCCTGTGGTATGGGACATGTGTGTGTTTGGCCCTACAACATGTAAGCCAATAGGGTAACATACAGTGGAGCAGCAGGTAACATCAGATAGAACAGGACCAAGAACAATGACATCTATCACAGTCTGTACACAGACCAAGGTACATATTCATGATAAACTGTTGACAATCACCATAAGTACACAGACCTCAGTACTGTATACAACCAGAGAATGCCCAGGTTATGCCTCAAATATAACCCCGACTATACATAACATGTGTAGCAGTCTGATATCTCACTGGCTTGTTATCAGATATGATGTCAATAAATTATGGTGTACAGAGCATATATATACATACTGCATGACATATGTACAAAGGTTGGCAGAGTTGTGGCTGGAGGCACAAACACAGGGCCAATATTGACATGTTGCTGTGATAACCTCATACATTTACTGTTGTAACAGGGTTTGTTGTGACATATGTCCTATGAGGTATATGAAGTCAGTAACTCTTATGGCTGGCACCATGTACTGACTGCAATCCTCACACTATGCTTCTGCAGTTCACAGATAGGTGCTCTGAGTAGCACAAGAAACAAAAGGCACCACACACTGCCCAGTCTGCAGATGACCCTACAGATGGGGGTTTCCTCAGAAACATAGCACTGTCATAACAGGTATTAAAACATGTAGACCAGCCATATCCACATACACATTCTGTCATGTCAGGCACTTTTCCCTCCTGTGTGTTGGCCTGTTTCCACAGTGTATGTTGTTAAGAGGTAAATCCCCAATCCATCTATGATGCTGTTTGCCAAACACCAGATCTAGGTCCTGCTCACAGTGAATGAAAAGGCTCAACACCAACATGATGTTCTTAGATACTGGAGTGTGTTTCCATGCAATTGGCTACGGGAATGTTACCACAGCTGTTCCACATGCAATCAGCTAGAGGAGGGCTGCAATTCGTGCAGAGGCCATCAGCTGATCATGAGGATCACTTACAAAACACATGCTGCTGCCTAAGCAAAGCAGGTATAGTTCTCCACATCCACCAGAGAGGGAGTGAGAGAGGCAGACAGAGGCACTGATAAGTCAGGGAGGGGGTGGGAGAGTAAAACCTAAGCATGTTTGTGTCACACACCTATCAGTACAGGGTATCAACCCCCTGACTATGTATTGCTATCACATGTCTATGCAAGTATTGGATGCACCACATAGCTTACATGTTGAGGAGCTCTCCAAATGTATATGTGATGGTGAGTGACATCTGCAACAGTGATATGGTAGGGATACGGTAGGTGTAGTACACATGCCTGTCCACATGAACAGATGTCAGCGTCAGCACAGCCACAGTCTCTCAGGGACTCTCACACATTGACATAATTGGCAGGGTCAGGAATATACTTTCTCACTAGTTAGCTTGCCACAATGCAGCACTATGCAGGTATCACATACATCACAGGGGTTATCCGGAGGTTAAATGGGCAAAGGGTATGTGGAGGTGTCTGACATCAGACAGCATGCTTCAGTATGCCAATGGGGGTTGTAGTCAGTGTGAATGTGGTCAAAGGCATCATACACCACACACACACACAGATACAGAGTGCCAGTACTGACATGCATGCGTGCATTGCTTCACGGGTGCATAGTGGTTTACTGTGCCAGAAGGCTATTCAAGGCTAGGTGAAGGGTATACCTTGGCATCAGGCCACATGACAATGGTCTGCAGTGTGGCTCAGGGTGTACTGTCTGGATTGGCCCACACAGGTGGGTATTGTATTCACCATCCAGTCACCTGGGTAACTATTGTGTGTGGCCATTGCTGTTCAATGCTTGCCATGTATGTGTTCTTTAGTCCATGACATGGATGCTGTCTGGGATGTGCAAAAATCCCACATGCATATACAGTGACATGTGGAACTGTACCTGGGGTGTCTGGCCCATGTTGTGTACACAGAATGTTATAATCAGATTTGTCTGTCCTGGCCTCATGTGCTGGGAACAGGTAATGGACAGCAGGTTGACACTGCACTTACATTGATAGCATGATACAGGTATTCCCTGGTGTCAATGGCATCTGTCCATACAGGGCATGTGTATAAGGCATGGTATGTCCTTTGTGGGTCACATTTGATGCACCACAGGTGTTGCAGGTTTCCAGTGGAGAGCATAGTGAAGGCGCAATGTCTGCATGTACGTGCATATTTTACTGATGGACAGGGTGCCATGCCCTCTATCATCCTCTGCAATCATACCATGGTTACTATCTGTGGGTAATATGCAGGGTACTACCAACATAGCAGTTGTTCCCTAAGCAAGTGTGTTTGTGTATGAAACGTGGGTTGAGAGTGTTCTCTGTGTAATACAAGGGTTGCTAACTTTGTTCACCAAGTCTTGTTGTCACATGTAGGGGTATGGATTGCCACCCCAGCTTCTTGGCTATTTCACATCTGTTATCCTTGTAAGGTGGACATTGTGACATATAATAGGGCCACCATATAAGAAATTTGCAAAACACACTCCACAATGAGTCCAGTTGTTAGGCACTCACAGCCACCTCCACACAGGATACGAATGACAAACAGACACACACAGACACACACACACACACACACACACACACACACACACACACACACACACACACACACACACACACCTGCCATGTCTGGGATTAGACCTCCTACCTAACTAGTTTATTACACTACAGGATTACGCAGTTATAGGATGCACCATGGAAATTACTGGGAGTACTCTTTCCCCAAAGGTGTATTTCACAGTGAATGATATCAGCAGGCTTGCCAACGTAGGGCATTTGAATTGTAGTAAATGTGCTAGCCTAAAAAGCATTGTTCCCTACACAGACATAGAAACACATGCACAAACATCCACACTTGCCATGTGTGGGAATAGAACCACTTCCAAAGTACTATATCAAACTACAGCATTACGCTGCTATAGGACGTACCACAGAAATTACTGGGCTACACCTTTCCCAAAGGTGTATTTCACAGTGAATGACATCAGCAGCCTTGCCAAGGTAGGGTATTTGAATTGTAGTGAGTGTGATTAGCCTAAAAAGCATTGCTTTCTACACAGACAGAGACACACACAGTTGCCATGTCTGGGATTAGAACTCCTATCGAACTAGTTTATCACACTACAGCATTATTCAGTTATAGGATGCACCATGGAGATTACTGGGCTACACCTTTCCCAAAGGTGTATTTCACAGTGGCTGACATCAGCAGACTTGCCAAAGTAGGGAATTTGTATTGTAGTGAGTGCGACTAGCCTAAAAAGCATTGCTTCATACAAAGACAGAGACACACACACACACACACACACACACACACACACACACACACACACACACACACACACAGTTGCCATGTCTGGGATTAGAACTCCTACCTAACTAGTATATCACACTACAGCATTACACAGTTATAGGACACACCACAGAGATTACTGGGTTACACTTTTCCCAAAGGTGTGTTTCACAGTGAATGACATCAGCAGCCTTGCCAAAGTAGGGCATTTAAAATTGTAGTGAGTGTGACTAGCCTAAAAAGCATTGCTCCTTACACAAAGTAACACACATAAACATCCACAGTTGGCATGTGTGGGAATAGAACCCCTACCAAAGTACTATATCACACTATAGAATTACACTGTTATAGGATGTACCACAAAGATTACTGGGCTACACCTTTCACAAAGGTGCATTTCACAGTGAATGACTTCAGCAGCCTTGCCAAAGTATGGCATTTGTATTGCAGTGAGTGTGACTAGCCTAAAAAGCATTGCTTCCTAAACAGACAGAGAGACACACACACAGTTGCCATTTCTGGGATTAGTCCTCCAAAGCAGAAATGCAAGCAACCTCCATCCCCCAACACAACCCAAATAACACATAGCCCACAGACTCAGTGTGCCACTCAACCACAGCCAATAAGGCAAAACAATATACCCAACACACTAGTCATAGATGACTCTATAGTCAGGCACACTGATGTCCCACTCACCAGGCTAAACAAGGAGAAGGTTACTGTCAGCTGCCTGTTGGGTGCCAGGATCCGCTACATAACCCACGCACTTGGGTCACTCCACAACAAGTACAAATATGACTCTGTCATTGTCCATCTTGGTGTGAATGACCTGAAATGTACCTCCCCAGACTACATGAAAAGAGACATGGAAGAGCTCTCTGATCTTGTAGCCCAGGCAGGTATGACCCTAGCCCTGAGTAGCATTCTGCCATTGCCCAGAATGATACCACAGTAAAAGGACAAAATAATTGACTTCAAAAATTGGCTAAGCTTCTGGTGTCATTCTAAGGGGATCCAGTATCTGTCTGCTTGGGATGACATGGTCAACAGACCACGATGCTTTACCACAGATGGCCTGCACCTGTCGCCCCTGGGATTACGGATACTGGCTAAGGCTCTTGCTGCCCCTATAGTGCCTTTTTTAGTCAAGGTTCAAATAAATTCACCACCATAACAGGTACAGGCAAGCAAAAACTGAGGGTAATGCTACTCAATGCTAGAAGTCTAAATCTCAAAATACACTCACTCGAGGAGAACATTGATATCTGTGCAGTGACTGAGACCTGGTTCAGGCCTCCAGAGAGCACCCCTGCACTACCAGGCTATAACTCATACCACACTTTTTGGCCATGTAATCCGGACCGAAACACCAAAGGCAGAGGTGTTTCCATATTCATTAAGGATATCCACACCTCCAGGCTAGTTGCTCAGCATAATGCATCCGAGGTAATCCAAGTGCAACTAACTCTGGGCAAAACTGCAATCCAAATTGTAGCTTGCTACAGGTTTCCCACCATGCCCCAGGATTCCCACTCCTCTTTTCTTGATGTACTGGAAAATATTAGGGTTCAACCAAACACCCTAATAATGGGCGACTTCAACTACCCCACCATTAACTGGGAAAACTACTCGTGTACCAACTCCTTAGCTCAACGCTTTCTGGAATTCATAAACTCCAATGCCCTGGATCAACTTATCCACACCCCCACCAGGGGCAACAATATCCTAGACCTAGTCATTACCAACATGAGTGACCGGTGTTCCACACCTGAAGTCAACTCCTCATTGGTCCAATCTGACCATAAGCTAATCACCTTTGATATCCACATCCTGCCCCCACCCCCATTAAGGAAACCACGGTAAATAAAATTCTCCAAAGCCAACTTCATGCTTCTTAAGACAGAAGTGGTGAACTTCATGACACCCATACAGATGGACAACACAGTTACAACTGCTGAATCCTACACAAATGCACTCTATAAGCACTTACACGAGTGCATGGATCATGCTATCCCAAACAGAACCGAGACGCTATCCTCCAAAAAAAGGAAGCCAATCTGGTGGTCCCCTGCAATAAACAATCTGTACAACAGAAGAAAGAAAGTGTTGTAAAAGAGAGTAAAATCCCATGAGTGGAGGAGCTCCCTGATCAGCCTCAGTAAGAATCTGCGATCCCTTATAAGATCCGCCAAAGCTTGCTACGAAAGCAAAATCACCACTAATTCTAAGGACAACCACAAAGCATTCTATAGCTATATTAAGAATCTCAATGGCAACACCCAGATCTGCTCTGAGTTAAAGCACAACGGCACGAAAATTACAGAACCAACTGATATTGCCAACATCCTGGCAGATAGGTTCAGTGCTAACTTTACCCCCCCCCCATCCCTTAAAGGGCCCATATCTATACAAGAAGAATGCAGAGTCCCTGTAATCACAACTATGCAGATAAAAGCTGCACTCTCTGAATCCAAAAACACAGCATCCATGGGACTGGACAACATCCCAGGCTGCATTTTACACGAACTTCAGAACAAACTGGCCCCCCACTTAAGCGCCATGTTCAAAAATAGCCTCGCATCAGCCTTTGTGCCCAATAAATTGCACACAGCAACAGTTATCCCACTCCACAAAGGGGGAGCCACCACTGATCCCGGGAACTATCGACCTATTAGCCTGATGAGCCTGGTCTGCAAGGCCATGGAACGTATCATCATGGAACTCATAAACAAAGACATTGGTAACCTCCAAACCCTGGATCCCACCCAATTTGGGTTTGTGAAAGGCAGATCATGCCTCCTGAACCTGATCGACTTCTTTGAAGCAGTCACCAAAGCCGTAGATGAGGGTAAGGTGGTTCACACAGCCTATCTTGACCTCGCCAAGGCTTTTGACACCATCCCCCATTCTAGAATTTTAGCTAAACTCACTATAACTATGTATAAATCCCTACATCACAAGATGGGTTGCCAACTGGCTCAATGACAGAACCCACACTGTAAAAGTTGCAGACTCCAAATTTGACCTCAAAGCAGTGACAAGTGGAGTACCACAGGGTTCCATCCTGGGACCTCTCCTGTTTGGTATCTACTTCTCTGAAGTACAGGCTAACACAGAAGGCCTCTGGCTAATGAAGTTCACAGATGACTGCAAACAAGGAGCCATAGTCAAGTCCCCAAATGATGTGGACATCCTACAGAAGGGCCTCGCTGAGACAGATGCCTGGTGTCAGAGCCATGGCCTCAAGCTCAATGCCAAAATGTGAAGTGTCATCCCCTTTGGTTAAAACTCTGTACCCTTGAACTACCACATAGGCAGCAATCTACTTAACACCGAATGTGTGATAAGAGACCTTGGGACCCAGGTGGACAGTAGTCTCTCCTTTGATAGTCACATTACCACAGTAGTCAGGAAGTGCTTCTATGTGGCACATCTCATCATAAAAGGGTTCTCATCCAGGAAAAAAGAGGTCATTGTTCCTCTCTACTCGACACTCATTAGACCCATTATAGAGTACAATGCCCCTTTTGGAATGTACCTTACAAGACATCTGCAGCAGCTGGAAAGGCCACAGAAGTACCTCACAAAGAGGATTACTGGCCTCAAACAAATGCCTTACACTGACCACCTCAAAAAACTCCAGCTTTACTCTGTAGCATATCGCCTACTCCGAGGTGATCTCTGCCTAACATATAATGCTATGTCAAACCCAGAGCTGTTGGACATGCTACACCTAAAAAAATCCCAATCCCTCTGAGCTACACGCTCTAGGGACCTAAACCTTGTCACCACAATAAACAGGACAGGCTGGAGGGATAGATTCCTGTTCCAGAGACTTCCCATACTCTGGAACAGGCTACCCATCTATGTCAAGCAAAGTTCTTCATTAGCACTCTTCAAGAAAAATCTTGATGAGTGGATGGGAAATAGGAAATACACCCTGGGGATCACTTCTGTGTGTCTCCTCAACAGTGGTGCAGGAAAATAACTTTCTTGGTTGGCGTAAGCCAGGGAACCTTGTTGGCTAGGCTTACATAGGCCCTTGGGCCAATAGCCTAGTACCTACCTATGAACCTATGAACTCCTACCTAACTAGTATATCACACTACAGCATTACACAGTTATAGGACGCGCCATGGAGATTACTCGGCTGCACTTTTCCCAAAGGTGTATTTCACAGTGAATGACATCAGCAGCCTTGCCAAAGTAGGGCATTTAAAATTGTAGTGAGTGTGACTAGCCTAAAAAGCATTGCTCCCTACACAGACAGAGACACACAAACACACACACAGTTGCCATGTCTGGGATTAGAACTCCTACCTAACCAGCTTATCACATTACAGCATTATGCAGCTGTAGGACGCGTCCCAGATATTACTGGGCTGCATCTTTCCCAGTGAATGACATCAGCAGCCTTGCCAAAGTAGGGCATTTGAATTGTAGTGAGTGTGACTAGCCTAAAAAGAATTGCTACCTACACAGAAACACATACACACAAAACACACGGTTACCATATCTGGGATTATAACTCCTACTTAACTAGTTTATCACACTACAGCATTACGCAGTTATAGGACACTCAATGGAGATTACTGGGCTACACTTATCCCAAAGGTGTATTTCACAGTGAATGATATCAGCAGCCTTGCCAACATCTGGTATTTGAATTGTAGTGAGTGTGACTAGCCTAAAAAGCATTGCTCCCTACATAGACACACACACACACAGTTGCCATGTCTGGGCTTAGAACTCCTACCTAACTAGTTTATCACACTACAGCATTACACAGTTTTAGGACACACCACAGAGATTACTGGGCTACTCCATTCCCAAAGGTGTATATCAAAGTGGATGACAGCAGGCTCGTCATAGTAGGGATATGGGGAGGGCAGTGTGTGTGCATGGGCCATAACCTATTGATCTAGAGGTTGACACTCCACATTCAGGCACACACAGGGTTATATTCCGCAGGCACGTGTATACAGCTGCTAGATGACTACTGCCTTGTACAGTCATGTTGCACAGCTAGCATTTGCACCACATAGTCTGTAATGCTGATGGATACCAATGGCTAATTTCTACAGTGTGTGACATTTACATATCATGTGGTTGTAGCCATTTGGCTGTGTGCAAGGTGGGACAGGCCTCAGGATGGATGGCTCTTTGTCACAGTCACTCTCTTCCACACATCTACGTATGTCTACTTTTGCCATAGTATAGTGTGTTGTCCTTGGATATATGTTTGTATTCCTATCCAATGTGTGTGCAAAGCATGACTGCTGCATACTGAGGAGTGTATGTACTAACATCTGCAAGTGTCAGATATGTATGGTCCACTATTGATTGCAGACATGGGCTTCATTTGTTTAAGTGTGTGAGCATGCCAGTATGTCCTTCTGTATTGAATGTGTGGATCCATTCCAGGTAGTTTGTACTCCAGTGCAGACTGGTGTGTTGTACACCTACAGGTAGCAAACTGTTTCTGCAGGGTATCTGTAGATCATTTGGCAATATGGGGGTCAAACTGAGTGAGGGATAGTGTGTACTGTACGTGATTGTATCTGTGCTGCTTCTGCTACATGGTACTGGTGTTAGCAGAGATATTCAGACATGTGTACTGTTATACACTGTGATGTCTTATGTCCTCAAGTACTGTCGGGTGGACATTCTTGCTCACAGTGATGTCCTGGGGAACAAGGGTGAATGCAGCTGTGTCTGGTATTGTGGGCAAACACCTACATATTCATGGAAAGTTATACCATTCTGGAGTAGGAGGTGCCGACACTTGCTGCTGGGTCTGTGTATCCGGTTCAGCAACTTGGTACAGTGCTGGCAGAGGATCCCATACTTGTACATCCATCAACATGACAGTATGGCCTTATCTTGCTGTGGCAATACCTCACAGCTGTACAGATTCACACAGGTTACCCAGAGGCAGGAGCCATAAGTTAGGACATTACCCCTATTGTGGTGTACGGGCAGGTTTGTAGCCACCCATTTTTGTGTTTGCAGCCAGGGATAGTGTGTGCTCACAGCTGTGTGTCAGACCTTGCACATTCCATGCTGCCCATGCTCTCACCCCCCTCTATTATTCTATCCTCTTCCATACATTATGCATACATCCTCTGATACTTTCCCTAAGGTTATCATCTCATCACAGCTGTGTTTTGGTGTTGGCCCACAGTTCATGCAGTGGGGCATGGTGGACATGTTACTGTGGTTTGTCCACATGGCCTTGCATATGGCTTATGTGGAGTGTGTTATGTTATTTGGGTGTCCATGACAGAACATGCATTGGCAGTACATGTGAGACACAGGCCTTTGGCAGAGGCCTGCAGGCCATTTGGTGGTGATGCAGGCCAGCTGTGGCAGGCCGTTGCATTTTGTCAGTCCTACAGTTCCAGACTGCCATACAGTATATTCCCCTGGGGTGACTGGGTAGGTGTGCTAGGTGTTCTGTCAGTATAGATCAGGTGGTGTGGATGTTGGCAGGGTGCTACCTACAGTTAGGGACACACCTGCATGGGACATCTGCACTGCATGCTGCATTCTTTTGCTGTTGTCATATACAGGTGGGGGTCATATTGTACCTATGCCCAATAGCAGGGATGCAACCAGAGAGGTACCTGTGGGTGGTGTTTAGGTGAGCTGGATACATGTGTGCTATGGACACTACTTGCGTCTGATGCACAGATATGCATGGGACATTCCAGTTATGTTGGCATGTGCAGGTACATCAGCTGTTTCCAAATACATCAGTCCTATCACCTTTGTGATTTGCAAGTGTTTGAGCAGACGACACCGGTATTCCCTACTACAAGCCCAGATAACGTGATGCATACCTGTATGTACAATTCCAAGGGTGTGTCCATTTCAAAGTTACACATTATATACTATATGTCTGGGGTACTTTCTCCTGTGTATTGCTTGTATATCTAGCCCAACAGCCATGCCATGTCAATCTCTCAGATGGTGACACATATTACCACCATACATTTACAATGGCTTACTGCTAGCATGTGTTATACTGGTGGGAATTGTCTTTGGCACGGCAGTTGTGAGGACTTGGCCTTGTCATCAGCAGTAGTGGGCAATAGCCACCAGGTCATACCTCAACATACATACATACTGACCAGTCTCACACAATATGAAATAAACACCATCCTAACACACACATACCTGCATATTGTACAAATGCTACAATCTATCCTGCTACATTGGCCACCTCTGGGCATCTGTGCTCCACTGGTATTATACCTACACATACATGTTACTATATGTCTACATAAGATTGGGGGGGCACACCTGACTGTTACTACATGTCTACATAGGATTGGGGGGGGGCCACACCTGACTGTTACATGTCTACATAGGATATGTGGGGCACACCTCACTGTTTCTACATTGCTACACAGGATTGGGGGGCACACCTAACTGTTACTACATTTCTACATAGGATTGGGGGGGCACACATGACTGTTACATGTCCACATAGGATATGGGGAGGCACACCTGACTGTTTCTACATTGCTACACTGGATTGGGAGTGCACACATGACTGTTACTACAGTTCTACATAGGATTTGGTGGGGGCACACCTGACTGTTACAACTTGTACATTGGATTGGGGGGGGCACACCAGCCCGTTACTACATTTCTAAATAGGATTGTGGGGGCACACCTGACTGTTACTACATTCTACGCAGGATTGGAGGAGGGGGGGCACACCTGACTGTTACTACATTTCTACACAGGATTGGGGGAGGGGGCACACCTGACTGTTTCTACATTTCTACACAGGAGTGGGGGGGGGCACACCTGACTGTTTCTACATTTCTACATATGATTGGGGGCACACATGACACTTGTACACATTTGCTATAACTGTACTGGTATGTCAGGTACTCCATTTAATTCTGTATTCTAACCTGTCATGCTGACTAGAGGCATCTCAGTGTACTACAGGTCTTAGGTTTGATTGACCTTCATATTGGTTTCTGACTTCCTACCCTTCAGAACTAACATCCCACTGCCTGACCTGATGTAGTCTGTCTGTGTAGGCCTTGGGGGGTTACCCATAGGCATCATTCAGAGGCCTTGCCACAGCCTTTGTTTGTGATTGTCTACACCTGTCCTGCTGGCTGGGACTGTTGTTGGGTATGTGAACCTCCCTGACTGACATGTGTGTGTCATATGGACACACATGTAGCCCAGCACATTTCCTGCAGTGGGTTTTTGTCACCATGTGTAGTACTGGCTACTATGGTGACACCAGTATTTGTTACAGATCTCATGCTGCCACTATAGGTGTCTACTATCTGCTGGCATCCCATTCAGCCACTCGATTCCCTTGCATGCTCACATCCATACAATAGATACAAGTAACAACACATACTACTCCAATCAGCAATTGGTAAGGAGAGTGACTTACCTTGTGGGTTTGCCAGTATTGAGGATGGTGCTGGAGGGCTGCCTATGTCGGATGCACATAGTACACTCCCTATACATGGTTGAGCACAGGTAGTGTCATGTTTGGCATTCCTTTTTCTGTATGTGTGAGTCAGAGAGAGGTGTCATTCCCTGGGTCCCTACTGTGTCAGTGTATGTGCTATGCGTTGCCTCTTTGCCAAGGCCAGGGCATACTGGGCACACCTCCAACTGCCTACTGGGGCAGCTCAGGTTGTTCCTGCTCTTAGTCACTCTGTGCCTGTGCAGGCATTGGTGGGGGGACTGTGTGGCCCTGCCCCATGCTGTTCCTACTGCAGCTTTTTCTGCAGGAACATATTATGTAGTATGGCACATACGATAACAATTTGAGTACATGTAGCTGGTGAGTACTGCAAGGCTCTACCAGATGTGTCCAGATACCGGAACCGTGACTTGTGCATCCCAAACACACACACTATTATGACTCTGGTCTGTGCGTGTGCCTCATTATGGAGTTCTTGTTCGGGTGTGTGCGTGCATTTCTGATGGGTGTCATCAGCCATGGCTCCAGTGCGTAACCAGCATCTCCCACTTGGTGACTATAAGGGATCTCCCCATTGGTAAATCTCTGGTACAGCTGTGTCAGATGCCAGATGTGGGAATTGTGATAGCTTCCAGAGCAGCTCGCACACACATTCATTATAATGCCCTGGACATCACACTCAACCTGGCAGTTGATGGAGAGGAAACCCCTGCTGTTGATGTAGACCCTACCCTGCTCACCAGGTGGTGCTTTGATGCATATGTGCGTGCAGTCTATAGCACCCACCACCTCAGGGTATTCTGCTATTTGGTGGAAGAGACGCATATTGCTGGCTAACACCTCACGGGTATTGAGGAAATATACGTGCTCACTGGCATGTGCTGACATGGCATCCAGGAACTGGTGGAATACCATGGATGCTGACGCCTGTGAGATCCCCATGATATCCCCAGTTGGACTTTGGAAGGTACCTGTGGCTAGTATTCCTAGGCCTACACATACCTTGGTATCCACTGGGATGGGTTCCCCTCTGTTAATTCTGTGTGTCAGGCGTGGCTGGCACAGCTCAACAATTTGCTGTAGGAGGTCCCTGTCCACCCTATAGAGCTCCACTATCTCTAGCTCATTTAGCCCTAGGTAGGTTACCTTGGGTCTGTACACCCTTCTCCGTCTCCTCACTGTGGGTTGGGGTTGGTCGACAGCATTCTCATCCTCACCAACCTCAGCCTCTTCCACATGCTGATGTCTGATAGCTGCTGCAGCCCCTATCATTTTGTTGTTTTTGTTTGTTAAAAATTCCTCACTTGTATACACCTGTGGTGTAGAGTATGTGGGAAAAAACAGAGGGAAAGGTGTTTGCATAATTTATAGTAGTGTTCTGGGCTGGGCTGGCTGCTGCCTGTGTAATTGGCTGATTCTGATACATTTCACCTGCCAGCTATGCTTGTTCTTCTAGATTAGCCTCCTACTGCTGTTTTCCCTTCCCATTGCCTTCCTGTTTAAGCCTGGGGGTGCGCCGTGCAAACACAGTGCTCAAATGTGCACAGAGCTGCTATTTCGTGGTTTAATTTTTTTTCCTTTAAAACCCGGTGAGCGGCACGCACACTGTAAAGAGTGCTAGGCAGCCTCAGACACACCCCCTTGCTTAGCTCTGCTAAGCTAAGGGCAAACCTCAGCCACAGGGCTCCAATATGCTTATAGTATGCTTGACACACACGCCAATGATGTCAGCTAACTCCTAGGCTTGCACCAAGCTATTCCTGCTCTTACACTGTTGGGTGCTTACTAGCATGCAGGGGGAATCTGGGATTCAGTATCATTCCCCTTATTTGCACAGGAATGCCTGCTGATGCATAGTTACAGGTCCCACAATGAGCCTTCCCCCTTAGGAAACACTATTCACTGGCCATTTTGTCTTCTGCCTGCCATTGAGTATAATGGCAAAATAGTGATTTTGGTTAGAATGCTTATTTTAGGTTTTTTTTTTCTTATTTTTCACCCGATCCCGTTTGCGTGCCTCTGCCCTACGCTTAAACAGCTGAGATCAGCTAAAAAAAATAAAAGTTGATTTTTTTTATTTCTGCAACTGTTTTCCATGCCAACGGCCTTAAAATTGGCCATTGGCATGTTTTCTACATAATATCCACCCTTTATTTGGAGCTGTCATGGCTCCATTTTCTAGTTTGCAGAAATGTACTCTGTTACTGGCGGAGTACATTTCTGCAGAATACACTAGTCCTGCACGGCCGGCTTCCAGCTTTCTGGATCACAAATTCACCTCATTTGCATGGATTTCTCCTGCAAATGGGTAATTTGCATACCAGGGCCGAGTCCATGCAGGACTAGTGCAGGAGCGCTCGTGCACGTCCCTACAGCTTTTTCCTGGATCGCACAGCAGACATATTGCCTGCTGGAGCTCCTGCACTAGTCCTGCACACTGTGCAGAGCTTGCTGAATCCGGGGGAATATCAAACCCAGATTCAGTATGAACAAAAAGTGCATCATACCTTTAAAAAATGCAATGTTTTTTATTTAGTACAAAATCTTATAATATGATAATAATCTCTATACAAACTATATCTGGTAAATCAGTGGTGGACCGATAAAAAGGTATGAGACATCAAAAAATATATATTTTATACAGTAAGAAAGGCCCTACATGTCATGGTATTGTATGAGGAGGTTGGGAGTGTCAGAGGAGTATGTAAGAGTGATACAGGATATATACTAGGACAGTGTGACAGCGGTGAGGTCTGCGGTGGGAGTGATGGATGCGTTTAGGGTGGAGGTGGGATTACATCAAGGATCAGCTCTGAGCCCTTTCTTAATTGCAATGTTGATGTAAAGGTTGACAGACGAGATCAGACAGGAGTCCCCGTGGACTATGATGTTTGCAGATGACATTGTGATCTGTAGTGAGCATAGGGAACAGGTGGAGGATACCCTGGAGAGATGGAGATATACTCTAGAGAGAAGAGGAATGAAGGTCAGCAGGACTAAGACAGAATATATATGTGTGAATGAGAGGGAGGATAGATGAATGGTGGGGATGCAAGGAGTAGAGGTGGCAAAGGTGGATGAGTTTAAATACTTGGGATCAATAGTTCAGAGTAAGGGTGAGTGTGGAAGAGAGGTGAAGAAGAGAGTACAGGCAGGATGGAGTGTGTGGAGAAGAGTGTCAGGAGTGATTTGTGACAGACGAGTACCAGTAAGAGTGAAAGGGAAGGTCTACAAGAAGGTAGTGAGACCAGCTATGTCATATGGGTTGGAGAGAGTGACATTGACAAAAAGGCAGGAGTTTGAGCTGGATGTGGCAGAGTTAAAGATGTTAAGATTTGCACTGGGTGTGACGAGGGTGGACAGGATTAGGAATAAGTATATTAGAGAGTCAGCCCAGGTTGGATGGTTTGAAGACAAAGCCAGAGAGGCAAGATTACATTGGTTTGGACATATGTTGAGGAGGGATGCTGAGTATATTGGGAAAAACATGCTAAGGATGAAGCTACCAGGTAACAGGAAAATAGGAAGGCCTAAGATAAGGTTTATGGATGTTCATAGGTAGGTACTAGGCTATCAGCCCTGGGGCCTATACAAGCCCAGCCAAAAAGGTACCCTGGCTTTTGCCACCCAAGAAAATTATTTTCCTGTGCCACTGTCGAGCAGAGCCACAGAGGTGATCCCCGCGGTGAATTTCCTATTTCCCATCCAGTCATCAAGATTTTTTTTGAAGACTGCTAATGAGGAGCTTTGTTTGATATAGATAGGCAGTTTATTCCAGAGTATGGGAAGTCTCTGGGACAGGAATCTATCCCTCCGGCATGTTCTGTTTATTGTGGTGACAAGGTTTAGGTCCCTAGAGCGTGTAGCTCGGAGGGATTGGGATTTCTTTAAGTGGAGCATGTCCAACAGCTCTGGGTTTGACATAGCTTTGTATGTTAGGCAGAGATCACCTCTGAGTACGCGATATGCAACGGAGTAAAGCTGGAGTTTTTGAGACGGCCTGCGTAGGGCATGTGTTTGAGGCTGGTAATCCTCTTTGTGAGGTATTTCTGCGGCCTTTCCAGTTGTTGTAGATGTCTTGTGAGGTACATACCAAAAGGGGTGCTGTACTCTATAATGGGTCTAATGAGTGACGAGTAGATTGGAACAATGACCTCTTTTTTTCTGAATGAGAAACCTTTTGTGATGAGGTGTGCCACGTAGAAGGATTTCCTGACTACTGTGGCAATGTGATTATCAAAGGAGAGACTACTGTCCACCTGTGTCCCAAGGTCTCTTATCACACTTTCGGTGTTAAGTATATTACCACTTATGTTGTAGTTCACGGGTACAGTGTTTTTACCAAAGGAGATGACAATGCACTTTTTGACATTGAACTTGAGGCCATGGCTTTGATACCAGGCATCTGTCTCAGTGAGGCCCTTTTCTAGGATGTCCACATCGTTAGGAGTTTCGATTATGGCTCCTAGTTTGCAGTTATCTGTGAACTTCATCAGCCAAAGACCTTCTGTGATAGCCTGTACTTCAGAGAAGTAGATACCAAACAGGAGAGGACCCAGGACTGAACCCTGTGGTACTCCACTTGTCACTGGTCTGAAGTCGGATTTAGAGTCTGCTACTTTCACAACGTGGGTTCTATCAGTGAGCCAGTTGGCAACCCATCTTGTGACATAGGGATTTATACCTCGTTTAGTGAGTTTATCTATAATTCCAGGGTGGGGGATGGTGTTGAAAGCCTTGGCCAAGATCTAGATAGGCTGTGTGAACCACCTTATCCTTGTCTACGGCTTTGGTGACTGCTTCAAAGAAGTCTGTCAGGCTTAGGAGACATGATCTGCCTTTTACAAACCCGAACTGGGTGGGGTTCAGAGTTTGGAGATTACCAATATCTTTGTTTATAAGTTCCATGATGATACATTCCATAGCCTTGCAGACCAGGCTCGTCAGGCTAATGGGGCGGTAGTTCCTGGGGTCCGTGGTGGCTCCCCCCTTGTAGAGTGGGATAACCATTGCTGTGTGCCATTCAGCAGGCACAAAGCCTGAGGTGAGGCTATGACTGAACATGGTACTTAAGTGGGGTGCCAGTTCATTTTGTAGTTTGTGTAGAACACAGCCTGGGATGTTGTCTGGTACCATGGATGCTGTGTTCTTGGCTTTGGAGAGTGTGGTTTTTACCTGTGCAGCCGTGATTACAGGAACTTTGCATTCTTCCGGTATAGAGATGGGCCCTTTAGGGGATGAGAGGGGGGTAAAGTTAGCACTGAACCTATCTGCCAGGATGTTGGCAATATCAGTTAGGTCTGTATATTTAGTGCCATTGTGCTGTAACTCAGAGCAGATCTGAGTGTTGCCATTGAGATTCCTGACATAGTTATAGTATGCTTTGTGGTTGCCTTTAGAATCAGTGGCGATTTTGTTTTCATAACTAGCTTTGGAGGATTTTATCAGGGATCGCAGCTTCTTACTGAGGCTGACCAGGGAGCTCCTCCACTCATGGGATTTTACTCTCTTTTGCAACAGTTTCTTCCTTCTGTTGTACAGTTTGTTTATGGCAGGGGACCACCAGATTGGATTGCTTTTTTTGGAGGATAGCGTCTTGGTTCTGTTTGGGAGAGCACGATCCATGCATTACATGAGTAAGTGCTTATAAAGTGCAATTGTGTAGGATTCAGTAGTCATAACTGTATTGTCCATCTGCATGGGTGTCATGAAGTTCACCACTTCTGTCTTAAGAAGCATGAAGTTAGCTTTGGAGAAATATTTTACCATGGTTTCTTTAATGCGGGGTGGGGGCAGGATGTGGATATCTAGGGTAATTAGCTTATGGTCAGATTGGACCAATGAGGTGTTGACTTCAGGTGTGGAACACCGGTCACTCATGTTGGTAATGACTAGATCTAGGATATTGTTGCCCCTGGTGGGGGTGTGGATAAGATGATCCAGGGCATTGGAGTTTATGAATTCCAGAAAGCGTTGAGCAAAGGAATTGGTACAACAGTAGCTTTCCCAGTTAATGGTGGGGTAGTTGAAATCACCCATTATTAGGGTGTTTGGTTGAATCCTAATATTTTCCAATACATCAAGAAAAGAGGAGTGGGAATCCTGGGGCATGGTGGGGGATCTGTAGCAAGCTACAATTTGGATTGCAGTTTTGCCCAGAGTTAGTTGCACTTGAATAACCTCAGCTGCATTATGCTAAGCAACTAGCCTGGAGGTGTGGATATCCTTAATGAATATGGACACACCTCCACCTTTGGTGTTCCGGTCCAGGTGACATGGCCAAAAAGTGTGGTATGAGTTATAGCCTGGTAGTGCAGGGGTGATCTCTGGAGCCTTGAACCAGGTCTCAGTCACTGCACAGATATCTGTGTTCTCCATTTTAAGGAGTGCCTTGAGTGAGTGCATTTTGAGATTTAGACTTCTAGCATAGAGTAGCATCACCCTCAGTTTTTGCTTGCCTATTCCTGTTACGGTGGTGAATTTGTCATTTTAACCTTGCCTAAAAAGGCACTATAGGGGCGGTAAGAACCTTAGCCAGTATCCAGAATCCCAGGGGTGACAGGTGCAGGCCATCTCTGGCAAAGCATCGTGGTCTGTCGACCATGTCATCCCAGGCAGACAGATACTGGTTCCCTTTAGAATGGCATGTGGTGAGAGAGGACATGCAGGTGGTTGGTGTGACAGAGAAAGATGCAGAGGACAGGAAGAAATGGAAACAGATGACCTACTGTGGTGACCCCTAATGGGAATAGCCAAAAGAAGATGATGATGATGACCTTCAGTGACTGATATTGATACATAAAACTCATTAAAAAGCAGCATAGAAAATGACCTACATGTATACAGAGAACCTGGACCTAATATCTGTTTTCTGCCTTGTGATTACAATCTTCTCTCCACAGTCAGATTATCCATTCTCCTTGAACTTTTGTCCATTGCTTTTAACTTCATGTAATTTCTTTTAGAAATGAGTTGCCATGTTCTTCAGAACTTTTCTAGTTTCTAACCATCTCACTTCATCTGGTTTACTTGATTGCATTTTTGTGTTCTACTAAAGATAGCAGAAGAGGCATGGAAAGAATGTGGGTTATCAGATAATCATAAAACCTACAACTCACTCATAAATAAATACTCAGATCTTACAGCTCCCCACAAAAGGAATACCTGAACTATATGACCCTTCTTTATTTTGTCTATGGACAGCAAAGGAACATACCCTTCTTTTTGACTAACACTGTGCTGCTAATCTTGAGATGCAAGGCAACTTGTCCCAGGATTGAACTCTGTGCATACCACTGATTAATGCAACTTCTCCATAGTGAACTCCGTATAATCATCAGCAGACTGAACATAGTTGTGAGCATACAGACATGCTGTCCTTCAACTACTTAATTTCTTTAATGTGAGATATGCATGGGTTTATTTCATTGCTTTCCTGCTAATTTCCGAAGACTGTCTTTCTAAAATGCGTATACACCTGTGGTTTTCATCTACTCCTGTTATACAAAACTGAATGCACATGTCCTAAATGTCTGGACAAACTATTAATATTTAAAATGAGTTAAACTAAGTATGTAAGCCTTATTGTACTAAACTATTTCTCATTTTATGTAACTAACTCATAACAAAAATTAGATGTTTGTGTGTCATCATGCATAGACACACACACACACACGCACACAGATACATTTTAGCTTTGTTTCACCTTTTTATTGTATTTAAAATAAGTTGCATCCCTTTGTTTGATTTGTTTGTTTGTGTTGTCCCCCACATATTTATTTTGCCTTTATTACTGTCCTTTATAGTGTTGTGCTTTTTCGTGCTTTTTTCCACTTCATATCACTCCTCATTTTCATTATCAGTAACAATCGCAGTTTGTCGTCATTGCATATTTCTTAAAAAACTATTGTTGTCTTCTTTTCATTTGACGCTTTTAGCATTTCTGACACAGCGATTAGTTTATCCTAGCCCTATTATGTATCCCCACCAAAGAAAGTCACTATCTCATTTTTTTAGAGAGCATGCTCGTTTTAAAATATGTGAAATTATTTTAACCTTAAGCTGGAACTTTTAGTAACAGACATCTGAAGCAGTGAAGACTATTGCAAGTTTCAGAAACCATGAAACGTTTGCACTGTGCTTATTTTAATAAGCACTTGAAGATTTTTCCACTCTGCTAAGAAAGAATTGTAGTATTCATTTAAGCAGATGCCATAGGGAGAATAAATCAGACTTTACCACTAACTTCAGTCTGCACTAACTACTGGATATCTAATTAACACCTTATTTTTCATTGGCTGGGCTCCATTAATTTTCATTATACTGTTTCAGTAAATTGAAAGGGACTTTTTCTGAGCAACGATATAACCCACTGTGATCTAACTAGTGAGGATTGTAGACAGAGTATGTGCTAAGGAAATGCATCCTTGTAAGTAAGTAAAATACATCATGAATTGGATAATGCTTGTAGTGGAAGATGAAGAAATGAATGAATGAATCAATCAATCAATAAGTAAAATAATACGGAATATCAAACTCTCAAATGTTGCACAATAGATTATTTATCATACAATACAAATGACAAAATAAAACCTTGCTTTGTCCAAGTATTCAACAATTTAAACTCAGTGAGCAGTAATAAATGATTTTCTACAGATGCACAGACAATCCTTTTGGACTTTTTGGGTTTCAGATAAATGCTTTATTTTTAATTAATGGTGAAAAGGGTCTCATGCTTTCATCCACCATTGCTACTGTTAATATACAAAAAAAAAAAATACTTGCACACACATATTATTAAAATGAGGAAAGGTAAAAAAAATGGGGCAGCAGACATTAGGAATGAGCATGTCAGATGTTCTGTTTTGAACAATACCAGTCGTGATAGTTTTATCTACATAAGTACACAATTAATGGACTGGAACACTTGACTCAGTTCAATAACACAGTGAATGCATGATATTTTTTATTTTAGACATTAATCAGCAAAGCTTTTATCTCTGGTAAGTTTACATGTTGCCAAATACTCACTGGTCTTGCCTAATAATGACCTAACCTTACACTTTATGCTATTAGTAACCCAGCTCAGTAGCTTTTAACAAGCTGCTATTTGTACCCATAGTATAAACCTTGATTCTTCCCACCTTCATTTGCCAGCTGTGTGCGTCTGAACAAACGACTTAACCAGATAGTGCACCAGGGTTACCCCTGAAAATGGCCATACCTAATTAACAAATATATAAAAAACTTAAAAAAAAAAAAAAGACACCAACTCTAACTTGGGCTTCATTCTCCCTACCTTTTACAATGATAGTTGCTACAGTGGACCCCTTTCAAACTCAGGATAGATGCTCCCAGTGGTAGAACAGCACTAACCACACTTATGTGTCTATTCATCCCCTATAGAAAAATGTGGATGAGAGAGTCACAAAATTCCTGAACAACATACTTGTCTGAAAGACGTCAAACAACATCTGTGCTTCATACCTTCTGGCTTTACGTTATTGCCCCTGCCTATCCACATTTTTTTTTTGCTAAGGTAGCTCTATGCTCTTCAACTTAATAGCCTGACTCAAAGGACTGGACATTAAAAATACGTGTGCTCTTGTATAAGTTTTGTGCATTCATACCTGATTTCTATTTCCACCTAATAATAATGAAATGCAGAGCAAACATGCACACAAATTATGTAACTGTAGGAACAACAGCAGCAAATCTAGCCGTGCCAAGCAGCAAAATAACAACAGCAGCTGACTGTACCTCGTGCGCAGCAGCTACAATTGCTTTATAAAGAAAAAATATATTTAGTATGTGTGATACAGCACATTGGCAAAGCTAAATAATTCTATTTGGATGTTATCTACAGGGACCAAACGCACAATGAAAGGAAATAGTGTTCATAACTTTGGACTTGTTAGTGAGGCGTACAAAATGTAAATGTTTCTTAAAATGCACCTCTACCCCATCATACAAGGCCATCAGTCTTGGTCCTCAGTGATCATTCTGAATATGTTGGTGCTACTGTCGTAGCCTTTCAGAAAAACAGATAGATTAAATTGGAGAACTGCTTCTAGTATAGACATATAAACCTATAACTAATAACCTCTAAGGCACAGTAACATGTGGGATAAATTTGGGTTGCCTGGCTAGGCTTATGAAGGTCCCAGTGGTCATTAGCCTAGTATGCACCTATGAACATGTGAACCTAAAAGGGCAGAAGCCATTTATAAATCTTCTTCCATATCCATCCATCCTCAACCCCTTTTCCCATTTTGCACATGGGGTAGGGGTGTCACGTCAGCAGTGACAATCATCTCAAACCATGGCTTATACTGCCGGGTGCCTAGCCCTGCCATGATAGTTCATTTGTACCACATACTCGCACACACTCTCACCTACTGCACATATATGAGGTTCCAAAGTTTTCTTCAGAATATGCATAGTATGAGTCCACTTTCTGCAATGCGAGTAGGTGCACTGTATATTGTTTAATTCCATCTTATTTTAATAAAATAGATATGCTATGATAAGACAGTTTTTCTTCACTGCTCAGCAAAACACTCACCCATCATTCTAAACTTAACAGCTATTACATTTTTGTCCCATTTCTGCATATCCAGCTAGAACTTTATCTTTTCTAGACCTGTAGTTCTGATCTAGAGACTTTCTTATTATATGCTTACCATATTCTTAAAATACCAACACTACATATAAAACTAAAGAACTCCCCTGCTACTACAAAATAGCTACATTTACAGTGAACCAACTTTATAAAACACACAACTGCCTTGCATTAAAACAATTAAACTGACTTGAACTGCAAAACCAGTTGACTTACTCACAACTCATCATTGCCCATAAACTTTTGTACTCTCCAGACAAATGCCCAGCATTACAAAATACTCTACTCTACTATTCACAAACTAGAGACCTTCACCTTAGCAATAAACTTTTACTATGTAGCAGGAAGACATTCAACACTGTTGGGAGACTCTCTACTCGTTTGTATCAAAACTTTGGAATGAAATCCCCATATTATTAAAACAGATAGAAAACTTAAATAGTTTAAAAACTTTGCTTAAACCACACCTATGCCAAAGATGGTTCTGTTTTTCTTGCTCATGTGGCCAACTGTACTCAGATTACTTTTCTCCAACTCTTACAGCTACTTTGCTTCCCAGTCTTTTTGGACCTTATCGCCCCTCATACTGCACTAATTTCCTAAACTCTTACTTCTCCTCCTTCTCTCACCACTAACTACAATTCTTCCCATGTCCATTTATCTTCCTGCTCATTTCCATAACTTCTCCTTTCATATCTCTCTTACAATCGTTCAAGCTAGATTTTACTTGTCTGTCTGCAAAACATCCCAGTCTGAGAGTCTGATCTTTTCCCTGCAGCCATCATGCTATAAATGCATTAATTGTTACTGTATATTTCTCTATTCAGTAATTATCCAATTTATGTTAATTTCTCTTTTTGTGTTAAAATGCTATGTTCATGTAAGAAATATTTTAAAATATGTAAAAATCATGCAAATAAGTTCACGTATAGATGTTTTGCACTACAATTATAAATGCACATCATGATGAGCTTTTCTCCCCAGGCCTCCTCTGAAAATGGGTTTTACCCAGTTGGACTTTTCCCAGTCAACAAAGATTCTTAGGTTACTGCTAGTTTAACTGCACTTTTGAGCCATTTCAAGCCTAGCCAATTACCACACATGGGAATCACACCCTGCATTTTCTGCCTGTAAGGTAAACATTTTAAACATTATGCCAACCTCCCAATCTCCCACCCTAAAATAAATCAATAGTATGCTTCAAATCTAATAGCATGTGATTTCTGTCATAAGGTACTTCATAGTTATACATGCATAATAACATATTGTTTCCATTAAGAACATTTTAGCATATACCATCACCTATAGTTATTCTGTTTCATTTCAATAGATTCTCATGATCTTGCATTATATGTCATTATATTTATTTATTTTACATTTGTTGACCAGGGAAGTCTGACTGGGCACAAGGGTCCCCGTCAGCAATTAAAATAAATGTTACAATGTCTAAATAAACAAGTTAGTAACTCTGCATGCAGTAGTAAGATTTCTTATACAAATTACATTCTAAACAGATATAATTCAATACCTATGCAGATAGTTGTCACAGTACAGAGTACTAAGTTATTTACAAATGGTAGAAAGCAAAATGTTGATTTAATTATGAGATATAAATGAGATGATAAAAGAGTTAAGAGATGCATAGGTAGAAGGTGGAGTGGGTGAAGATAAGCGTGATAGCTGGTAACAGAGTAGTGGCAAGCTCTGTAATAGCAGAAGAGGATGAATAAAATAGAGATGTTAGAGTTACCCTGGAGATGTACAGCTAAAGATCCAGGATGTTGAGGGCTGTTTTCTTTGATGAGCTTTTAATATCTGTTGGTTTTCAAGAAGCATGAGAATATGTGGGAGAATATTCCAGAGGGTAGCTGCAGAGTTTGAGTATAAGGAGGCTCCCTGTGCACTTTGGATGTTAGAGACGGATGGGAGGAGTTTGTCTTTAGAGTGAAGAGCTTTGTTAGGGTGGTAGTGTTGAAGCATGTCTTTTAGTGCCAGCTACTTAGGGTAGTATACGAGAGTCTAAGCTAGTAGTAGCTGACTATAGGGGTGGTGATGTGTGAGTTCCAATTTAGTTGTTTAAGGGCAGAACAGTAATGAGTTCTAATTGGGTGATTTGAAGCAAAGTGAGCTATTTTATTGTAGCATTGTTCCAGCTTTGTTTGTGTGGACATTTTTAGGTTAGTAAGGAGTGGTGAGGCATACTGTAGGGTAGGCTTTAGCTGTAGTTTCTCTGGTTCTGTCTGTTAGATAGGATTTTGTTCTAGGCAGAAGGCTGAGCTTTTGGTATTTTTTTACATCACTGTTTTGGAACCAAGGTCAAATTTCAAGTTTTTTATTAATTGTGAGTACTAAGAGTTTGGTGTTGGGGACCTGTTCAATCAGGGTGTTAATGAAGTGATTTTGACAAGAGTGTTGCTTTGGAAGAATATTTTGGGGTAAAAAGTAATAATTTCATTTTTTGATGGTTAAGTAGGAGTTGTGAGTTGTCTCGCTAGGATTCTATGAACATAAAGGATTGTTGAATATTTTTTTAAGTATTTTTGTATGTTAGAGGCTATGGAGATGATTGTAGAGTCATCTGCATTTTGAACAAAAGTGGCATGCTTGGTAGCAGTGTGTAGATCATTTATAAATATGTTAAACATGAAGGGTCCAAGTATGGAACCTTGTAGCGCTGCTACTGTAATGTGCAGAAATTAAAAGTATTCCTGCCGCCAGTTGAATGTTTGGAATATATCAGGTAGCATTAAACCAGGAGAAGGATGGGCAGAGACCTAAAGAGGAGAGTTTTAGTAATAGTTTATGGTGTGACAGTGTCAAATGCTTTGGACAGGTCTGGGAATAAAGATGACACTAGGGTTCTGGTATTTCTGTTTTAATCAATGCTACCAGTAAAGGGTAGTAGGGCAGGAGTGGTGTCATTGTTGGGATGAAAATAATGTTGTGTTTGGAGGGGGGGATTATTTATGCAGAGGTACTGAAGTAATTGGGAATGGATATACTTTTCTAATATTTTAGATAATGGTGGCAGAATGCCACCTTGTCTGAACTTGGAATATTCAGCAGACTGTTCTTCTTCATGAAGAAAAAATATGTGTGCCTTCTTCCAAATGGCTGGGACATGACATTCAAGAATGGATCTCTTTTATTAGTGTGGATATTGGATACAACAGAGCTTCAAATGCAATTTTTAAGAATTTAGGAGGAAGGTTGTCTGCAGAAGAGCTTGTAGTTTTCAATTTTGGGAGATATTTTCTTTTGGTGGAGTTAGGTACAGGTTTGAGTAAGATGTGAACTTCCATGGGTTTTGTTGGTTGGGGGGGGTTAGTTTGATGGTGAGGGTTGCCTTTGATAACTTAGGCTACAGCTTAAAATTATCTGTTAAAGTAATTAGCAGCTGCTGATGAAGTGTCTTCTCGGGAAGGAGTGGGTTGTTGACTTTGGCCTGGATTTAGTTGATTTTGGACCAGAGGTAATATAGTGGTTAGGATTTGGTGCTTTTACCACCACCACCCAGGTTCAATTCCTAGTCATGAAATTTCAATGAATTCCAGAGAACACAGTGGCCTATGCTGAATTGCTATCAGAAACTGTACAGCCATGTCACTGGCTACATAGAGGCTGCTATTCCTATCACAAGTAAGCCCAGGACTATCCCTAGAAGCAAACCACCCTGGTGGCATCCCAAATTAAAGAAGATATACAACTAAAAGAAAAAAAAAATAATGGCAGAAATCATGAAGGGAAATTCCCATAAAGATAGAACATTTCTCATCAAAATAGATGCCAACTGAGAAAGTTAATTAGGTCAAGGAAGTCAGCGTTGAGGTTAAGATGGCATCCCAGGTAAAAAACAACCATTATGCCTTTTACAGCTATGTCAGAAAGGGCAACACACAGCAATATGTTGAACTGGTGGTTAATTGTGCCACATTCACTGAGCCTGGTGATATAGCAAACATATTAATGGACAGTAAGAACGCTTTGTCTAACCATGTTAGTTTAGCAGGTAGCAATCATTGTTTTAACTTTATGGTATTGGAAGATTGTCATGTTGGTTGTAGGGGAGGTGATAAGAACAAGTACAGTGTGCATAGAAATAAAATGGATGACAATTCTACAAGCAACCAGAGGGAAAGGGTTAAACGAGTTCATTCCTATTAAACCCTTACTGAAATCATGTGATCTGTATCATTAAGCCCTATAAAAAGGGAGTTAATTCTGTTTTAATTAGATCTGAAGAAGTACTGTGTAAATTATGAAAGTGCTTATCTCTGTTTTATCTCTTTATTATTTTTATTAAATAAGACTGTTTTTGCACCTTCAACCAATTGTTTATTTCTGGTTTTGCACATTTTATTCATATTTCGCTTTTATTTTTGCTATTTTATCTATGTTTCAACTTGAGAGCATGTCAGAAGGTGTTTTTGAAGAGCTTGATTACACACCACAAGCAAATCAAGCAGCTTCACTTAATGGTTGGTTGGGCCATCCACTTGCAGCGGAACTGAATCCTTTGCTGTCCATGGATGTGAATTCTACTCTTGTTTCATGGGTCCAGGACACTAGACCAGACAACTATGATGATTTTCTACATTTATTTTGTTCCACAGAAAACAACCTCTACAGTTTCAAAACACTGCAGTGGCAAAGGCTACATTTAGAGGCTTGCCTAAAACATAAGGTAATTCCAAGAGATCTGAGAATTTGTAAAATGCCTACTTATGGCAACTCACTTACTGATTTATTAAGGGAATGGCAAACCTATAATCTGGATGTCAGTGCTGGTTATATCACACTACTATTAAAATATTTTGTACCCATAGAATCACAATTGCAAAAGGATATCCTGGAAAATGTTATGAGTTTAAACAATAATGCAGACTTTGCCTCTTTTAAATACAAACTAGATGAGTTGTTTTTAGATGTGGACTTATATGAGAAATGTATGTAAAAAAGAAAAAACTGTTAAGGGATATCCAGAATTTTAACTCTGGACACATTTTTTCATGATCTGACGATGGCAGATCAATGAATAAGAAGATCCATTCATCAGAGGTTACAAATGCAGCCTTAACTCATGAAGACACAGCTTTTCCTGTAATGAGAATGAATGCAGGCTCAAATCATACTGAGCATGCACAAGTTACGAGGACAGAAGCACTGGTACATGCTACGAGTGAGGGCCTGTCGTCCACCAGTGTACCCACGTTATTAGAAGTGAACAACTCACAAACAAATGCTACTGTGAATAGCACTGGCACGTCAGCGACTGCAGAGGCTCCTTTTTTGCAACTCAGTCGACCAGAGTTGTTAAAACCCAAGGAAAGAGAGCATTCCATGAGTTGGAATTGTGGTTTAAGAAAAAGACAACGGAGAGGAAATATCAGAGACAGGATCAGCAATATGCAGCAAAATACAAAGAACCTAGTGTTCAATCTTTCACAAGTTGCTTTTAGCCCTGAACAACTACAGGTACTGAATTATGGGTTAAACTTTATAAAAGCTGGATTGTCTGTTTTAACAATGTCCTTAATGGCTTAAGATTGTTCACAAGGAATTTATCTTTGAGATTACAGTTTGAAAGTGCTCTCTCAATGGCTTCTGTTTTTAAAAAACTAGCGTTTACACACCTGTTAATCCACCTTCAGTAGAAGCTTTTTTTAAGCTTTGTGAGGACGATATTTATAAGCATTTTAGTACCAGAAAGTATTTGGGTTTTAAAAATCTAACATATTTAGAGTTTTCTGCTCTATTAGATTTGACAGCATGTGATATTTATTTTAGACCAGCTGACAAAGGAGGGGAAATAGTGGTTCTGGATTCTATGCATTATCTTTGCATAATGGAAAACATGCTGGGAGATTGTGAAACTTATGAAAAATGTACTAAACCACAAGCATTAAAATTAATTGATAAGATGCATTCCTATACTGAGAATTTATTGACGGAAGGTGCTATTAATAGACAACTTTATGAATATCTTTT
>NC_056731.1:1688632390-1688727390 GCF_019279795.1 Protopterus annectens | reverse complement strand
AGTGGATGTGCTCGTACAGTGCCTTAGTGAAGGACTCTGCAGACAAAGTTCCAGATCCCATCTGCGTGGGTGTTGTGAAGTTTGTCACTTCTGACTTCAGTAGCATGAAGTTGGCTTTGGAGAAGTTTTTTAAGGAAGTTTCCTTACTCGGGGGTGGGGGTGGGATGTGGATGTCAAGGGTGATTTGCTTATGGTCAGACCTGACCAATGAGGGGGTGACCACTGGTGTGGAGCATCTGTCTCCCATGTTGGTAATGACCAGGTCTAGGATATTGGAGCCCCTGGTGGGACAATGGATTAGTTGATCCAGGGCATTGTTATTTATGAATTCCAAGAACCGTTGGGAAAAGGAGTTGGTACCCGAGTAGTTTTCCCAATTAATGGCAGGGTAGTTGAAATCACCCAGTATTAGGGTGTTTGCTTGTATCTTAATATTTTCCAGTATGTTTAGGAAGGTGTAGTGAGAATCTTAGGGCATGGTGGGGGATCTGTAGCAAGCTACAATTTGGATTGCAGTCTTACCTAGTGTTAGTTGCACCTGGAGAATTTCAGATGCATTGTGTTGGGCAACTAGCCTGGAGGTGTGAATATCCTTGGTGAATATGGACACTCCTCCACCTTTAGTGTTTCGGTCTTGGTTTTGCGGCCTAAAAGTGTGGTAAGAATTGTAGCCTGGTATTGCAGGGGTGCTCTCTGGAGCCATGAACCAGGTCTCAGTCACTGCACAGATATCGATGTTCTCCATTTTTAGGAGTGCCTCGAGAGAGTGCATTTTGAGGTTTAGACTTCTAGCATTGAGTAGCATTACCTTCAGATTTTGCATGCTTGTATCTGTTATGGTGGTGGTTTTATCCTTTGAACCTTGCCTAAAAAAGGCACTATAGGGGTGGCAAGAGCTTTAGCCAATAACCTGAATCCCAGGGGTGACAGGTGCAGACCATCTCTGGCAAAGCATCATGGTTTGTCGATCATATCTTCCCAGGCAGACAAATACTGGATCCCCTTTGAATGACACCAGAAGCTTAGCCAATTGTTGAAGTCAATCATTTTGTCCTTATACTGTGGTATCATTCTGGGCAAAGGCAGGATGCTACTCAGGGCTAGGGTCATACCTGCCTGGGTCACATGATCCAAGAGCTCTTCCATGTCTCTTTTCATGTAGTCCAGGAGGTACGTCTCAAGTCATTTACTCCAGCATGGACAATGACAGAGTCGTATTTTGTACTTGTTGTGGAGTGACATGAGTGCATGCGTTATGTGGCAGATCCTGGCACCCGACAGGCAGCTGACTGTAATTTTCTCCTTGTTCAGCCTAGTGAGTGGGACATCAGTGTGCCTGACTATAGAGTCACCTATGACTAAAGTGTTGGGTACATTGTCTTGCCTTAGGGGCTGTTGTTGGGTGGCACACTGGTGTTGTGAGCTATGTGTCACTTTGGTTGTGACTGGTGTTTGTTTGCGTTTCAGCTTCGGAGGTCCTTGTTGCTTGGGCAGGTTAATGTTAAGGGCCTCTGCATATGTGGGTTTAGTGTTGCTATGTGTGGGAGTTGATGGTGTGGGTTTCGAAGGGCTATGAGTTGCTAGAAGTGTAATGCAGGTGTTAGCCTTCTCCTCTTGACTGTCTAGCACAGTCTTGACCGAAGAGAGCTTTGCTTCCAGTTTGGCTATGTAAGTGTATCTCTCGCAGGTTGTAGTATTAGGTGGTAGGCAGAGAGGAATGTCTGTGTACATGAGGCAGTTGCCGCATTGCCCCAGTATGCCCAGATTCACCAGGTGGACAGGAGAAATCACTGGAAGCTGACCCTTGGACATAAATATATATATATATATATATATATATATATATATATATATATATATATATATATATACATATATATATATATATATATATATATATATATATATATATATATATATATATATATATATATATATATATATATATATATATATATATATACATATAGATCTACTTCAGTACTCGTAAAAGTTCGAACACTGACGTAAAACCACATAAAACCAAAAACCACAAAACTAAACGTGTATAGCAGTGGGGCTACGCCCCCCCGCACCCCCCCCCCCCGCTTACTTAAATATACCAATTCCGAGATCAGACTACATTGCAGAAATGGGAAATCTTCTCTTTCCTCTCTGTACGGAGATCTCCATTCAGTCAGATCGGGCTTTTACAAGTTCGAACATATGGACTGGGCCATATGTGGTTCGAACATTATATTTTATATATATATATATATATATATATATATATATATATATATATATGTATGTATGTATACACATATATATATATATATATATATATATATATATATATATATATATATAAATATATATATATAATACCGAATTTCAGAATCCTGAAATCATAAAGCCGAAAGTTCTAAATACTGAAACCCCAGAAGCTCGAATTTTAAAATCCCGATGTTCGGAGATGTTGAAGTAGCACTTCTGGTGTTGTAGTGTTTGAATGGAAGTTCAGGTAAGTATATATGTTTAAGGGTGTTGGTTAGGGGCTTTAGTGTGTGTCAGTGAGTGTTGTGACTATGATGTGTGTATGCAAGGGGAATGTAGGTGTGTGCTGGTGTTTTCGTGTGTTTGTCTATGTAGTGTGACCCTGGAGTTAGTATATTTAAGTAGAGCACACATGGGAGGGCCCCCTGCTTGTATGTAGTGTAGGTTTGTGTGTGGGCAGAAGGTGCATGTTTGTGTTTGTGTGTGGTTTCTGGTTAGTGTAGGATTCACGATTTCACAATTCACGCTTTTGGGATTTCAGTATTTTTATAATAATATATATATGTAATACTACTGGCTGAAAAAATATATATTTGCAAGTGAACAGTTTGTTGTGGTATCATTGCCTACAAAATATATAAGCTCCCATTTCTTTTAATGTTGCATATCTGAAATAAATTTAACATCTTAGTTGACTCTGTTCATTAGTTCCTAATTACTGCTGTTTCAGAATAAATGTTCTTGTTAAGAATTACAAAATTAAATGTAACAAAAAGACATCTGCAAAGAAGTAAAAATTATTTTAAGAAGTGGGACTATCCTCATTTTCATTTCATGTTTTTTTCATTGTTTTTCTTGTGCATAAACCAAGATAAATTCTGCATCTTCAAAAATCATCCTCCTGTGTAATGTCTAATGACAAAATGTGCAACTCAAATGTGACCCACAAAACTGATTTTATTATATTAAAAAAACACCAGTGAATAAAGAAAATAAATAGTTGAGATGCGTAAGTCTGAAGGTCAAAATAAGTAATACTGGAACTTTGGTCATAAATGGGTGTAAGTGACATGTGCTTCCCCTCTCTTGCAAAACAAAGCAAAAAAAAAATGTTAGTGTATCCATGAGAGGAGAGAGAGAGAGAGACAGTAAATTCAGTACTAAATCTGAGGTTCTTTTACTGCAGGTGGTATATGTTTCCAGCTAAAATGAAAAAAGGACAGGAAGAACTTTGGAAACCCAATGGTTTGCAAGAGGAATGCAAGGCACAGTTAGCAACCATGGCTCGAGAGCTTATACACTGACCAAGGTTATAGATAAGGGGTGAGATGAAAAGAGTTTAATTAGCTTTGATTTGCAGGGAAATATAAAAAAAGAGATAATATGAAGTTGAAGGAGTACAAAGCAACTGGCAGAAGAATGATTCAGAAAGTAGAATTTACTTTAAATGAGCACTCAGACATCCTGCAAGGTTTGGTCATAGAATACAAGCCAAGAAGCGAGAGAGGAGATGGCCAAAGAAATGTTATTGGAATATGAAGATGGGGGAGGTAAAAGAGCATCCATCTGAATGGTTTCTCAAGAGGAGTGCTGGTGGCAGTTCGGATTTATAAGAGCTTTTTCTGCAAAGTGGATGGACAAAAGGAAGATGAGATAAAGGTGGAGTAGATGCATAGCACTGGGATTTACACTGTGCGTAAGGTAAACCTCCTTGAGCAATGCTTTCCCCTTTATAAACCTAGCAGCAAAAGGAATTGAAAGAGCCACCTCAGTAGAAAATGTGTAGCCAGTTGTTACATGAAGATAAGTGCTGCTAATCATGACTCGTTCATTATTATCGTCATCACAACAGCAGCAACTCCTTTTTTCCAATTATATATAGGTTGCTGTTTCAACTGTTACCACAAATCTTAGCTCAGACCCTTTCTCCTTCCTATTTGACAATCATGGCAGACTGTTGCAGGTGTTCTTTCACACAACCCATTCATCTCTTGAATGGACATGCTCGTTTCTTCTTGCCTTCTTCCTGTTTTTATCCAAGTCTTATTTACCAGAGTTATGATTTCCTGCATATATTACCAAACCACCATAATCTGTTTTCCTAATACTTCCCTGTAACTGGTGCTAATTTGGATTTTGCTCTGATGCCCTCATTTCATTTGTCTATCCCACAATGTGAACCCTACAACCATTATCAGGCATTTCATTTCCCCTACCTCAGGCTTCCTCAGATGCTCTGTCTTCACTGACTAGATTTCTGTTACATACAGAAACACTGATTACACAACTGCTTTGTAAAACTTACTCTTCAGCTTTTTAGTACACTTCTGTCATACACTACCCAGGTACTTTAAATTCCTCATCCAGACTCCCTTTCCTCCTCAACCACCCCTCCCAGATACTTGAACCTGCTATCCTGTTCACTTATTTTCACGTCTGTCTCAACTCTCAGCTTCTTATTACTTTTCCTATTTGATGCCGTGACCATTGTCAGGTCAGTGCTCAGTTGCATTGCATCCATTCCCCTATAAGTTGTTGATGCTTTTGTCCAGAGTCTGCTTGCATTACCACAATGTCTGCATACAGCAAGTTTTATCGATCTGTCCCCTCCATCCTATTTGTCATTGTAGTTTTTTACCAAATTGAACAGGAGTAAGCTCAGGAATCAATCCTGACGCATGCCCACTCCCACTGGCAACCCCTGTGTGTCTGAACACTGTTCATACTTGGGTCATTGTGTCTTTGTCCACTGCTTGCAGTAATTCTACCAATATTACAGGCATTTTTAACCATCATAGGATTGCCCAAATCAGCTTTTCTGGGGACTTTGTCATACGTTTTCCATGTCTAAAATTGATTAGTTTGACTCCTCATCTTCAAATTCTTCTTCTTCACTATCTCACTGCAAACATCAGATCAGTTGTACTGCATCCTGATCTAAATACAAAGAGCTTAGCTCCCATCTTGCTGTATGCTACACTGCTTATTAATTTTTCAATGACCTTCTTTATTTACATGCAGTGGGATAGGCAACTGATACCTCTATACAGTCTGCAGTTAGAAATATCTCCCTTGTTCTTTTACATTGGAATTATTTTTATTTATTTATTTCTTTTGCTTATACATAAAAAAAAAATAAAAAGAAATATCTTTATACTGGCATTTAGAATCTGCAAGCAGAAGATATTTAGGTTTAAAGTTGTTACATCTATTAACGAAGAATTTTCTTCCCTATACAGGTAAAGTCACTTAATAACTTGCGAGAATCAGTGAAAATACTTGCAGAATGCTAATCTAAATAGTGGAGCCTCAAATTCAGTGCTGGCGAGGGTTCTCAGACTCTGAATAAGCCAAAAGTGCAGTAAGGCGGTCAGTACTCATTCAAAAAACTGCAAATGTTAAGGGAAAGGGCAGACATAATATCAGAACTCTGACAAAGAGAAGTACAAGGAATGGTTGTTGAGACTTTTTTGGGGGGAAAGAAGGTTGCACTGGAGATGTTCTTTAGTGTTGCTGAGTTAATGACCAGGGCATATACTCTGAATTATATTATGAGCCGGGGGTGATATGACCAGAGCCAGTAGGGATAATATTAGACAGAGACAACCTTAATGAATGATTCAAAGTCAAATTATAATGGAGGGAGATTTCTGCCACTGTTAAATAGAAAGCAATGACACTAGAATGGGTCTTGGCTGATAGTAAAGCAACATGTTCAATGATGTGATAGGTAGCAATTGAAGGAGGAGACCATATTTCCAACCCTGATGATGGAAAAGAAAAGGGGGGGTTAACTTCTGGATTCTATGGGGACAAACATAATGATGGTGCTTAATGTAAAAGAAAAGTGTCAACTGAATTTGAGAAAGACAGACAGAGTATAGTCATACTCTATGAGTATTATAGATTAATGGATGAAAAAGATCCACAGCTGTCTGTGACTTGTCCAAGATGTGTCAGTTATGGCATGATGTAATGTGTTTAAAATGTTATGGCAAAATATAAAAACATTTTATGGAAAACTGTAGGCATGCTGTGGTTACAGCTATTTGGGGAGGGGGTAAATTAATCTTTTTAGTGTGGAATGCATTGTAGTAATAGATTGTCAAAGCTGATAATTTGCATCCAAGCCATTAGTTGATCTGACTTTCTTAAGATGAAAGAGTGGTGGCATGAGAGGTCATGATCTAGTTAAGGAGTTGTATTAAAATCCTTAAATGTTATGGTAATGTGAGTTTATTTATATAAAACTAATGTCATGGTGTGTTGACACTCCTGGAGTGGAAACTCAGTGCCCTTGGCATGGAATGTAAAGTAGCAAAAGAAAATATCATGGAGGTAGGAGAAGATACTACTCCATGATGACTAGTGATTATGGTTACAAAGGATTTTGTAGCAGTCATTGAAACTATCTGAAAATGAACCATTAGTTAAATATTAGAGGTTCATAAGTTTATACTAGGTTAATGACAACCAGAGGCTTATAAGACTAGCCATGCAACCCAACCCAGTTGTGTCTATGTATCATGAGCATTTATTAGGAAGGGGAATGTTAGAAAGTTTCTAAAAGTTATGTGGGGCGAGTATGTTAGTTTGGACATAGTTGCTGTCTGCCTCTGTGTATCGGAAGCACTGGGGGCCAGACCTGGGTTGAATTTCTGACATCCCATTCATTGGTCAAGGTTATGCTTAAATAGGGTTAGGGATGGACTCTGCTTGACATGGATGGAAAGCCCCTTACAAAGCATAGGGATCCTCTGAGACATATATCTGTCTTACCATGCTCTATTTATGTTGCAAGCAAAATTTAAATCCTTGAATCTAGTGGTTCTGATGTTGCTTATTTTATGGATGTGAAAAAAGTCCATCAGAGTTGTATCTGAGGATGTCTTATATGCCACGCACAGATCACCTCTTAGTAATCCTTAGTAGACCAAGTATAGAGATAGGGCTGTAACATGATTCATACAAGATAATGTTTTTATAGCCTGGATTATCCTGTTTAGGAACCTTTGTGGGAGTTTCCACTGTTGCATCCATCTGACCAGATACTTGCTGAAGGGGCCACTATAACCAATGATGGGTGCAACAAGGGACAAATAAAGTGACACTGTAACTTCCTTGGACCTGGAGACCATGCCCCTATTTATATGTTGGGTAACACAGAATGATTTTCTTGCTACCTGGGCCATATGTTTGTGAAAAGCCAGATTACTATCTACATAATGTTTCCAGATCTTTGACTACCAGTCAACTCTTAGGATGTGTCTTATTGATGGAATAATTAACTTGGGTGGCCATTTTCCCGAACAGCATTATAACATTTCTTGACATTTAGGTTTTATCAGTGACTTTGACACAGTCATTTGTCTGTGTTATACCTTTTTGTAAGATGTTTTTGTCATGGAGAGAATCTATGATAGCTCCCAATTTGCAGTCTTCTATGAAAGTGGTCAGCCAAAGGACCTTGTTACTAGCCTTTATCTCTGAGAAGTAGAAGGTGGAGTCTCCATTCCTGACTACCTGGGTCCTGTCTGTGAGCCAGCTGGCAATCCAGTGAGTTATATAGGGTTTTATCTCCAGTTCCATGAGCTTTTCAACTATAATCAAGAAGTTTATTGTATCAATTGCCTTAGCCAGGTCCAGGTATGCGGTATCAACATTTTCCCCTCATCCATTGCCTTGGTGACCTTCTCAAAAAAGTCGACCAGGTGTAGCATGCATGGCCTTCTCTTGACAAAGCCAAACTGGGTTGGGTCGAATGTCAGAAGGTTACCTATGTCTTTGCTGAGCATTTCCATGACAATTCATTCCATGGCTTTGTATATCATACTAGCCATACTTATGGGTCTGTAGATTTCAGGGTCAGTTGATGGTCCACCCTTGTGAAGTGGGATAACCAGTGGGGCAAAGCCTGCTTTGAAGCTATAGTTGAAAAGTTGCCCAAGTGGTCTTGATAGGTTAAGCTTCAAATTATGTAGGAGACATTCTGGGATATTGTCTGATCCCACTGATGCTGTGCTTTTTGCTTCAGCAAGTGTAACCAGGACCTGCTCACTGATAATAGTGGAGGTTGGGATTATGCTAGTAGGTATTTCATGGGAGAGGCAGAGGGGAAGTTTGAGCTGCATTTGCTAGCCAGCAGATTCTCTATGTCCCTCTGCTCAGTTAAGGTGGCACCACTGATCACCAGTTCAGCACATGTCTGTGTGCTTCCTGTGAGGTTCTGGACATAGCTTTTGAAGGGCTGGTTGTTGTCTTTAGCCTAAAAGGCTATCTTGACCTCATGATTGGCCTTGTTGGACTTCTCTCCATTTCCTATTTAGGTTATTGACAGAGCTCTTATAATTATGAGAGTTGTTCATCTTGATTTTACTCATGACTTTTTTACTTTTGTTATATACCCTATTAAAGTTAGGATTCCACCAGTGTGGCTTGTTTTTAGTTTGTTTTGGACATACATTTAGAAGGTGCAGCAACCTCTATAGAGACATTTACATGGTTGTACAGGGTCTCTGTGAACAATTGTGCATAGGTTGCTGCGAACTCAAGGTTAGGAGGGGCATTGAATTTTGACATCTATTACTTACTAGGATGTAGTTTGCCTTGGAATAGTTCCTAACTGTTACAGGATTTCTAGGGTTACCAAGTTGCTCTTTATTTTGAAGGAGACAGCTTTGTGGTCTGACTTCACCAGTGAGGACATGACACTTGGGAGTGGTGCAGTACCAGATCCAGTAAGTTTGAACCTCGGGGGTATATACACTATGTGGTGAAGGGTATTTGTATTAATAAAGTCCAAGATTCATTGCGCCTTAGAGTCTGAGGCACTGAATGTTTCCCAGTCTATAGAGGTGTAGTTAAAGTCTTGAATAAATAGGATATCTAGTTTAATGGTGAGTGTCTCCAGTAGGTCTAGGTATGAGTTATGGGATTTTTGTGACATAGAGGGTGACCCATAACTTGTTAGAATATGATATAGGACTCTGTATATGGTGATTTGTACATGGATAAATACCAGGGCATCATTCTGTTTAACCACTCTACAGGTATACTTGTTGCTAATGTAGACTGAGACATCTCTACCTTTTTACCTGTCTGTGCAGCCTATGGTCAAAATGTGTAGAAGGCACTTAAGCATTGCACTGACTGAGCACTTTCTTTACCTAGTATAGATGACACCACACCCTAAAATGAAACTGTTGTTAGAGACCTGGGAACATGGGTAGATGATACCGTCTCTTTTGGTCATCATGTTGCAGCAATGCTTAGAAAATCCTTCCATCTGTCAGCTGATTGCAAAGGGTATCTCAACCACATCCAAAGAAATCTTTTCCACATCTGTGTTGTACACCGACCAGGCCAATCACAGAATACAATACCCCCACCAGTAAGCAGTTTGAGAGACACTGGAAGTTCCTAACAAAAATGATCATGTACATAAAATGGCCAAGCTATAAGGAGAGGCTGGACCCCTGTCTCTATACTCAGTGTCTTTCTGACTCCTTACAGCCAATCTTTGCTTTGGTTAATGGACCATTAAGGATCTATCAGACCAAGACCTTTTATACATCCACAGCTGAAACAGTCTAGTGAATACTAGGACAAAATGTCTGACTCTAATTTATCAAATAAATAAGTCACAGTGGAGATGCAGATTTGCTATGCAATAAGTACATCTTCTCTGGAGCAAACTTCCACTCCAGACCAAGCAATGTGACACACTATCTTACTTTACAAAGGAGATAAACAACTGGACAGATATTCACAAATTCACCTGTAGTATGACTGGCCTATCTCTTTGAAAAAGTGATGTAAGGTCTGAGGGTGTGTACTCGAAAGGCATAGAGGGCCACATGGCCCAATTACCTTGTATTTTCTATGATTTATGTCTCTCACTCTCTAAATGCACATATATCTATAGCTATACCTATATATATATATATATATATATATATATATATATATATATATATATATATATATATATATATAGGTCTTCTTCATATAGTCAATTTAACCATTTCATCAACTTTCATATCATTGAGATGACAATGTTGAAAGTTTAAAAACACGATCCGATCACCCGGAACATTGTATTTTCTCTCCAGATAAGTAACCACTTGGCCACCAAGAAATAAAATAGAAATGTAACAAAATTAAACCTGCCAAAGTGGTGGGCTTCACACCCCCCCATACCCTCATATGGGGGAGCTGCACCCCCCCCCCAACTAAATATACCAACTCCGAGATCGCACAACACTGGAGAAAAGGGCAAACTTTAAAGGCACAACAAAATATTATAGATTTCACACAATCAGGACAAACATGATTCTCTGTGGTTATAGAGAACATGGTACATTTACATTAACTAGCCTAAGGAATAAGTTCATGTACATCATTGGTGTGGGTATGTTTGAGTTTATAGGCTGCTGCTGGGTGAGATTTCAATTTTAACAGGGACTGTTTTTCCCCCACAAGATTTGTGTGCTCCTCAAGAATCTTTTAAAAGCTATTACTATGAAGTAACACTTCCCAAAGTGGAAGAAATTAAATTTCTGGTGTTAAAATATGCTATTTCACTTGAAACAGTTGTTTTAGAAGTATAAAATGTAAATAGTTGTATGGTGTTTTGGTTATGATGGGGTTGGGTGTGTTTTTTTTTTTTTTTAACTCATAAATAGTAAATTAATGCAGTCTGGCACATTCTTTAGTGCAATGTCTGCTGTATTAAGAGATGGTTTCGTATATCTGTATTGCTGTATTATAATTCCCATGTAACGCTTTCTGCTTCATGTTTAGTTGATGTTGCTTCAATTTCTTTTGCAACCTACAGCAATGGGTGGACAAGGCCCCATTGGAATAACAGCTTATCACAAAGTCAAAACAAGTTAGCAAATTTGATACCATTAGTTATGGTATGAAGGGGGATGTTTTGGCACAAAGCTGCAGAGGGTAGCATATTGCTTCAAAGTTTTAGGAATATTAACAAATTGCATGCAGACATTTACTGAAAGAACAGACTAGATGTGACTAGAAGGAAATCTTTTTTTGTTACTGATAGGATCTGTTAGGCAAGGGAGACCCCTGTATAATTGGACAATGGCCGAATAATGACAAGCATAACATCATAAAATGCTAGTTGATACATAACAGAAATTCTGATGTCTGTGTGACTCCACAGAAGGAATACACTTAATACAATATGGTAAGATGTAACACTAGTTAGTTTATGCAGTCTGTTCATACACCTGGTTAGGGGATCCATAACAGCTGAGCCTGTTTATACACCTGGTTAGGGGATCCATACCAACTGAGTGTGCTTGTAGATATGGTTATAGGAAGCATACCAACTGAGTCTGCTTGTAGATCTGGTTATGGGATCCATACCAACTGAGTCTGTTTGTAGACTGGTTAGGGAATCCATACCAACCAAGTCTGTTCATACACCTAGTTAGGGATCCATACCAGTGGGAGTCTGTTTATACACCTAGTTAGGGATCCATACCAGCCGAGTCTGTTTATACACCTAGTTAGGGATGCATACCAACCGAGTCTGTTCACACAACCAGAGATCCATACCAACTGAGTCTGGTCATACACCTGGGTAGGGGATCCATACCACTTGAGTCTTTTCATATAGCTGACTAGGGGATCCATACCTACTGATTCTGCTCATACATCTGGTTAGGGAATCCATACCAACTGGGTCTGTTCATACACCTAGTTAGGGATCCATACCAGCTGAGTCTATTTATACAACTGGTTAGGGGATCCATACCAACCAAGTCTATATTACATCTGGTTAGAGGTCCATACCAACTAAGTCTGTTCATACACCTGGTTATGGGATCCATACCAACTGAGTCTGTTTGTAGACCTGGTTATGGGATCCATACCAACTGAGTCTGTTTGTAGACCTGGATAGGAGATCCATACCAACCGCGTCTGTTCATACATCTAATTAGGGATCCATACCAACTGAGTCTGGTCATACACCTGGGGTAGGGGATCCATACCAACCGAGTCTGTTTGTAGACCTGGTTATGGGATCCATACCAACTGAGTCTGTTTGTAGACCTGGATAGGTGACCCATACCCACCAAGTCTGTTCATACACCTAGTTAGGGATCCATACCAAATGAGTCTGTTTGTAGACCTGGATAGCAGATCCATACCCACCAAGTCTGTTCATACACCTAGTTAGGGATCCATACCAACTGAGTCTGCTCATATAGCTGACTAGGGGATCCATACCTACCGAGTCTGCTCATACACCTGGTTAGGGAAGCCATACCAACCAAGTCTGTTCATACATCTAGTTAGGGATCCATATCATCCAAGCTCATACACCTGGCTAGGACATCCATAACACTTACTTTAATGTTGTTCAGAGAACACATGTTGCGTTCTCCTTTAGTTCTAGTCCAATTGTGGATATTCTAGGTAAGAAGATTTCTCATGACGTCCAAGTCTGTTTAGCCTGGCTTTATTTGTTTAAGACTTGAATGGCATGGATGACTAGAAACAAGAAAGGAAGATGAATGATCATAAGGCAACATGGAAGGACAGCTGGTGGAAGTACTCCTCTGCTGCAACCAATTCTACAGTGATCCAGAATGGGAAACAGCAGAGTTGAAATCATGATTTAACAAATTAATTGTTTTAATTAGTTCACATCAAAAGTGTTGTGAATTTTTTCCCCAAACTACACTCATCTGATTTACTTCTTCCTCAGGGTCACACTTCGTAATGCAAACTTCTGCCTCCATCTTAGCTTAATCTTGTAACACTCGCCAGAAGACACATCCAATTTAAATGACTCTCTTGCCTATGATGAGAGTCTTAAGGTGCTTGAATCCTTCTCTGAAGCAAACGTACTGGCTCTGATGTCATTATTTCCAAATTACACAAGTTAATATGCCTACTTCTACATTCCTTATAGGTTCATAGGAGGTTACTGAGCTAGTAGCCCTAGAGCCCTTTCAAGCCTAGCCATGTTAATCCTGAATTGCCTCAATTGTCTTTGTTAGATAGATGCAATTTGCAAAGTGCATCTATGATAAACATAAACTACCCCTGTCCATGAGGGACATGGATGCCACCCCCGGTGTGAATTTATGACCTCCCATCCATTTGTCCAGGTTGCACTTGAATAGGGTCAGTGAGGAGCTCTGCTTCACATGAATTGAGTTTATTTCAGAGTAGCAGCAATCTCTGGGAAATGTCCAGCACATTCTATTAATGTCACAGGCAAGGTTAAGATCCCTACAGTGAGTGACTCTTGTGTCATTTACTTGTGGATGTGCAGCATATCCATTGGGACAGGATCAGAGACTGCCCTGTAGGCCAGGCACAAGTCGCCTCTCAGAAGCCTATATGATACAGAATATAGTGACAGTGCTTTCAGTCTATCTACACAAGTCATAGTTTGGAGGTCCTGTATTATCTTGGTGAGAAACCTTTGTGGTCTGTCCAGTTGCTGTAGATGTCTGGTGAGACACATGCAGAAGGGAGCACTGTAATCTATTAATGGTCTGATGAGGGTCGAGTACAGTGGAGTTACAACAACCTTAGACCTGGATGCGTTGCCCTTACTTACAAGAAGTGCAATGTAGAAGGCTTTTCTTACCAGTGTGGAAACTTGGTGGTCAAAGTTCAGATTGCCATCTGCCTGGGTTCCTAGATCTTGCACCACTGGATTTCAACCTAGGGGCAATTCTACTTTGTCAAACAGGATAGTAATGCACTTTGTTTGCATTTAGTTTTAGACTGTGGCTTTGGAACCAGCCATTTGTATGTGTTAACCCCCTTCTATAATATGTTAACATCATTAGGGAACTCAATAATTGCACCCAGTTTGCAATCATCAGCGAACATGGTAAACTATCTACTTTACTCTGGACTTCAAGAAATAGATTCCAAGCAGTAAAGGGCCCAATACAGATCCCTGTGGTATGCTACTGGTGACAGATCAACTGGTAGAGGTGGAGTCATCAAGTTTGACTGTATGTATTCTGTTGGTGAGCCAATTGGCTACCTGTCTAGTGCATACTTCTCAACCTCTTAGTGCAAGAAATCTGGACAAAGCCTGACAAAATGGGGGGCGGACAAAGACCTAAAAATAGGGACACATTTTAAATAGTGCTCTTATAAACATAGACAGTTGCTAGACTAACATGGTTTGTGTTAACATGCATTTTCTGAAGGATTTGAAGTCTGAAGCTCAAATGTATGTCATTATCTGGTGACTTTAGTCCTCAGATCATCCCAGTGATTTGCCAGAAAACCACAAATGTTATGAGGAACGGACCAAAAATATGAGGCAAAAATCAGGACATTCTGCAAAAATCTGGACAGTTGAGAGGAATGTGACATAAGGGTTAATCCCCTGCTGGGAGAGATTCTCACTTATACCTGAGTGAGGGATTGTGTCAAAAGCCTTGGCAAGGTAAAGATAAGCAGTGTGCGCTGTCCTACCTTCATCCAGGGATTTGGTGACTTTTTCAAAGACGTCTACTAGGTTTAATAAGCATGATCTACCCTTAATGAAGCCAAACTGAGTTGGGTCTAGAGTTTGAAGTTCACCTTTATCTTTATTGATAAGGTCCATGATGATTCTTTCCATGGCCTTGCAGATGAGGCTTGTTAGACTTATGAGTCTATAGCTCCCAGGGATGGTTGATGGCCTCCCTTTGTGCAAGGGGATTACTATTGCTGTTCACCATTCTGCTGGAATAAAGTCAGTTCTCAGACTATGGTTAAAGAGAACATCAAGAGGGTCCACTAGGTCCTGTTTTAGATTGCTTAATAAGCAACCTGAGATGTTATCTTGTCCCATTAAAGCTGTGTTTTTGGCCTTGGAAAGAGCAGATGTGACCTGATCTCTAGAGACAGACTGATGTCAGGTATGCTTTGAAGTATGGCTGGTGGGGACATGGGGGTTGTTTGTGCCAAATCTGTCAGCTACCAGGTTGGCAGTTTCCTCTGTATAGTATAAGTGGTGCCAACTACCTGTTTGGCACATAGCTGAGCATTCCCTTTTAGATTTTGGATGTAGTTCAAGAATGCCTTATGATTATCATTAGCTAGGAATGCTATTTGCCTTCATAATTAGCTTTAAATTTCTGATTTGCTTATTCAAGCTGTGGAGGTAATTCTTCCTCTGCTGAGTCAGTTCCCTCTTGTTAGTAGACATCAATTTATTCCTTTGTTATACAGTCTGTTTATACTTGAGATCCACCAGGGTCACTTATTTTTTGGGAGGACATGGTTTTAATCTGGTCAGGCACAACCAAGTTTATACAGTTGTTTATGTTTTGATACAGGGCATTTTTGTACACCTCTGCATAGGAGTCATTGTTGTTTGTGATTCTGGAGTGGTATACAACTTTTTATACCATTACTTTGTAGGCTGTAGTTTGCTTTGGAAAAGTTTTTTGCTCTTGTGGTGGTGACAGATTCAATAATTACTTTGAACAAGACTGATTTATAGTCCGGCCGGAGTGAGTGCAGTGACCCCCCCCCCATGTTAGTCAGTACTATGTCTAGGACATTTGAGCCCCTTGTGGGGGTGCAGACTATCTGTTTCAGAACATTAGTATTGACAAAGTTCAGAAACCTCTAGGTGAGCATGTTCGCGCTCATTTGTGTCACCCAGTCGATGGAAGTATAGTTGAAATCTCCCATGACTAAGGTGCTGGGATATATGGTGAGTGACTCCAGTAAGTCCAGGTAGCCGGTGTGCTTTTCTTGGTTCATGGTGGACCTATAGCTAGCAATAATGTGGTAGGGTATTTTGCCTATAGCTGATTGGACATGGAGTACTTTCAGAGACTTGTACTATTTGACCAGTCTCGAGGTGTACTCGGCTTTAATGAATACAACTCCACCTTTGGTTCTTTCATGCTCATTTTGAGGTGTGAATGTGTGGAAGGCATTGTAGCCTTGCACAGCTGGGGTAAACTCTGTGGCTTTGAACCATGTCGCAGTAGCTGTACTGATGTCAGCATCTTCCAAGGTGAGGAGTGCTTTCATGGGGTGAAGTTTCATGTTTAGACTCCTAGCATTAAGTAGCAGAACCTTGATTTTGTCACATCAGAAATGTTGTTTTGACATTGCCTAGAAAAGGCACTATGGGAAAGGCAAGCAACTTTGCCTGTCTCCTAGAGGAGACAGGTGCACACCATGTCTGGCAAAGTAGTGTGGCCTGTTGAACATGTCTTCCCAGGCTGACTGATACTGGATCCCCCTGGACTGACAACACAAGCTAAGTCAATTGTTGAAATCAATCATTTTTATTTATATTGTGGCATCATCCTGGGTGAAGGTAGAATGCTGCTTAGGGCTAGGGTCATACCTGCCTGGGACACAAAATCTGAGAGTTCAGTCATGCCTCTCTTCATATAGTCCAGAGAGGTATGTCTCAAGTCATTCACCCCAACATGGACTATGACAGAGTCATAACAGTACTTGTTGTTGAGTGATTTGAGTGTCTGTGTGATTTGACGGATCCTGGCACCTGACAGGCAGTTGACTGTGACCTTATCATTGTCCAGCTTGGTGAGATGGACATCTGTGTGTCTCACTATGAAGTTGCCTCAGACCAAGACATTAGATTTTGAGGTGTTTTCCCTTAGGGGTTTATTTTCTGAGAGACTGGTGTTTGTGTTGTTATGTGCAGTGGTTTCTATTTGCATAGCAGTGTGTGCAAGTGGTTTACATTTGGGAGGTCTCTGATCTTTTGGTAGGGTTCTAGTGAGTAACTCCACATATGTGGGTTTATGTGTTGTGACCTCATTATGTGTGAGAGGTGGAGTGTGTGTGCTGACAACCTATTTGATTTGCAGTTTGTTTTATGTGAAAGAATTCATTCCAATTTCATAGGGTAATTACATCTCTCACATAGGGTATTTGTTTGCTTTAGGAGTAAGTGCTGTCAGTGTACATGAGGCAATTACTACATTGCCTCAGGATACTGATGTTAATCAGGCTGACTGGTGAAATGATGGGAAAATGCCAGTCCATCAAAGCAGGGTTTACCATATGTAATATTAGGGAAGAGACTGGACTAATCTGACCAGTTTTGTGCTAGGACTAACAAAGGTGCTTGTTCTATTGAAAGCTGTAGATGATAAGTGTGGCATCATTGTTCGATGTGCCCGTAGTGCAGCAGGGAAGCTTGGGAGAGTTCCGCTGATTGATGTCTAGGGAAAAATTGAGTTTCATGGTGTTTACCTCTATACAGGTCACCCCAAACCCCTGTTGTATCGTGTTAAAGTTATTTAATGAATACATCACCAGGCAAGACACACCAGTTTCCTCCAAGCAGTCTTTAAACACAGTGTCTCAGAACAAGGAAGGACCCTGAAAATATGAACATCTATAGACCAATGTCTCTAATTAACTTTGAAGCTAAATTATATGTCAAGTTAGGCCCTCTTAACATTTGCCTTTTTTATCCAGCCCAGTAGGCATCCAAAAAGTGCTTTTGTCAAAGAGGAGTTTAGTGCAGACAGTTTGAGAACACTGACTCCTATCATAAAAGACTAGCACAAAAAAACCCTCAGCATGGATGGCTTGCCCCCTGCATTAAAAATGTGTTTAGTATTTTGAATTTTCAGTCTTTTGGGATTCAGTCTTTGGTTTTTCAGTCTTCTGAAGTATACACACACACACACACACACACACACACACACACACACACACACACACACATATATATATATATATATATATATATATATATATATATATATATATATAGATATATAGATAGATATATAGATAGATATAAAACAGAGTTTGTGTTTCTGACTCCTACCTGACAACAACTCCAGTACATAACAGACATCAAACAACCTCTTTACAACAATGAAAGGTCGCTTATGTGCTGCCCACAACCCATTCTGTTGAACATGTCCAAGTACCATTGTTTTTTCCAACTGTATGTCATCAACCTGTTTTTGACTAATCAAATCAGATCTTTCGGTCCTGTTGTGTTGGTGTCAACCCCATAAGTTATGTATGCTTAGTCCATAAATGGTACATATATTAACAACCGAATCCCATTTGTCTTTCTGTCACTAACTAGGTCAAAGGCTACCCTCACCAGGAACATAAATTAGTTGAAATGGATAAAGCCTGTAGGTTACTGAGACACTACTCTGTATGCAAAGGAGACCAGGGTAAGTACTTGTCTGACTCATTCTTAATCAACAGATGCTCTTAACATGGTCTTTAGAGTATAATTAAATCTATATTCCACACCATTTGTTTTTTGGTGGTAGGATGTAGTTATTAACTGTTTTACCCTACGGACTTCCACAAATAAATTAGCAGGTCTGAAAATAAGTTTGGTCCTTTGCCTGTCACTATGTCCCAGGGAAACCTACTCAGATGGAAAATTGTTACAGATCATTTTGTACCTTTTATGTCTCAGTTAAGAAAAAAGACATTATTTCAGGATACATGGTTGTAATGTCTGCCAGTACCAAGATGTAAATTTTGTCTGTGGTACTTGAGTATTAAGTGGCTTAATAATATCCATGGCTACCCCACGAAATAGCCAATGGTATCAAAGCAACCTTAATTTTGTCACCCACATTGCCAACTCCTTGACACTGTTCAAATCTTGTACTGCCCTTTGACATATTTGCCCTCCCTAACAAATATAGATTTTACATAAACTTCTTTTTTATATATATGTTATGCCCAGTTGCCTGAAAAAGGACTCTAAATGTATCTGATGACAGGTGCTTGTGATTACCAACTGCTGATTTATGTCTCCCTATTATCCTTCAGGAATACATTCTCTGAACAGAAAACATTTGTCCCAGTCTATAGAATCACTTGCCTTGAAGATCTGGGGTTTCTTGGCTATCCTCCTCAAGTTCTGTAATACAGGATCTCTCTCTTTGTGATTCTACACATTTTCCCTTCAAATAGAAATCCAGCATTTTCTGACATCTTTATTTCTGAGTTAGACTTATTGTTACCAATCATCTATTTCTTAGATTTATACATTTCAGAGATATTCCAAGGCCTCTATGTTTTATGTCAATTCACTCATTGGCTGTAGCCTTCCTCATGCCACACCTCATTTTTTCAACTACCAATCAACTTCAGAGAAAATTTGTGGGTGTATATCCAGTCATCTAACTTATGTTTAAAGGAAGATAGTGAGTCACTCAGAATATAGGAAAAGTTTACTCCAGAGGTTTGGGAGAAGTGGGGTTATAAACCTATCACTCCACTGTTTTTTTTTTCTTTCTTTCTTTCACCTGAAGGGAAACTCCAGTATCATTTGACAACTATATCTCAGGTTTGGGCTTGTTGCTGCTTTTCAGGTCATCACTAACCTCTGTTAAAGGAATGGCACTGGATGGGTCATTCCTGGCACCTTCCTCACATGACTGTCTACAGCACATGTGGGTATAACTGCATGTACACAATGTACTATGTAATCATTACCTATTAGGACATCTGCTGGGATGTCATGATACACTGCTGTATTTCACCTGTAAGTAATCCTTGTCCAGAAACTGCTGTTATATGTCACTACTGCTGTTCTACGTCTGCTAGCCTTCTAACATGACTTTTTTCTCATCCTGTCTGTATGGGTATTTGCATCATAGAATCTCCACTTGCTTACACCTGAAACATTTAACTCTAATACATTTGTGTGTACTGGAACTAATGGCTTTCTCCTTTGCCTGAGAGATCTGATGTGAAGGTTTACACTATCTTTCACAGGTTTCCTTATTCCTATGTGTAGTGTTGGCTACTTGACTTTGTGTAACCGTATTGTGCTGTTTAGAGAGGGGTAACCCTTTTCACCATTTCCTAAGGAATGTTACAGTTTTAATTTGTAAATCAGATTATTATGTCTTCAGGTAAAGTACATGATGTTTTCTTCTTTATTGTATTGTCTGCAAACATTTCAAAGATAGCTACATGATAGGGGAGTGGCCAATATGTGCTCAGAATAACAGCACTTCTCTTCAGCTCTGTCTATACTAATTTTCTCTGACAGGATTTTCAAAATATATCTATCAGAAATGTGGTTATTTTTTTAATATAAAGGTACTTTATACCTTATACAAGGATAGTATAAAAATATTTTTGATAATTTTATTTTTTCCTGTCAAAAACCATCAGAGATCCTTTGAATTACTTCAGTCAACAAAATAAGCTACAACAAATCTTCTCATCAGGACACAACTTTCAAAAAGGAATTACAATCTTTGTTAACCAACATTCAAGAACTAACTAGTAAAATGGATAGAATGGATCTGAAATTGGATAGTTTTAAGGAGAGCTGTACTAAACAAATGAACATTATACATGAGGATTTAAAACAAAAGAAAGAGCAGATTTCAGATATTGAAACAGCCTTAAATGATATGGATTCTAGGCTCCAAGAAGGTGAGCATAATATAGAATTTCTTTTAAAGCAAAATGCTCTCCTTTTGTCTAAAATAGATGATCTAGAAAACAGGTCACATCATAATAATATAAGAATCTTTGGCTTACCAGAAAATATAGAAGGAGATAGTATGGAAAAGTTTTTGTCTTCATGGCTACCTGAAATCCTAGAACTACCTGAAGCTCTTTCATATGGCATTGAAAGAGCACACAGGTCTATGGTCTCATGTAAAAATAACAAAAGTAATTATGCAAAATCTGTGATTGTAAAATTCCTTTCCTCACATGATAAGGAAATTGTCTTAAAGACTGCATGGGCAAAATCTCCAATTAAAATAAAAGATGATATAGTTTGTTTTGATAATGACTATTCTCCTGTGGTAATTACAAAAAGAAAAGTTTTCCTGCCATTGTTAAGAGAACTTAAAAAAAATCAGATAAAATCTCATCTACTATTTCTTGCAAGATTGAAAATATTCTACCAGGATACATCTAAAATATTTGAAGATCTGGACAGTGCACTTACTTTTGTTAAATGTAACAAACTTTAGACAGAATTGAAGAAATGGATTGGGCCAATGCTAATTTAAAGAGATTAGTCGAAAATGGAACCTGGAAAACTTATGAGCATAAGAAGAAGTTAAGAACATAAAAGTCCTGCTTTTATTTGTTTCTAACTACATTAGATACCTTTTTTTGTTTATTCTAAACATACTAATGACCCATAAGGTCAGGGAAAGTGAAAACTGGAACAACATGTAAGATTGTACCACTGTTTATTATACTTTTAAAGTTAGTCTTTCATGTTCCATTTGATGCTTATTATGTAAAGTTTAGTTGCTTCTTATTAGATAGGTATGGGTTATTGCTTAAACAGTTATTATTGTAGACCAACTGTTGCCTTTTGTATTGGAGTTTAGATATATTTATGGGATGCAACTTTATTTGGATAAATATCTTTTCTAATAACATGTCTCATTGATTGGGTGCTTATACTTAAATTAGTATTGTATTGTATTGATAATGAGTGATTATATTGTCTTTGAGGAGTCTCTATAGACATGATTTTGGTTTGTGTATAAAGTTATTTTAAGTATAAATTTTCTCTTGATAATGTCTGGTGCTATTTTAAACATAAATATTGTTGTTGGTAGTGTTCGGAGCTAATATAAAACATAATATGGGAAAAAACAAAACCACACCACGCTGTGAGCCTCCAGAGAAAACAGTCAAGAATATGGAGAAAAAACACTGGTATGCTCACCACAGCAGAAATTCCAAGCTAAAAGCTGGTATAAAATGTACAGTCCACCGCTTCAAAGGTTCAAGACATCTTATAACTTATCCTGATCATTCTTTTAAATTTAGAGTCCTACAAATAGTTAAGTGTAGTAGTAGAGGGGGTGATCATATGAACTTATTGGAGAACGTTGAACTGCAGTGGATTTTTAGATTAAGGGCCCACCTACCCCCAGGCATTAACAATTATGTTTCTATTAAACCTGTTCTGAAAAATAGATAGTTTACATGTTTTATATTGACCTTGTTTTAATGTTGGTCAGTTGTTTTATTTATTGGCTTTAATGTTTAGGCTTGCATTCTATGTGTTTGCAATATTTTCTAGATGTTTATGCATACTTATTATTGTTGTTTTATACATCTCAAAGGCTACATGCATACACTTTTTCTCTCCCTATGGTTGTAACCTAGTGGTAGTGAGCTTCATATGTCAAATAGTTTTTAGTGTGTTTTAAATTGTATATAGTAATGAATCTATAGATAGTTGGACAAGCACTTGTGCCTTTAAAACTGGATGCTTCATTAATTGTTTAATTGATTTGTATCACATGCTTGATTGAATTTCATTTAGTGTATATAAACCCACTGTTTTTTGATTAAGTAGATCTGAAGAAGCGTGTGTTACAGCACGCGAAAGCGCTTATCCTTTTGTGTTTTAATAAAGAGATTTCAACCTTTGAAGCGGTGGACTGTACATTTTATACCAGCTTTTAGCTTGGAATTTCTGCTGTGGTGAGCATACCAGTGTTTTTTCTCCATAAAGCATAATATGTTACTGTTGATAATGTCCGGACTGAATTTGAATTTAAAGGTTGCTGTTAAAAATGTCCGAAGATCTTTTAAACACAAAAGTTGCTGCTGGAAATGTATGGAGCTGTTAGTGCATGGGGTCAATATTGGTGTTGCTGATGTCTCTCTCTCCTTGTTATATGTTTGTTTTTTGTGTTTTTAACTGATTTGTATCTTTGATGATGAATTATTGTATTGATCCATTTGTTTGTAGTTGAAATTGGGGTATTCTGTTGATTACAGTGTTGGCCTCTTGTCTGGAGAAGGCATTTGGACGTATTTGCAAATTTTACGACGGCTTTCTTCATTGCTGAACAAACAGGGACTGTTGCATCACTACTTGCGTGTGGCATCAGCAGCTCGAGCTATCCAAATGTTAAAAGAGTCTCTTACTCACTATTTCCCACTGAAAAATTGAAAGCCAGCAGTTAATCAGCTTCAGCTCAGGAGCTACATCATGAACGGTCTTTCTAATCTGGACGATCTCCCTCTAGGTATAACATGATTGTTGCCATGGAAACCTCAGATACGTAAACTGGAAGTAAAGCGTGAGAGGCTTCAGAACACTCAAACACTTCAAAAAAGCAATGGAGCTTAGGTATTAATGCAAATAGTGGGTAAAATGTCATAATTATTTGTGTGTTAACAAAAAACCCTTTTCTAACTCTAATGGAGTTCTGCACACAACAAAGTAGAGCTGTGTCCAATAGGTTTGACTAAGAAAGTTGAGGAATAATTAAATTTTATGGTTGTAAGTGACGTTCATCATTGTTTCAGTGAGCTCCAGAATATTATATTGTGATACAAATCCAGTAGCTTTATTTACATTCTTGAGGTTTCAGTGTGAGACTATTTCTTTATGCAAACACAATAGAAGTCACTGAATGCTTCTTTTTCCCTTCTGATATAATTAATCTGACATTACCATTTAACAAATTCCTTTAACAGAAATATGGGCTTGGAAGGTCACTTTACAGTGTGTCATTCCTATGTTGCACATGTAATATGTGAATTTTACAGCCGCAAACATCAGTACAAATAAAGAGTTCATTAGCCCTTTCAGTATGTGAATACCTATTTAATACTACTTCACTAATTGTCATGAGTATTTAGGAGTGTGATTAATGATTATAACTTGTAATAAATTTATTGGGTGCTTGCGTATTGTCGCAGCCACATTCAGAAGAAACTGCACAAGCGGCTTGCTTTCTAACCTTTCTGCGGCCGAAAACTGTTGTCAGCCTGTTTTGGGAACTGGTGTATGTCACTGAAGTCAGTGGACTCCCAAGAAAGCAGATGTTACTTCACACTGACATTTACAGGGTTGAGATCATCTTGTATTTGGCCAGAAAAAGTAAAGTAATATTCAGACCTGTCTGCATCGGCTGGGAGTAGATCTTGCTTTGGAAAATGTCACAAAAATATTCCAGTTTAGCCATTTGAAAAGGCACAGCATTTATGAGGTATTTTGAAGTGACCTATACATTTGCAAGCATAGGTGAAGAGTAAGCAATCATGTATGGGAGGTGTGAATCAGTGCCGCATTCAATACAAGTCCCAGTAAAAATATAGTTTAGTGGCCACACCATTACTATATATGTGCAAACTGTTTGCATACAGAGTAGTACTGACTATGGTTCTTTACTGTAGTGACAGAAAAAATGCCTGTGAAAAATTTGTAATAAGACGTAAACATATAAACACACAACCATTTTGAAGACAGCTAATGTAATATGTACAGAAATTCCCATGGTCCCAGAACAATTACAATTTAGTGACACACACTTGCCTAGACAGTTTCAGTACTTTCTGTCGGCAGGTGAACGGCTTTGCAATGGGCTGCTTCTGCGGTGGTGAATGTGGTTGTGACAGTATGTAGGTACCATTTATTGTGATAGCATTGTATGCAAATATAAACGGCCTGTTTATGTGTTTTAATAAGCAGCAAAATAATAATTTCTCACAGCAACTTAAAAGGATTAATAACATCACAAGGGTCTGGATGAACATAGTCAAAAAGATCAACGATGATTATGAACTCAAAATCTAGACAATAATTTGGGACTAAAATGAATGAGAAAAAGAAATAGCACATTGAATTGGTGGTTTTAACTGGTGAGAGCAACATTGTCATCAAACTATTTATGCTATGGATGAAAACTAAATTACTCCTTATATTCTTAGCAATCAATTAGAAATAAACACCTCACTTACTATTACAAGATCATTATTAATGCATAAATACAATTAAAGTAAATAAAATTGTTTATTACAAATGAGAATATTCCATGCCTTCACCAATAGATCATTAGTTATAATTTATTGCTTTATATCGTTAGATTATCATTTTAAGAAAATATGAACGTTTTAGAATATTAATTTACTTGTATTTATGATTTAGTTATGTATAATTTATCAGTGCCTCACTTATATGAAAAGATATTATTTATAAAATCCTTAACAAGTCTCTCAGAAACGAATACAAACACCAACAGCAAAGTCCACAGCAGAGAAACGACAGGCTGCAGCAAACTGTAGTTTGAAGTCTTTTAATAACCTTTAAAACCCAAAAAACATTACTAATAAATGTGTTTGAAGGTATATAAGTCATTTAAATGTTTAATTATCCATGGCCTGATGAAGCCTACGGGTGAAAGCGCTTGCCGTTTTTCTTGTTTTTGAATAAATCCTAGTTTTCGATATATTTATGTGGTCGATCCGTTTCTTTATTTAGCTGGTGAAGTGAATACTGCTGAGAAGTTGGAATATATGTGTTTCTACACTGAGTTTATGTACAACTATCAAGTGGATTTATTGACCACAACGTGGACTTGAGATATTTGCTGACATATTGGGAGTGCCGATTGTTTGGTGCTTGGTGGCTTTTTTGTTCCACATTTGCATGTGTGCTGCATTCTAAGTGGATACACTGCCTTATCGCTCTCCTACCTTTATAACTTATATTTACTGAATGATATTGGAGAAGCGTTTCAAACGGCCATTACCTTCTTTACAACTATATGTTATGTTTATTTGTCATCAATATCTAGATTCATAGTGAAACTAATAGAACTTAAACTTACTTCTAGGATGGTCAGTGTCATTTTCTCAAACACGTAGTAACTACTTAATATAATAATGAAGGTAGATATGTGTATAAAATCTTTTTGGTGATAGTAGTTTCTTTCATTTAAAGGTCATTGAAATAGGAATACTTACCTATGTTAATAGAAAATATTTAATACTGCTATTCTTCAAAGTGATACTTTTTAAAACTGTATCATATTTGCCTTTTGCATACTTTTTCTGTTACTAATTTAATGTTATTAGATATCTTGATTTTCTATAGAAGCTAAGCCTGATTTATTTAGATCGGAAAATTTTCTCTCAGAAAGATGCTGATCAGAGGTTGTTACTCGACAAGGGGTTAATCTGAGTGATTATATATCACTCAGATTAACCTCCTTGGACTACATGAAAAGAGACATTGAGGAGCTCTCTGATTATGTAGCCCAGGCAGGTATGACCCTGACCTTGAGCAGTATCCTACCTTCACCAAGAATGATGCCACAATACAGAGATAAGATGATCAGCTTTAACAATTGGCTTAAACTCTGGTGTCATTCAAAGGGGATCCAATGTCTGTCTGCCTGGGATGACATGCTGGACAAGCCACGCTGCTTCAAGGACGGCTTGCACCTGTCACCCTGGGATTCCGGATATTGGCAAAGGCTCTTGCCACCCCATAGTGCCTTTTTTAGGCAAGGCTCAAATTCTAAACCTACCACCCTAGAACACAAAAGAAAAAACCAAGGGTAATGCTGCTCAATGCCAGAAGTCTAAATCTCAAAATGGAGGCCCTTCTCAGTATGGAGAACATCGATGTCTGTGCAGTGACAGAAACCTGGTTCAAGGCTCCTGAGAGCACCCCAGCACTATCAGGTTTTACCTCTTATCATGCGTTCCGCCCCAAAATCCGGACAATACCAAGAAAGGAGGGGTATCCATATTCATCAAAGACACCCACACCTCAAGACTGGTGGCGATGCATCGGAGGCCATCCAGGTGCAATTAACCATAGGCAAGACTGCTCTGCAAATTGTAGCATGTTACAGGCCACCCTCACAAACTCAGGAACCTCACATGGCCTTCCTGAAAACACTAGAGGGGATAAATGTATCACCAAACACCATCATACTAGGTGACTTCAATTACCCTAATATAGACTGGGAACACTACTCAAGCCCAAACACCCTAGCCCAAAAGTTCCTGGAATTCATAAACTCAAATGCCATGGAACAACTAGTCACCATCCCCACAAGAGGAGAAAACATACTTGATCTCATCATCACGAACATGGGAGCACAATGTTCAACACCGGAAGTATACCCCTCACTGGTGAGATCAGATCACAAACTAATCTCGCTGGAGGTCCTCATCCCACCCCCACCTGAAATAAAAAGACCACAGTAAAGAACTTCTCGAAAGCCGACTTCACACTTCTAAAGACTAGTGTGGTCTCCTTTAAGGCCCCGAGCTGGCGGAAAACAGTACTCAAGCCGCTGAATCACTTACAAATGCCTTCTACCAGCACCTGCAGGACTGCATGGATAAGGCAATCCCAAGCAAAACAAAGACTCTTTGTACCAAAGGCAAGCGTCCAGTCTGGTGGACCCCAGCCATAAACAAACTCTACAACAAAAGGAGGAAGCTACTACAAGATAGAGCAAAATCCTTAAAAGGTAAGACACCCTTGATCACTATAAGTAAAAAACTAAGAGCTCTCATAAAATCATCCAAAGCAAATTTTGAGAGAAAAATAGCTAAAGACTCAAAAGACAATCATAAGGCCTTCTTTAGCTATGTTAGAAACCTGGGAGGAACCTCCCAGATATGCTCAGAACTAGTTCAAAATGATGTGAAGATTACTGATCCTACAGACATTGCCAACATACTGGCTGACAGGTTCAGTGCAAACTTCTCCCCTCCCCAAAGGAGAGATATCTATACCAAGCGATTGCAGCCCCCAAACATCTCCAGCCCAAGTGAGAACTGCTCTCTCCAAAGCAAAAACACAGCATCCATGGGACCTGATGGTGTCCCCGGCTGTGTGCTCCACGAACTCAATGAGGAATTAAACCCACAGCTAGGACAGCTGTTTAATCATAGTCTTACCTCTGGATCCAGGAGTGGCACTGCAACTGTGGTCCCACTTCACAAAGGCAGTGCCTCCACCGACCCTGGAAATTACCGCCCATTAGCTTGACAAGCCTTATCTGCAAAGCCATGGAGAGGATCATAATGGACCTCATAAATAAAGACATAGGGAATTTGCAGACTTTGGATCCATCCCAGTTTGGCTTTGTCAAAGGCAGATCATGCCTTCTAAACTTGGTTGACTTTTGAAACAGTCACCAAAGCCATTGATGAGGGAAAGGCAGTCCATACAGCCTACCTCGATCTGGCGAAGGCCTTCGATACAATACCCCACTCGGGTATCATTGAAAAACTCATCAGCTTAAATGTTAACCCATACATCACAAGATGGGTTGCAAACTGGCTGAGTGACAGAACCCACAGGGTCAGAGTCGCTGGCGCCATGTCAGACTCAAAGCCTGTCACAAGTGGTGTACCACAGGGCTCAGTCCTGGGCCCACTCTTGTTTGGCATCTACTTTTAGTACAAGCAAACACAGGAGGGTTATGGCTGACAAAGTTTGCAGATGACTGCAAACTGGGCCATAGTAGAAAACACATCTGACACAGATATCCTTCAGAAGGGTCTCACAGAAACGGATAACTGGTGCCAGAGCCATGGCCTAAAGTTAAATGCCAAAATGCATAGTCATACCCTTCGGGAAAAACAAGGTTACCCCTAGCTACCAAATAGGTGGCAATCCACTGAGCATAGAAGAAGTTATCAGGGACCTGGGGACCCAGGTTGATAGTAGTCTGTCATTCGACACCCATGTAGCTAAAGTAGTTAGGAAGACCTTCTACATTGCCCACCTTATCATGAAGGGATTCTCATCTAGATCAAGGGAGGTCATAGTCTCCCTATACTCATCACTCATCAGACCAATGATTGAGTACAATGCCCCATTCGGAATGTATCTGACCCAACACTTGCAGCAGCTGGAGAGGCCACAAAAGTTCCTCACCAAAAGGATAAAGGGTCTCAAACATCTGTCCTATGCTGCCCGACTGAAAGAACTCCAGCTCTATTCAGTACCGCTTGCTCAGAGGTGACCTTTGCCTAACATACAAGGCCATGTCAAACCCAGATTTGATGAATATGCTTCACCTCAAAAATCTAGATCCGTCAGAGCCACAAGGGCAGGAGACTTAAACCTCGACACGGCTATTAATAGGACGCTGGAGGGATAGATTCATCACCCAAAGACTCCCTATGCTGTGGAATAAAATCCCGGTATATGTGAGGCAGAGCACCTCGCTGGCCTTGTTCAAGAGAAATCTTGACCAATGGATGGGAGATCGCAGATATACCCCAGGGATTACCTCAGTGTCACTGCTCAACAGAGGCACAGCAAAATAATGGGTATAGTTCCCCATACTAAAGGGGTGGCGTAAGCCACAAAACTATGGGCTAGGCTTGTAAATGCCCTCGGGCAGATAGCCTAGTATGAACCTATGAACCCATGAACTTGGATTAGGAGTATTATACTCCAAGATGGTTAAGGGTGGTTATGATGTTACTAGCTTATGTTATAAAAGTTTGTTGCAGTCTTTTTTGACATTCTTCACAATACAAAGTAATGATATAGTAATACACTCAAATTTTTCATCTTTATTACTATGCAGTCAATCTAAAGTTTCTCTTTGTATTCCTTTAATTCTTAACTATAAGATATGTTTTTGGTCAAAATATGCCCTTTTCACAAATTTAACTCCTTGTGACTTCATTAAAGAGTATTTCTATTAATGTTAATGGATTAAATAACTCAAATAAGAAGGGAAGTTTATTCAAATATCTTAAATTGCACAAAACCCAATTTATTTTTTTTACAAGAAACTCATCTGAGATCAGAAGATATGTTTACATTAGATACTAAATCATATTTAATATTAGTTAGTTCAGAGCATTTTCAAGAGAAAAGAGGGGTAGCTATTTTGTGGAATAATACTTTGCCTTGCCCAAAGATTGGCAATACTTATAAAGATAATAAAGGAAAGTTTTGTCTTGTCATGGTTGAAATTAATCAGAAAATGTATACTTTAGTGAATCTATATTGGATACCAGGAATATGTATCAATACAGTAAAACAACACCTTGATCTTATAGTACAACATTCTAAGGGGTCCTTAATAATAGTGGGGGATTTTAATTGTATTTTAGATAATAAGGAATCAACATCCCGTAATAAAACAAGGATTACAGCTTCTGCCAAATCATTAAAAGATTTCTAGAAACATACCTTCTGAAAAATATTTGTTCTTTTGCTGATACTGATTCTTTAAACTATACTTTTTTTTCCCCATAGACATAACACCTATTCAAAAATAGAATATAAACCAAACGTTGATGGTAAGTGAGAGAGCACAGCAGATCAATAAACCAGGATTCCTTACTGAAATAAAGACTTTAATCCACAAATCTAATAACGACAACCATATGATGCTGCAGCTGATGAGCGCTTTCACTCACAAAATGAGTTTCTTCAGATCAAAATGCTGCTACCCATGATGCCCATATATATATACAAATACAACAACAATCAATTGACTGTCAATTAATAATTAAAATTATATAACGTAATAAAACCATTAAAACTCAAGCATTTGTTAAAACATACTACTATGAATGAACTCATATAGTTTATACAAAATGATTAAATAATCATGAAAGGCTTTGTAGTTATAGAGTTTATACAAAGTGATTAAATAATCATGAAAAACTATGTTTAAAACTTCTAAAATATCAATCCTTTCTGTATATATACCAACGTATATGACAGTTGAAACATAACAAAACAATTAATCAAAGTGTCAGCATCTAAACAGCATTTGTGGATTAAAGTCTTTATTTCAGTAAGGAATCCTGGTTTATTGATCTGCTGTGCTCTCTCACTTACCATCAACGTTTGGTTTATATTATTTCACATATTTTAAGTGTTTGGGAGCATTTCATCCAACCAAGGCTCATCTTGTTATCATTGCCACTTTCTTTATTCTGTTTTTGTGCCCTGGTGGAAGCGGATCGACCGGTAAGCTAACGGACTTACTTTAATTGACTATTTCATTCGAATATCGCATTGTTCTCTATATATACCAAAGGTATATACGAGATATGGATAAAGCATTGAGCAGCGTTGACATAGAGCTGGATTATGAGCCCCGGGGTGTAGACCTGGGCTCATCAGCTCTATTAACGAAGAGGTTTGAACAGCAGCTACAATGCTCCAAAGTTGCATCTTGGCAACTAGATAGCACGTTACACAATAATGACGAGAATGCGCCTGTTGTAGATCTGGAGAAACTACAACGCTTGCTAGATAAGCTGGAGAAGGATTTCGGACATTTGAAAAGACTACAAACGCAACAAATGCATTTCTTGTATTGCTTGGAACAGAGAATAGTGCCGAGGGGTCTTCGGGTGTTCAATATGCCGAACCAGGGGGATCAGCATCCCGAGTTGTTAAAGAAATGGCAAATGATTAACTTGGAAGTCAGCAGGCAGTACATGCAGCTGCTAGTGGATTATTTTCTGCCAGAAGAGGATGAACTAACCAGAAGCATCAAACAGCAAAGGTTGGACATTTTTTCAGTATATCCTGACGCTTTAGTTATGCCGCTGTTTGAGAGCTTGCTGGACGGCGTTTTTCGAGCATAAGCTTCTCCAACAGAAGCAGAACAAAATAAGACGTGACCACAAGGACTTTTCATTGGGTCACGTCTTTGTATGGCCCAGGTTTGGTGAAAGGGATATAAATGATTTTGTAGAGAAAAGCAATGCGTTGAGTCATGGTGTAAATAGTATTAAAACTGCCAATGTTAGTGATAGAAGTAATGTAATTGAGCGAAGCATGCAACCTAAATCTGATGTGGTGGGTGTTTCCACAATACATGAGAACACACGGGATCCGAGAAAAAATACAAGTAAAAATAATAGCATTGGTTTGAATGAATCATTGGGTATTACTTCGGATAGAATATTGAGTGATTCGATAGATACAGATGATGTCATTAGTATCATACATGTAGATGGAGGCACAGTCAACAGTAACATAGGAACGAAAACGAAAGACACTACACTAAATAGCCCAGCACAAATGAATTTATATCCTCAGGTGGAGATTATGAATAAATCAGTGTTACAAGATGACAGGGTCGTTAGGCCCAAAGTGAATAGTAGGAACATGAATGTAATGGAATCAGCGCATGGTGGGATTCCTTTTCCATTACCTGTGAGGAAGGACAAGGGTTTGAGAAGAGGGAGATCCCTAAGCAGAGGGAGGCAAAAAAGGAAGGCCTCAGAGGAGTTTCATCCACAACACACGATAAAGAAAATGTGGAGGAACAAAATAGGACAATAAATGGGATAAGTGTAATGAATGACAATACATACAGAGTTGATTCGTTAGTTTGTAATATATCCCAACATGAACTAACACAATCTGAAGTAAGTTTATTAGAGAAAGGGTTAAACTTTATTCCCAGTGGTTGTAGTAATTTAGTGGATACAGTATTAGACACTAAGTTGTTTTGTCGGAATCTGATGCTCAAGTTATTATTTCAGAATAATATTACAGACACTGTGAATGGCAATGAGGCACCACTGACATTTAAAAGACTAAGTAGTTATGTACCGGTGAATCACCCACTGGTCGAGGCTTATCTGAAATTGACCGAAGATGAGTTACATAGATATTTTTATGGGAAGCCCAGTTTCAGACATAAGGATAATCTCAGTAGGAGAGAGAGGGCAAGTCTACGTGATCTGCAATTGAACAAGGCGATCACAGTCAGACCAGCAGACAAGGGAGGTCAAATAGTGGTGATGGACACCACATCCTATCAATCAGCAATGATGAAGTTATTAAATGACAAATTTTACTTAGGGATTGATCTCTCCGTAGTGAGAAGCATTGTATTGGAAATAGGGAATGAACTTCACGATATGCTGAATGGCACGATCATTGACAAAGATTTGTTTGAATATCTTACGATTCCAAACCCACTTATTCCTGTGATACAAGGTTTTCCAAAGATACATAAAAATGCCAGTGACCCACCAATGAGGCCAGTGGTATCAGGCCAGGGTTGGGTCACTGAACATATATCTGTGTATATAGAGAAACATCTACGCCCTGTGTTGAATACGAATCCGACTATACTCAGAGACTCGAAGCAGTTCTTACTTGAACTTTATGACTGCATGCGGAGTGAGATAAATAGTGATGAGCTGATACTGGTTACGTTTGACATTCAATCACTGTTCACAGTACTACCCAATGACTTGGGCATCAGATATATTAGGCAATATTTAATGGACAATAGCACGTTCACACCAAGTCACATAGAACTATTGACACATTTGCTAAACATTGTACTTGAGAACAATGTTTTTATGTTTAATGAGACAATATATAAACAACAAGAGGGAGTTGCCATGGGTATGCCATGTGCAAACAGTTATGCCAATATGTTCTTGGCATATTGGGAGAATGAAGTGCTATTTAGAACTAATGAATTTATACGATCTACTATATTCTACAAACGTTTCGTAGATGATGTCTTTATGCTATGGAGAGGAGATGTTGACTCGTTACATGAATTTCATGGAATGATCAATGGTTTAACCAATTATCTAGTGTTCACAATGTATCATTCTACTCATAGATTAGAATTTTTAGATTTGTTCATTGAGAAAATGGACAATGGATTGTTGAATACAGGGGTATATCGGAAGCCATGCCATCGTAACACTATACTATTGAGAGACAGCATGCATCCCGGCCATATATTTAATAATATAATTAGAGGACAAGGCATGCGTGTCTCTAGACTCAATGCTACTGAGGTAGGCTTTGAAGTAGGTATGCATGATTTGGAAGAGAGACTCAAGGATAGAGGTTATAGTGATAGAGAGATTGGAAGACAATTCAGTGATATGCATGAGCTTAGGCAGAATAGAGCAGCACCATACTATGGACCTAGACCTGTGTTAGACAATGATGAACGAACTGCCAGCAATGCTATCAGGATTTCACTACCATACACTAGTGACAATAGAAATCTTAAGGATATATTTAACAAGCATTGGTCTATATTATGTACAGACGATGGGATCAGACAGGTGGTAGGGAATGAACCAAGTTTTTTATACAGGAACAAATTAAATTTGAAAAGACTCTTATGCTACTCCAAGAAGGATGAGAAAGGATTTGTGTCCTGTTATACGAAGGCTTGTCGGCATTGTAACCAGTGTGTATATATTGATAGTAGTACATTATTTACACACCCTGATTCCCGCATACAGTTCAAAACCCAAGTGGATGCAACATGTAACAGCATGAACATTGTATATCTGGCAGTTTGCCAGTTATGCAATGCGTTCTATGTGGGGAAAACAAATCGACAGCTGAAGGATAGGATACGTGAACATGTATACCATATGAGAAAAGGGAATACAAGGAATGCACTGGCCAAACACGTAGTAGAGTTAGGGAATACACATACTTTCCTTTTCAGGGTTTTAGAAATGATTAAACCTTGTATTAGAGGTGGTGACATAAGGAACCACACAGAAGATAGGGAGAGTAAGTGGATTACGAGACTGAGGGCTGACAGGGGGTCTGGTTTAAATGAGAGAGCTTCAATAAAACCAGCTCTGAAGAAGAGAAGGAATATAAACATTAAGCACAAATAATATAGGGTAATATGTTTAAGCACTCTATATAGGAACCATAACACTGCTGTTTAGATGCTGACACTTTGATTAATTGTTTTGTTATGTTTCAACTGTCATATACGTTGGTATATATACAGAAAGGATTGATATTTTAGAAGTTTTAAACATAGTTTTTCATGATTATTTAATCACTTTGTATAAACTCTATAACTACAAAGCCTTTCATGATTATTTAATCATTTTGTATAAACTATATGAGTTCATTCATAGTAGTATGTTTTAACAAATGCTTGAGTTTTAATGGTTTTATTACGTTATATAATTTTAATTATTAATTGACAGTCAATTGATTGTTGTTGTATTTGTATATATATGGGCATCATGGGTAGCAGCATTTTGATCTGAAGAAACTCATTTTGTGAGTGAAAGCGCTCATCAGCTGCAGCATCATATGGTTGTCGTTATTAGATTTGTGGATTAAAGTCTTTATTTCAGTAAGGAATCCTGGTTTATTGATCTGCTGTGCTCTCTCACTTACCATCAACGTTTGGTTTATATTATTTCACATATTTTAAGTGTTTGGGAGCATTTCATCCAACCAAGGCTCATCTTGTTATCATATTCAAAAATAGAGTTTTATTTTCAAATGATTTATTAGGCTCTTTAGTCAACAACAATGTTATTTCTTGTCCAATATCAGACCATAATTCAATAATATTTGAAATTTCAGTTAATTCAATACCTGCTTATATCACAAAGTTGAAAGATTTTAAAGAATTTTTAACTTTGGAAACACAAAATTGTATAGAACTAAATAATAACTCCTCAGAAAGTTTTGTGTGGGACACCCTAAAAGCATATTTATATGGGAGAATTATTAACTGGTACCATATAAAAAGGAAAAGTTGGGATAAACAGTTATTAGAGATTCAACTTAGATTCATTGAAACATAATCAAGAGACAGATATAAATAAAAATGACAAGAAAAGTGAAATCAATTCTTTGAATAATAAATATTTTGAAATCCTAAATCATAAAAACATGATTATTTTAGAGAAATATACATTTTTTTACATTTTCTACTAATCCCAAATCTTTAAATTTATTAACAAACAAAACCAAAAGATTAAATGAAATGAATCATATAAATGAATTATTTTCCCCTAGAAAAAAAAGATGGTTTCAGACATACAAAATATTCTAGCTGAATTCAGATAATTTTTTATTAATATTAATCAACAATCAAAAATAATAGATTCTAACCAAGAAATTAAAACCTTTATTAATAGATTTACTAAAAAGGACTCACAGATGAACAAGCTAATTCTATAATTAAACCTATTTCCTTTAAAGATACTCAAACCCAGATTAATAATTTAAAATTCAATAAGGTTCCAGGAAATGATGGAATCATTCCAGAAATATAAAAGATTTTATCAACTAATGCTATAAAATTGCTTTATAAAGTATATAATGTATCCCAAAATAATAAGTTAATACCTCCCTCATGGAAGTATATTTTTCTCTCTCCTATTCTTAAACCTAATAAAGATCCAGTTAAATGTTCATCCTATAGATATATCTCTTTACTAAATATTGATTATAAAATGTTTATGTCAATTTTTGCAGAAAGACTAGAAATGTTTTTACCTATCTTAGTTGAAGATGACCAAACAGGATTCATAATTAATAGAAATACTTATGATAACATTAAAAGAACATTCACTTTTATAGAATCAGTCAAATATTTAAATAATAATCTAACACTAATTAGTTTAGATATAAATTGTGTGTGTGACTCAGTTAATTGGGACTATTTATTTATATTACTGGAAGAATTAAACTTTTCAAATAGCTTTATAAATGTAATCACTCAATTATATCAGGGTAGTCAATCATATATTAAAATACGTACTAATATTTCCCAATATATCCCTATTATTAAAGGAACAAAGCAGGGTTGTCCTTTATCTCCCTTATTATTTACTCTTATAATGGAACCGTGGGCCAATTTGATAAGACGTAATGAAAATATGCAAGGATTTAATTTAAATTCCAATAAATCTTCCAAAATGCAAGTGTTCGCAAATGACATTCTTATTACTGTTGGTGATAATGATTCATCTATTCATGCTCTCTTTAGAGATATTGCATTTTTTCAAAAGAAATCAGGTTTATTGTTAAACAATGATAAAACTCAAATCTTATTAATTGGTCATAAAAATATGAATTACAAGCAATTTATAGTAAATATTTGGCAAAATCTGATGAACTACTTTATTTGGGTATTATAATTATAAAAAACATAAAATATATCATTAAAATAAACTACAATAAGAGTTTATTGGCAGTAGAAAATCTTATTAAAAATGGAATAAAATTAATTTCTCCATGGATGAAAAACTTTTAATAAAAATGATTTTATTACCTAAAATGTTATATATTATACAATTCATCTCATTACCTCCTCCTAATCAGATTATTAAAAAATGTAATTCCTTGATACATACATTTTTATAATCCCTGATTAAACATAGAATAGCTTTATCTAATCACATTAAAAATTGGGATAAAGGAGGTATAGCTATGCCTAATTTGGAAATCTATTGTTTCCTCAATGGCCAAAACTATTTACCATCTTATAGATAATAATTACACGGCAAATTGGAAAAATACTCTAGAAATCTTAATTAGTAATTCTATAAATAACAACAAATCTCAGAAGTTAGCTATACTAAGTAATTCCTTTATTTGGGTTCTAAAATAATATTTCTTATCTTATTCTTCTCAAAAATTTAACTCCAATTATATAATTCTTCTTTTGAAATCATTTAGAAATTATATTTATAAATTCAATATTTATAAGGAGTGGATATATATTCTTTTTCCTATAGCTTTCACGCAAGGTGTCATCTTTTCATCTGATTATAAAAAATGATTTCTTTTCAACAGAAAAACGTAATGATGTATAAGAACGATCTGAAAACTATAAATCTATTAAAAATGAATATGAATATTATAGAGTCTCTTGGTTAGATTTACAGGAAGCTAGGAAATATGTTCTAAACAAATTGGATTCTATGTCTTTAACCACAAAAAATTCAATACCTAACTTATTTCAATATATAACAACTTTACAACATAATTCTACATCTAAAAATATTTTATCTCATTTATATAAAGCAATTCAATTTGATTTAGATAATCCTTCAGAAAGTTATTGGAACTATTTTACTTTAATAAATAATTATCCCCCTACAGATTCTGACAAACTAAATATCTTACAATCAGCAAGTGTTACCATTTCATCACTTAAATGGAACATTTTTACATTGAGGTATTTACATAGGCTCTTTATTACCCCATGTTCTTTAAGTAAATTTAATATAAAAAAAATACCAATTGTTGGAGATGTAACAAAGTAGTTAATGTGGATTGGGCATATATGATGTTTGACTGTATAGAATTAAATACATTTTGGACAGATGTTAATACTTTTTTAAAATAATTTTTATCTTTCTAAATCACTTGTTTTATTTAACATGCCTGTTACTAATTGTATTAGATAATCTAATCAACCTCTAATCTGGTCAATTTTATCCATTGCCAGAAAAATCATTATAAGAAACTGGAAGTCCTATACTTCACCCTCAATAATTGAATTCAAAAATGTACTTTTTGAAGTCTGTAACTTAGAAATTTTAGCCAATACTGCAAGATCTTCTAGGAATACTAATTCATGTAATTTGTGGAAAAAAGTATATGATTTACTGAACAAGTAATGTAAATCTTTTTACAATCCTCATATTTGAATGCACATGTTTATTAATAATTGATTCTTGTGGAGAATGTCATTGTATATAATTTAAAATGTTTGTTTTATTTTCTCATTATTGTTGTGTTATTTATATTGAAAAATGTACATATCTCTAGATATTTTTTGTCAATATGTATCTCAATAAAGCTGTTTAAAAAAAATAGCTACATGACATCCACTCATCCATATCTTAAACTAAGTGCTTCTTCCTAAATTAAAGTCACTGATGCTTTCTTCTGGTTTTCTTTTAAGTTGTTTATAAGTTCATAGGTATATACTAGCCTAATGGCCACTAGGGCCCTTATAAGCCTTGCCATTCAACCCAAATGTGACCCACAAACATATTTATATAGGGGTGATTTACTGACAGCCTCAATCTAAGAGAGACATAGGCACCAGACCAGAGGTAAATTTCTGAAAAGTCATCCATTGGTCCAAGTTGCACTTAAACAGGGATAGGGAAGAATATATTTCACATGACTGGAGACCTTGTTCTAGAGAATGGGAATGCTCTGAGAAACATATCTGTCTGCCAGACATGTCCTATTTATGTCATAAGCAACATTCAGGTATTTAATCTAGTAGTACTGATGCTGTTTGTTTTGCAGATGTGCAAAAGGTTCATCAACACAGGATCAAGGTATGCCTTGTATGCTAGGCAGAGATCACCTCTTAGAGGATTGTATGATACCGAGTAAAGAGACAAGGCTTTGAAGAGATTAGTGTAGGACATTGTGTTTACCCCCTTGTATTCCTTTTGTATGGAACTTTTGTAGTTGTTCCAGTTGATGCATGTGTTTGCTTGGGTACATACAAAATGTGGTGTCATACTCTATGATGGGTCTGATGAGGGCAGACTACAGTTGTGTGATGACATCTCTGAACCTCGATGCCATGACATTGCTTATAAGTTGAGCAACATAGAAGAATTTTCTTACCAACTTGGACACGTTGATCAATGGGTAAATTGCTATCTACATGAGTTCCCAGATCACTGACTAGTAAGCCAACTTTTTAGGGTGTTTTATTGATAACCTAGTCAAGACTTTCCTAAAGGGTGTTCTCATCTTGGGGGGATTCAGTGACCCCTCTCAGTTTGCAATCATCTGCTAACTTGGATAGCCAAAGGCCTTTAACATTGACTTTGACATCTGAGAAGTAGATGCCAAAGTGGAGTGCTCCTAGTACAGACCCCTGGAGGACTCCACCAGTGACTGGACTCTTCTTCGAGGTGGCCTCATCATTTCTAACCTCCTGGGTTCTATCAGTGAGCCTGCTAGCTGTCCAATGTGTTACAAAGGGGTTTATACCTAGTTCCACAAGTTGGTTGACAATGCCTGAGTGGGGTATGTAATCAAATGCTCTAGCCAAATCTAGGTAGGCAGTATTCACCATTTTCCCCTCATCCATTGCATTAGTGATCTTTTCAAAGAAGTCCACCAGTTTCAGTAATCATGACCTTCCTTTGACAAAGCCAAACTGGGAAAGATCCAGTGTCTGGTGGTCTCTTATGTCCTTGTTAATAATTTCCATGGTAATTCTTTCCATGGCTTTACAAATAAGACTATTCAGAATAATGGGTCTGTAGTTCCCAGGATCTGTGCCACAAAACCTGTTTTAAGACTATAGTTTAATAATGCTTCCAGGAGACCTGATAAGTTGTATTTTAGACATTTCAGAAGGCATCCTAGAATATTATTGGGGCCCATGGAGGATGAGCTTCTGGCTTTAGCCGGTGCAGCTAGGAAATGTTCCTTAGTTATAGTTGAAGGGATTGGTGGAGTTATGTTTAAGGGTATTTTTGGTGAGATGGTTGGGTTGAGAGGTTGTTAAAGTTGAAACTGAATTTGTCCAGTAACACATTTGCTATATCACCAGGTTTGGTGAATGTAACACCATTAAACACTAATTCAGCACATTGCTGTGTCCTGCCCTTGAGGTTTTTGACAGTGGTCTCCCACTACTCTTGTTAGTTTGTTATAAAATTCCTGCATTATCAAGCACTTCTCATCTCTGGTATATTGATGGCTTGGTCAAGTTTATGACTTCTGATAACCTGATAATATTAGATGACTTTTACTTTCCAGGGATCAGTTGGTCTGATGGCACAACAGCAACAATGTCGGAGGATGAATTTTACAAATTATGTTACACAATTTTACTCAGATGATTGAATTTCCTACTAGATCAACTATCTTAGATCTCTTCTTACAAATATTCCATATAAACTTTCTGTTATTTCCCAACTGTGTCCATTAGGCAGTTCAGATCTCTTAACTTTTAAAGTTACTATAATAATTAAAGCTTTTTACATGAATCAACAAAAAAGTATTTTGGATAAGTCTATGTTGTTTCTTCTGAATACTGTTAGTCAAATAAACCATGTGGACTTGAAGTCCTCTGAGGTAAATAATGTTGTGAATAAATGGCAAGACTTTGAAAACATTTGTGAAGTTATTTTTTCTGGATGCCAGAAAACAATAACTAACACTTTACTGATAACTATACCTCCATGGTGGAATACTCCTCATACTAAACTTCTGAGTAAAAAAAGAAGAGGTTTAGGAGAATTATTTAAAATGGACAATAATTTATTCTCCAGATGGTTAAATGTCTCTTTGAGATTAGCAAAAAGTAAATATAAAGATAATTTAGTCAGTAGCCCTTCATCTAAGAAATGTTATTTTTATGACAGATACATCGCTAATAAGGTTAAATCTTTCAGACCAATTTCTGTCCAAGATGAAGTAGTGAATAGTGGATGATCATTGATCATTTATTACTATTTAGCAAAAGATGCTACACTGTTTGACATATTTATTTCTAATGTCAGAAGAAAATTATACATGCACAATTTTCACTTTGACCCTTGTGTAAGCATCTTTGAGCCGTATTAAACAGGGTAGTGGTATGGGAACTGATAATATTCCATGCATTTTCTGAGCATATTACAGTAACGATATTTCAGCTACTGTCACCCATTTTTTTCAATGACCTTTTGTATTCTGACACTGTTCCTGCCAGTTTGAAACTTGCAGATAATTCCAATTTATAAGGGGGTGGGGGTGGGAACAGACAGTATAAGCAATTATATACCTATCAGTTTTACTTCCTTGATGGGGAAGAACATTGAGAGGTCTCTCTTACCATTATTAATCAAGATTTTCAGGGATGTTTAATGGACCTCAGTCAACACAGTTTAACAAAGAAATGTTCTATGTTCACTAATTTAATAGAATTTTATGACCCAGTGTAACAATTTCCTTAGATATGGATATGTGTGCAGTGGTTGTCTATTTGGATTTGTCTATGACTTTTGACAATGTCCCTCATCCTGCTATCATTAATGCCATGCTCAATCACAAAGTTAGTCCATATATTGTATGCTGGATGGCTAACTGCCTTTGTGGTAGATTACAGAGACTAAGTATAGGAAACTTTACCCCTAACTGGCTTGAAGTGAACAAAGGGGTATCCCAGGGGTCAGTCCTAGGTCCAGTATTTTTCAACCTGGTATTTTCTTTTATTCCAAAGATATATAATGCTTGGATGGTCAAGTATGCAGATGATATTAAACTATGCTGTTTTATTACATCAACAGAGGATATTGACCACTTTAATACTTACATATGTTTGGTGGCTGAATGGTTAGACTTAATGGCACCAAAATTAATAAGGATAAATGCACTACTTTGCATTTTGGGAAACCTTTGGTTGAATATCATATAAACTTAGGTCCCAATGAGTTACAGAAGCTAATAGATTATAAGGATTTAAGTTTTATTATATATAGTATTTTTAACATTAGGACTAAGGCATTAAAACTTACTGGATTAATTTTTAAGAACTTTACAACAAGAAACAATGACTGTGTTTTGAGGGTGTTCACAGTATATGTTCAATCCATCACTGAGTACAACATTTTGTTTTGTTCCTACAAGAAAAGTGATCTTCTAGTTTTAGAAGGTATTCCATAAAAAATTACAAAGCATATCATTACTTGTAGAGGTAAATCATATCCTTCTGGACTGGAAAGTGTAGCCCTCTTTTCAGTCAATTACAGATATCTGAGAGGTAAACTTTTGTTTAGCCTACAGTGGGCTCTAGAGTGAAGAATATAAATCTCTACTAAATATTTAACTGTTGAATACAAGCATATTAACCAGAGGTCCATATTTTCCTTACAGAACTGAGGAACCATGGACAGTCTTAAAAGCAAACTATTTAATGGAGTCATTCCTTCAACAGTGGAACGGGGTTCCTGTACATATTCACCAGTCTTCTTCTGTACAGATATTCAAAAAAAAAAAAAAAACACTTGATATATTGTTGGGTCCCAGGGTACATGCATTCATTGAGGAGTTTGCATTCTGAATGGTCTTTGGCCTTTACACAGGATTTAACAAACAATTGAACAATAGCTGAATAAAGCCTCATGGTTATCTTTCACCTGGGAAGTTATTTTAACCTCAAAGTCGTCTTTGCTTGACCTAATTAGCCATTTTAGTTGCCTATTTAGTTTGATGAGAGAGTTTTTATCTTTATGGAAATTACCCTTGCTGATTTTTTCCATAATATTTTTCTTTTGTTGTATATCCTGTTTAATTTGGGATGCCAGGGGATGGTTTGTTTCTGGGGCTAGTCCTGGGTTTACTTTTTGTAGCTACAGTAGCCTCTATGGAGACATTGGAATGGTTGTACAGAGTTTCTGATAGCAAATCAGCATAGACTGTTTTGTTCTCACGGTTTGGAGGACTGAATTTTTGACAAACCATGACTTAATAAAAGTTAATTTGCCTTGGAATAGCTCCAAACTCTTACTGGTTTTAATGGGATTATGCAGTTAATTTTGATTTCAAAGAAGAAAGATTTCTAATTGGTCCTTACAATGAAGGGAGGCGGTGTTCTCCAATATTTGTGAGCATGAGGTCCAGCATGTTGGAGCCCCTAGTGTGCAAATTCACTATCTACTCAAGGAGGTTTGTACTTGCAAAGTCCAGGAATTTTTGTGCCTGTAGATTTGAGGCCATGTATAATTCCCAGTTTATAGAGAGGTAATTACAATCTGTGAGCTTCTTGGGACATGGATGGTGACCTATAACTGGCTAGGAAATGGTATGGCATTTTGTCTGTGGTGATCTGTACATGAAGGAACTCCAGCACATCATTCTGCTCAACCACACTCAAGGTATGCTTGCTATTGATGAATATTGATACACCTCCACTTTTAGCCCTTGTCTGTGCTGCTACTACTCTAGAAATGTGGAAGGCCCTGAAACCGTGCACTGCCAGGGTACTGTCTGCCACTTTAAGCCATGTCTCAGTAACTGCACTGATGTCTATATTCTCAAGTGTGAGAAGAACTTGGAGGGAATTTAGTTTTTTATTTGGGCTCCTAGCATTGATCAGTAACACCATGAGGTTTAGTGGAGTTGATTTTGCTATGTTGGTAGGTTTGTCAATTTGGCATTGCATAAAAAAGGCACTATGTGGGGTGGACAATGTTTTAGCCAGTATTTGAAAGCCTAGAGTGGAAAGGTGCAGGCCATCCTTGGCAAAGCAATGTGGTTTGTTTACCATGTCCTCCCAAGCTGACAAATATTGGATTCCCTTAGAATGACACCAGAAAGATAGGCAGTTGTTGAAATTAGTCATTTTTGCTCATATTGTGGTATCATCCTTGGTGATGGTAATATGCTGCTCAATGCTAGGCTCATACCAGCCTGAGACACACATTCTGAAAGCTCCATAATGTCTCTCTTCATATAGTCCAGGGAGGTACATCTCAGGACAATTACACCTATATGGACTATTGTGGAATTATATTGTTTTTTTATGGCATAATGACTTGAATGCATGCATGATTTGGTGGACCCTGGCTCCAGATATGCAACTAATAGTTATCTTCTCCATGTTCAGCCTGGTTACAGGGGCATCCGCATATCTTACAATGGAGTCCCCAATGACGAAAGTCCTGGGAAGTGTATTTGCTTGCCTTACTGGCTTAATGCTTAGGGCTTTACTAAGAGATACAGTATGTGTGGTGTTAGGTGCTGTTTTATTCTGAGTGCTTTTGGGCTTGCTGAGGCATAGCTTTGATAATGTGTGGTCTAGGTGATCTACGTTGGTTAGGAAGATTTTGTTTAATTGCCTCAGCATGTTAGTCTATGTGTGTGTTGTGTACTATGTGAAGTGGGTGTTGCATGTGTGGTTCTGACAACCTGATGTGCACTTCTCTGCACGAGTTTAGCTCCCAGTGTCATTATGTAAGTACACCTCTTGCATACTGTATCTGCCTCTTTAAGGATTAAGTGATTATCGATAAACATGAGACAATTGCTACATTGTCTGAAAATGCCCATATCCACCAAGCAAGCTACAGAGAAGTTATAAAACTGCATATGCATTAGCTACAAGAGTGGTGATGTAGTGGGTGGGGGTTTAGAAGGCTATTAAAGGTACATAGTTGGTGCAGAATAATAAGGTTCTTTTACTGGGACAGATTATTCTAAATAGTACTAAATTCTACTAACTTTAATGTTTATACGATACTGAATTCTACTAAATCTGTAGATATTGCCACTCAATGCCCAACTAGCTGCTCTAAGCTTATTGGCATGCAAGGTATTTGCTCTATATCGCTGTTTTAGAAGGTATAGTTTTATGGACCATTTGCTTTCTAGGTGTTTGCCACTGTAAAGGGCACTGCTAACTACTGATCCCTCTGGCCAAGGATTGTACTGCATACTTGGACATAAAATTGAGTAAAGATAAGGAAAAGAAAAGGTATATTTCGACAATTTACTGAAATGTTGCATATTCAAATACCCTTTTACATTTTTCAAGCTGCCACTCTTTAAAAGAAAAAAGATCTGTTATAAAGGGACAATTTGTACGTGCTGCTAAAATGATAACCAGGGGCAGTTATTTTATAAAAGAATGTGACACATTACAGAACATGTTTATTAGGACGGGATACCCTGTAGATTTATTGAGAGAGCTAAGATGTGAAGTACAAGGAAAAAGAGAAAGGGTGATATATAAGCCTATTTTAAGTGGACACAACATTGACCATGATATATTAAATGCTCGAATTGTAGATAGTGGAAGAAGTGAACTAATAAACACAAAACAGAGATTCATTTTGACATACAGCTTGGATGCCACAGAGCTTGTAAAAACAGTTTTTAAAAATTGGGATTTGCTATCAGGACAACCTTCAATTTGTGGAAAATTCTTGGAGACACCACAGGTTATATACAAAAGAGGTAAAAACTTGAAAAGTCTCTGAGAGAGTAGATATGGAACAAATAAATTTGTTAGAAACCCAGGAATGACAACATGCGGTGCATGTAATTATTGTGCAAACATGGAAACAGGAAAAACATTCCATGTTCATAATAAAAAATACACACTAAACAAAAGATTTACATGCAATTCGAAATTTATTGTATATATTGCTCTTTGCCAGGCATGTTATTCATTTTACATAGGAAAAACAGAACTTAAAATGAAAGAAAGAGCCTATGAACATTTATATAGCATAAGGAAAAATAAAATGTAAAATGCCTTAGCTAAGCATGTGGTTGAAAATCCTGCACATAAGTTTAAATTTAAAGTTATAGACCAAGTAGTTCAAGATGAACGGAGTGGTCCTACAGGATTACTTCTTGAAAGATTGGAACTTTTACAGCAGCTAAGACTAAATTCAGGAACATTTCCAGGACTTAATGAAATGTGTTCTATTCAATGTATTTTAAAGTTAAAAAACCTTGACAGGTAGCTATATGAATAACAATCAACTTTCATAACTTTTATACACTATTTCTATACATCAATTTTTTAACATACGTACACATTTATCATGCATGTACTTATTTATTTATCATAGTTATTATATTTTTGCTTGGTAATTTTATAAGAATAAGCATTGATTGAGTGTGCACACACACACGTCTTTGTTTGCGAACTTGTTTATTTTTAAGGGAAGGCGTGGTAATTTACTAAAATGGGTTTTTAAATGGTTTATACATAAAATGTTGTTGTAGTGACTGTTCCTTTAATTAAAATGTGGGACATACTTAATTGGAATAACTCCCTTATTGGGTAATTTTGTAATGATGTATTTGCATGTATATGTTTTTAAGTCGTTCTTTTATAAATGGTTTTATCTGAAGAAGTTTTGTCAGTTGACGAGACGAAAAGCACTTAATAAACATTCACATTGTTTTGTATCTTGGTCTCACAGTCTTCTGGAGTGGAATCTCTGTGGTCTAATTTTACAAGTTTGTATCAGTGTTTTGGGTAACACAATAAAATTGCTACACTACAAATCTTTTTGTGTATTTCCCAACTCAGACAGATCTGTGTTCGCTATTTATGGAGAACATTTGTATCAGTGGGTGATTCAATGATGGCTACTAATTTGCAATCATCTGTAAATTTTGTCAGCCAGAGACCATTGACATTGGCCTTCATTTCAGAAAAGTAAATGCCAAAAAGGAGCAATGCTAGGACTGATCACTGAGGGAATCCGCTTGTGACTGGCCTCTTTGGAGAGGTGGACTCCCCAGTTCTAACTTCCTGGGTCCTGTCTGTGAGCCAGCTGGCTATCCACTGGGTAACATACAGGTTCGTACCTATTCTCTTGAGTTTGTCAATGGTATCCAAGTGGGATATTGTATCAAATGCCTGGGACATGTCAAAACAGGCAGTGTGAACCATTTTGCCCTCATCCATTGCTTCAGTGACCTTCTCAAAAAATTCACCAGGTTGAGTAGGCATGATCTACCCTTGACGAAACCAAATTGGGTTGGGTCCAGTGCCTTGAGATTTCCTATGTCATTATTGATCATTTCCATGATAATTTTTTCCATGGCATTGCATATGAGTCTAGTGAGACTTACAGGTCTGTAGATGGCCCACTTTTGTGTACAGGAATGACTGTTGCCCTTCTCCATTCTTGAGGCATTAAGCCTGTTTGGATGCTACAATTAATTAGCAATTCCATAGGGCCTGAAAGGTTATGTTTGATGTTATTTAGAAGGCATTCTGGGATACTGTCTGGGCCCATTGATGAAGTGTTCTTGGCCTTAAAGAAAGTATTTCCCTAGTAATAGCAGAGGGGTTATAGTTAATGATATTTCCTGGGGGAAAGGTTGAGGAGGAGAGAGAGAGGTAAAGTTAGGGCTGAATTTGTTGGCCAGTAGGTTTGCAATATATTCTGTCTCAGTACAGGTGGCTCCATTAATGAGCTCTGCGCACAATTGTGCTTTTCTTCTGTTGGCTATCGAAACTCATAATTTTTGCACTGATTTTCTTCCTACTGTTATATAGCATTTTGATGCTGTGATTCCACTAAGGTGGCTTGTTTTTTTGTTTTTTTTAAGTTACTTCTGTACTGTTTTCTTGGTGGATACAGCTGCTTCTATGCAGCTGTTAACGTGTTTGTATAGGGTTTCTGTGAACAATTCTGTGTAGGCAGCTGTGTTCTCAGGATTTATGTGGATTTGAAAATTTGCCAGGCTATCACTTAATAGTAGAAAGTTAGCCTTAGTGTAGTTCTTGAATATTCCAGGGTTAGCTGCGGTTCCAGGTTTTATTTTTACTTCAAAGGAGACCATTTTGTGGTCTGACCTCAGCAGAGAAGACATTACACTAGGGGGGTGTGCAACGAGGTTCAGATCTAGTATATTTGTACCCCTGGTGTATTGGCAGTCTGGTCAAGGGAGTTTATATTTACAAAATCCATGAATCTCTGTGCCTGTACATTTGTTGTTGTATATGATTCCCAGTTAATAGTATGATAATTAATGCTGCCCATGAATATGGTATTGGGTTGGATAGTGTGTGTTTCCAATAAGTTACATACATAGTATGGCTTTCCCAGGTAATAGAGTGGGGACCTATAGCATGAAAGGAAGTCATATGGAATTTTTCATATGGTAAATTGATTGTGGAGAAGCTCAAATGCATTATCCTGTTTGACCAGCCTTGAAGTATATTTATTTTTGATGTAAATCAAGACACCTCCACCTTTATTCCCTCTTTGTGCCATGACAAAAAACATGTCTCAGTGACTGCACAGACATCAGCATTCTCTAAGGTGAGGAGAATGTTTAGAGAGAGGAGTTTTTTGTTTAGACTGCTAGCAATGAGCAGTTAATACCTTTAGATTTTCTTGGCTTTGATTTGCTATATTGGAAGTACTTTTTGTTTAGCATTGCCTAAAAAGCCACTATGTGGAGGACAGTGTTTTAGCTAATATTCAAAAGCCTAGAGAGGCAGAGGTGCAGACCACACCTGGAAAAGTAGCCTGGTATGTTGACCATCTCCTTCCTTCCTGGCAAATATGGCATCCCCTTATAATGACACCAGAAACTAAGCCAATTATTAAAGTCTGTGATCTTTTGTTCGTATTGTGGCAATACCCTTGTAAAAGGTAAAATGCTGCTCAGTGCTAGGCTCATACCTTCCTGGGACATTCTTGGGAGACATATGTTGAGAGCTCCATATAGTCTAGGGAGATACGTCTCAGGTCATTTAGATCCATATGGACTATGACTAAGTTATAATGGTACTTGTGGTCCAATGACCCGATTGCACACATAATGTGGTTTATTCTGACCCCTGATAAGCAACTGACTGTGACTTTTTCCTTACTCATCCTGCTGAGCGGGACATCACTGTGTCAGTACATCTCATCTCTTCTTGATTGAATCAGTCAGATATAAACATCTGTGACAAGTTCTACTAACTTTCAGTTTCACAAGTCACTTCGTTATTTCCCTTAGTTTCCTGATTCTTTCATTATCAATTGAACTGCCGGCTATTATAATTGAAAAGGAGAAACATGTTCTAGGATGTAATCCGCTGTCTTATTTGACATATACAATAACTATATGCTTTGTACAATCACTATGTGCATCATTCTATGCCTAAAGCTCTTGACATAATCCTGTAGGCTGTATTCATACTTCATACTTAATATAAACTGCATATCTTCATTTTTGAAAGGAGACGTACAGATATGATGGTTACACCAATGGTTTGACAGGTTTTGAACAAATATGATGGTTGCACAAAAGTTACTGCATAGGACAGATGCCTGTCCATTTTCTATACAACCATTTAGATTACTAAAACCAGCAATGTAGTAATGTTATTTGCCTGGGAATGTAGTTTCCAAATGTCTTTATATGAGAGTATTAACAGCAAAACCACAATATAGGGATATAACACTCCTAGCTTTGCATGTATATAGTCAGGCTTCTCAACTATAGAAGTTACTCAACCATATGTAATCTTTTATTTAGTGTGCATGTATTATAGACAGTAGGATCCTGGGCGTAGTCTTCCTGAAAGCAATATTATGATATCTGTCATGCATTAGTTCGTTTCCTAGAGACATCCAGGCCTGCTCCTCTGCAGAGGCAACACAGATGCGTTCTGTGAGCTATCTGGATATCTTTAAGGTTGATAGGCATAGGACTGGTAGAGTTCTCCTTTATGGATTACCCTAAAGTAAAGATAGGGGAGAATCATATTCACTGAAAGGACTGGTTCGCTTGCGGAATTTCAGTATTAGCTGTGCTACTCTAGAAATTCAATACAGGCTGCACAGTCTTAGCTTGACCTGAACACCTAAGGCAACTCTACATACCTCCTAACCAAAAAGTTGGGACAAAGACAAAAATAAAGGTGGGACGAGAGCCCAAAAATAGGGGCAGATTTTAAATATTGCTCCAATAAACTTATAAAGTTGGTAGAATAACAGGTTATGCATTACCATACATGTACTGAAGGATATGAAGTCTGAAGCTGAAATGCCTGTCATTATTTAATGACTTCAATCCTCAGTTATTTGTCAGAAAACGACAAATGTTACGAACAGGCCAAAAATATGAGGCAAAAATCTGGACATTCTGAGAAAATGTAGACACTTGAAAGGTATGTAGCTCTAGTTTCTTCCTTATGAACACTTGTAGTTTGCTTCAAATTAGGGATGTTTTTTGGAAGTCCTTATTCAGTAAATTTACTAGCATTGATACCTAGGATTTAAATGTGCTAAATCTGTGTGCACACACGGTGTGATATTTAAATAAATACCCTACTTCAGTATGAATTCCCTCACTGCAAGACCCTTTATAACATGTGCTATATCTGAACAAAGGGTGAAGCTGCTAGCCTAAGGAACAGAAAAGATAGATTATCTTTGTCCAGCATGGTTAATGGATTTCTACACATGGATTACCTGTGGGCATTACCTGTCAGGTTAACTGTATATGTTGTCATCCTGGAATACAGTCAGTATTACTAACCTTTCATCTAAGGTCTGGAACAATACATTTCCCGTCTTCTATAAAATAATGTTAAATGCCATATTATTTTCGTGTGATGTAGCATTCATATGTCTTTTTGAAATGGGTTTTGTATATGTTTTCCTAACTTCAATTATAGGTCAAGCTGACACAGAATGCTGTAGCAATGTATTTAAATCATTATTTGACAGTTCTGATACTAAAGGAACATTCAAACCAAGCAGTCCTTCAGCAGAAAGGATGACAGTGGGAGCTTGAAGGACAACAAATATACAGTGGACATCTTGTTACTTTATGTTATGATTTCATTGGGTCTGATAACATAAATTGAACATTGAACACTCCTTTGTTGCTATAACTAGCCTCCTTTGATTTGTCTTACAATACATATTTGTAAATGCCTTATAAACTAGGTGGATCTTACTAAGAGTAAAAAAGGCACTGTAATCTTGGCTTTAGTTGAGAGATTGTATTATTTTGTTTCCTGTAACAGCGATGTAGAAGAATGGAAACTTCTTATAAACATCATCATCATCCCCTTTTTCCCATTTACATGGGGTCGGGGTATCGTATTAACTGTCACCAACTCTCTCGATTCAGTGCCACTCTCCTGCCTTCTTCACAACTCATGCCTGACTGTCGCAGATCTTCTTTCACACAATCCATCCACCTCTTTGCTGGATGCCCTCGCTTCCTCTTACCTTCTTCCTGTCTGTCCCAAATCTCCCTCACCAGATTGTCTTCTGCTTTTCTACATGTGCCCATACCATCGTAATCTGTTTTCTTTGATCTTTTCTGCAATTGGAGCTACTTTGGCTTCTGCTCTTATGTCCTCATTTCTTTGCCTGTCCCACAGTGTGCATCCTACCACCTTTCTCAGGCACTTCATTTCCATCACCTCTAGCTTCTTCAACTGTTCTGCCTTTACTGCCCAGGTTTCTGTACCATACAGTAGTACTGGTCGCATCACTGTCTTGTACACCTTACTTTTCAGCTTCTTTGGCATTCTTCTGTCATATACTACACCTGATACTCTATGCCAGTTGGCTGCAGCTCCTCTGATTCTAGCTTTGACCTCTTCATTCAGACTACCCTTCTCCTCAACCACCCCTCCCAGATACTTGAAGCTGTTTACCTGTTCCACTATCTTCCCATCTATCTCTATTCTCAGCTTCTTCTGATTTCCCCAATCTGCTGCCATTACCACTGTCTTATCTGTGCTTAGTTTCATCCCATGTGCCTTCAGATTTGCATTCCATTCTCCTATCCTTTGCTGAAGTTCTAGATCAGGAGCTGTCTAAACATGAACTAAGGAACGTGAATGAATTCAGGAACAATCTTGAAGAAACTAGAGAAGAGGAGAGAGTCAAACTGGGCTTTCCTAGACTTGGAGAAAGCATATGACAAGGTCCCAAGAAAGCTGATCTGGGCAGTACCGCGGTGGTTTGAAGTCCCAGAAACATTGGTAGAATTAGTACAGGCTATGTGCAAGGACCCAGTGACTCAAGTACGAATAGTGTTTGGCCTCACTGAGGGATTCCCAGTGGGAGTGGGTGTACACCAGGGTTCAGCTCTGAGCCCACTGCTGTTCATACTAGTAATGGACTACATCAGCAAACAGGTTGGAAGGGTCAGAGTAACAAAGCTGCTGTATGCAGACGATGTGGCAGTACAGGCAGACTCTGATCTAGAACTTCTTATAAACAATAAGCTGGCAATGCAACTGAAACTTCAGACTGTTACAAGTAATGTCTACAATCAAATACTTCCAAGACATTTGAATAGCCAGTACAAATAATTCATGCAATTTTTCTCCACAACTCAATCCCATTGGTTAAGCCACTTAGTTATGATAGTGTATTCTGTCATTTCAGCTATTAGGAAATGTCTGTCTGCACTTACTACAGCCAAGATAAAATGACCAAATAGTGTACACTTATACTGGCTTTCCTTCGGTTATAACAACAGTATAATATACATTATGGTGGAGAGTTCAGAAGGTTATTTTGCAGGATAATTTTTGCTGGCTATGGTGTGCAAATCATTTTGTTTCAGAAGTCTTTATACTTAAAATTCATGTATCACTCTTAGATCTAATTTAGTATTCACAAATTGCTTATACTTTTCAGAATAAACTGTAGAGTATTTTAAAGTTGTTTACTTTTTTCTTTATGTTTTTTGTCTCAATACCTTGTAACTAGCAAGCCTCTACCTATTGATCATAAGCTTATTCATTCCCTCATACTCTGTATCCCCATCATGGACTGGACATGACAATAGGATAGAGGGACTATCATCCAGGCAAAAAAAGAGGTGGCTTGTATACTTGCTGGCATGATTTCAATGTGAGTCTTATTAAAGAGGCCTTCACCTTGCTTGTTATAGCTGATGTGAGCACCTGCATTACAGCAGGTCATACTACAGCCACCCTATGCATGTGTGTACATTCAACCACATACATATGAGGCCTGACATGACTGGCTTTGGATCACCGAGCTCACATCCTAGCTTTTGGCTTTTCTGGCACCATGCAAGCCTTCACTTGCATGATGGCAACTGGCTGACCAAACCCACTGCATTCTTCTCAAACAGTGGGTGAGCCAACATCATCTAGTCACTACCAGCATCCTCCACGGAGCTTTTCCAGAGCTGTATATATATTCATTTTTATGAACTATTATTTCACATCAATAAGTTTTTCAAAATGTTAGCAGTTTTTTTATTGTTCTCTGTGTATTTTCTTTACTTGATCACACTTCGGTAATAATCATTACTGCAAATTATGTTGTTGCAATGCAAAAATTGCTGATTACTTAATTACTTACACACTAAGGTCCTGGTTTGAGCATTAGTCTTTAGACTTGAAAGAGTTATTTTAAAATTGGCTGGGGAAAGGCAACGTGGATTTATCATGGGAAGTACTTTAACTCATTCACTTCAATGGAGCTCAGGAAGTTTGCACTCTAACTTTCAATGGGCAGAGCCTAAGCCTTTAGACAAAATCAAATTATGTCCTCAAATTTCAAACAAATGTTCATATCTCTGGAACCATAGTGATTATGAAAGAGGTAGAAATGGCAAACTCTTCAGCACAAACTAGTATTCTTTAGGTTCCAGGTCTTAAACCGAATTTTATAAGTCACTGTAAGCATGGTAGCTATTATATTTGTAATATTTTGTAAACAATTTACAATATCTCAGACACCACTCAAGTTACACACATACTGTCATCAACATTTTATTCATTTAGGCGAGAGCTTTCATATGATGCTAAGGAGTTCTGTCTGTGATACTTGGTTGTTGAGATATTTAGAAAAAATTTGAACATTGTATCTATGTAAATTAATATCGTAAAAACAGCAGTCTATTTACCAGCATTAGACAGAGGTCAAATATTGATGTAGTTGAGTTTGCCTTTGTGTAATTGTGTAATCTTTAAGATGAACTCTTTTAAAACCTTGTACATAGCATGTTTTTAGAATTATTGATGCAAACATGAACGAGCAATATTTGACTCCTAGAGAAGTAGGATTTAACTACAAGTGCACCTGGGGACGTCATTTGGATGTAACGAGTTAAAAGAATCTATTAGAGGTTTATTTATTTATTTATTTATTAGATCTTAACATCGGTTTTGTTCTGAATGGTGAAATTAAACATAAGAGATGTATTTGATTCAGTGAAGTGGAAGTTTCTGTTAAATGTGGTAGAAGAGGTTTGAATTGCACCATAGTTTAGAGAAAATGCGTAAAGACTTTATACCACTGTTGTTAAATATGAATTGTGGTGGTAGAAAGGAGGACTAGGCATGGATGCTATTTACTCCAATCTGTTTTTATCTGCAACTGAAACTCTGGATAAAAGCGAGTGGATGTCTTAGAGGGAGATAAGTGGAGAAGATGGGCCCATTTTTGACTATTTGCAGACAACTGCAGGTTGATTTCAGACCAAATGAGTGAAGTGTTACTGTGATATGATGGGTTATTGATAATTGTGTTGTGCAACCCAATCCACAGTGCAATGTGCTAAGACTAATGAAAATGGGAAAGACTAGGGAAATCTGCAGAAGGGGTCTTTACTTCATGGGATGCGACGATTTCAAGCAACTATGAAAAGTTATTGGAGTTTTCAGTATGTCCTAAAATGGCTGGTTGAAAGAGTAAGTAATCAGACAGCTCATTTTAGTGCAGTCTTCTGGATGATGCTCATGAAGTTTTAATATGTCGTTAAACATCTTCAGCTAATAGATCTAATTAAGATAACTTATCTTACTTTGATGCACTTGGAGCTAATCATTCAGTACTTTATTATCCTGCCTAAATTTGCTGACTGTTTAATTCGCATCCATCCCAACACAAGCAATGCCTAAATGCTGCAGACAAAATGAACAAATAAGTTGTATAGAAATGATGGGAGGCTCAGACAGCCTTTTGTCACATTAAGCAGGACTCCTTATCTTTAAACATAGCCTACATTCTTGTTAAAATATCAAATAACTCAAATAATCATCTTACTATATAGTGGAGGCCATGGTCTTTCACATGAACAATAAAGCCTCATTTAACCATTTACAGTTGCATTTTCCTGCTCTATAATTCATTATTCTTGTAAAATTTGTAAAACAACTACTTAAAATGAACAGGCCATGTGAGTCGATTGTAAATGTTTCATTCTTGACTCTACCTCCCATCAATACAACAAAATGGCCTTGCACTTGTAACACCCCCCATTGCTAAGCCCCATCTTGTTCTAATCTTTTTCCCATTTAAAGTTTAAACAATCCTACTTTTCTATAAGTAAGTTCACTCTTTATGTAGCCAAATCAAATAACTATCATTAATTCCTTACATTCTGTTGCAATTTTACAGGTATCATCAAGTGAATGACCATTTTGATAAAATATGCACATTTTTACTGGAAAAGCTCACCCAGACTCTGTTACAACTTGCTGTGACAGAAAGTTTAGTTTGCTTTTACTTTCTTGTATTTGGTATTACTTTTTGCCTTCTTTTTTGTATGTTGTGATGTGTTTTCCTTACACTGTGTTTTACTTGTATTCTGCTTTTAATTGCATAGTAAAACTAGAAAAGTGACCACAGCTGTGTCTCTTGTGGGTCACACAGAAATTTGTTCCCACCCTGGTGCTGCTGTGTTATTAAAATCAACAGTCTTTCTAGATGCCCACTTATTTGACCACTTATCTCCTTCCCTCTACCCTTTCATTGGCTGTTGTGAGTAAGCACAAAATTATCATTTTGTGAAATCACTCCCCTTTAACTATTTAAATTTATTGGCCATCCCACTGTTTTCCATAGAACGTGACCACCCACTTTCAATATACTTTTCTCTTTTAAAATTAGTGGCTTTCCACTTAGCTAAAGCTTAAGTTACCCCTCTTTCATATCTAACTGCTTAGTCCACACTGCAGTGCATAGGATATTAACCATCTTTTTTCCAACTTATCTTTAAATTCTGTGATTTTGCAAGACCGCCAATTATTGGAGAGCCCACATTCTGCCTCTTGGTAGTCATCTTAGGATTAGTGCTTTTGTTTTCTCCTGGTGGGAGAAGGAGAACAGGGACATTATTTCCTGGAGACTGCTGATCAATGGAAAGCCTAATAATGGCTTCATACATGGCAGCGTGCAATTTGTGCTTATATCCTGCTTCTCGTGTGAGAGGGATCAGAGTGCATTGATTCCTAAATGTTTATGGTTGGGCAGTGAGTGTCTGTACCTGACATTTCTGATGGTCTGATTGCTATTCAAGGCATCTACCAAGAAAAGGCTACAAGAAGGCTAGAGATGCTTGCATCATCTGGGACAAGACTGTGGATCACCAAACAGGCTGTGACCTGCTTCTCATCTTGGGATCAGTGCTAATGTTTTGCTTCTGGTGAGAGAAGAAGCAAAGGAGCATTGTATCCCAGCAAAGTGAAGCTGTGGTGAGACCAGCACCAGTAGTAGTCAGGCAGTGGCCATTCACACAACTCCCCCGTTTTCATCATTCTTGTTAAGGTAAGTCTTTGTTTTCAGTAAGTACTGCCTGATTTGTTTCTAACTTCAGAATATCTGTCTAAATACTTAATCCTTACATTTTCAAGGTCTAATTATTAGTTTCCCCTCAAATGTTTGGTAGTGGCCTGTATAGACACAGACACCTTGACAGACATTTTTTCCTGTAAAAGCATAATTGAAATTTCACCAATACCTAGCTGTACACAAGACAACTAGCTTGCAGTGACAAGCACTGTCCTCAGAGCTGCAAACTGGATACTTCTGACATTGCTTTATATTCTCATTTCAACTGTCTAATCAGTTAAAAGGGTATGTTGTCTGGGATATGAATTTCTCCACCATCTCCGTTACCAGCTTGGTGGATATGGGCATCCTGAGGCAATATAGAAATTGCCTCATGTTTACTGACAACCAGTTAATTCTGAAGCAAATTGTTATGGTATGTGAGAGATGTATTTATACTATGTCACTAGTGACAAAGCTCTCTCATAAAGGTAATCCTAATGTCAATAAGGCTGTCAATAGTACACATGCTGCAAACACCACACACAATTCAAAGCAGACATATAGACCCACATATGCTGAGGCACTTAAATGTAACATTCCTAAAACCCAAAGACCTCCTAGATTAAGTGCACATAACAAATACCCTCAGCAGCCCCAAATGCACTCTTTCAAACAACACCCAAATCAACACATACAGCCAAATCTCATGGAATACTACTTCTAAGCCATAAGGCAAGCCACCAAATAGTCCAACATTGTGGTCATTGGAGATTCCATTGTGAGACACACTGATGTTATGGTCAGTTACTTGTCAGGACTAGGATCCACCACATTATACATGCACTCAGGTCATTGGGCCATAAGTACCAATGTGACTCAGTCATAGTCCAGGTGGGTGAAAATTACCTGAGACATACCTCCCTAAACGATATGAAGACAGATATCATGTAGCTCTCAGAATATGTGTCCCAGGCTGGTATGATCCTAGCACTGAGTAGCATTTCACCTTCTCCAAGGATGATGCCACAATACGAACAAAAGATGAATTACTTTAATAATTGGCTTAGTTTCTGGTGTCATTCTAAGGGACTGCAATATTTGTCAGCATGGAAGGAGATGGTCAACAGACAACAGTGCTTTTCCAGGGATGGTCTGTACCTCTCCCGTCTAGGCTTTTGAATATTAACTAAAACAGTGACTTCCTCAATACTGTCTTTTTTAGTCAATGCCAGACTGAAAGTACTTCAGACATAGCAAATCAAAACCAAGAAAATCTAAAGGTATTAAGACTCAGTGATAGGAGTCTAAACAAAAAACTCCATTCTCTAGAAGCTCTCTTTACCCTAGAGAATGCTGACAACTGCAAGGTCACTGAGAAATGGTTTAAAGCCATTCAGAGCACATCAACAGTGCAAGGCTATAATGCCTTCCACACATTTAGACCAGCTACTATACAGACAGAGCCTAAAGGTGGAGGTGTCTCATTTTACATCAAAAATAAATATACATCAAGGCTGGTCAATCAGAACAATGCACATGAGCTACTCCATGTTCAAATTAACATATGCAAAATCCAATACCAATTCCTTGCAAGCTATAGGTTCCCCTCTATGACTCAGGAAACCCATACCATGTATTTAAACTTATGGAAACACTCACCATCCAACCAAATACTATATTCATTGGTGACTTTAATTACCACATTATTAAAGAGGAATCCTATATGACACCAATTATACAGGCACAGAGATTCTTGCATTTTGTAAACACAAACTCCCTGGACCAGTTTGTCAATACACCAACCAGGGCTGCAACCATAATTTATCTGGTCTGATATGGGAGAGTGCTGCACATCCCCCTAGTATAATATCTTCTCTGGTTAAGGTCAGACAACAAAACTGTCTCGTTTGAAGTAAAATTAAAACCTGGACCCACAGTTAACCCTGGAATATTCAGGAACTAGTCTAAGGCTAAATTCCTGCTATTAAGTGATAATCTGGCAAACTTGGAAGCCCCCATAAACCCTGAGAACACTGCTGCCTATGCAGAAATGTTTACAAAAACCCTACATAAGCATGTTAATAGCTACATAGAGGTAGCTATATCCACCAAGAAAAATGGCAAAACTAACTCAAACAACAAGCCACCTTGGTGGAATCACAAAACAACAGAAGGAAAAACATCATAGCAAAAATTAGGAGGTGCAACACCCAGTAGAATAAAATCACTCTCATCAAACTAAATAAACAACTTAGAGGACAAATAAAGGCTAATAAAGCCAATTTTGAGGTAAATTTGGCCTCCCAGGCCAAAAACAACCACCAAGCATTCTTTAGCTATGTCTGCAACCTCAAAGGCAATAAACAATTGTGTGCAGAACTCATTGTAAATAGAGTCATCTATACTGAGCCAGAAGATATAGCAAACCTACTGGCCGATAAATATAGATCCAACTTTACCTCTCTCTCTCCTTCAACCTTCCCTCAGAAAATACCATCAAATATAACTCCCCTGCTATCACTAGGGAACAGGACCTTAATGCTCTAACTCTAAGGCTAAGAACACTACATCAATGGGCCCAGAAAATATCCCAAGATACATTCTAAATAGAATGAAACATGATCTATCAGGCACTCTGCAATTGATATTGAACTGTAGCCTGCAAACAGGCTTTGTGCCTCATGAATGGAGAACAGCAACTGTCATTCCTCTGCACAAAGGTGGGCCATCTACAGACCCTGGAAACTACAGACTCATAGTTCTCACCAGTCTTATATGTAAACCCATGGAAAGAATTACCATGGAAATGATCAATAATGATATAATAAACCAGACACTGGACCCAACCCAGCTTGGTTTCATCAAGGGTAGGTCATGCTTACTGAGCCTGGTGGACTTTTTTGAGAAGGTCAACAAAGCAAAGGATGACAATGGTTCACACTGCCTAACTTGAATTGGCCAAGGCATTTCACACAATACACCACTCCGGCATTGTTGACAAACTCAAGAGGTTAGGTACAAACTCATATGTTACCTGGTAGATAGCCAGCAAGCTCACAGACAGGACACAGGAAGTTAAAATTTGGGAGTCCACCTGTACAAAGTGCCAGTCATAAGTGGTGTCCCTCAGGGATCAGTCCTTGGACCACTCCTTTTTGGCATTTACTTCTCCTTAGTCAAGGCCGGTGTTAGTGGTTTCTAGTTGGCTAAATTTGCAGATGATTGATGATTACAAATTAGGAGCTGTCACTGAATCCCATATTGACACAAATGTTCTCTAGGAAGGGCTGACACAGACAAGCAACTGGTGTCAGAGCCAAGGACTAAAACTAAATGCCAATAAATGCATAATGGTATCCTTCAGGAAGTCATCCACCACCGGTAACTATCATATTGACAACACGCACCTTAGAGTTGACCCAGTAGTTAGGGACTTGGGGACACACACAGACAGTAATCTAGCCTTTGACCATCACGTATTTGTAGTAGTGAGGAAATCATTCTATGTTGAGCAACTTATAAACAAAGGCATGGCATCTAGGTCAAAGTAAGTCATTGTTCCACTGTATTCAGTATTCATCAAACCTATCATTGAGTACAATGCCTCCTTTGTTATGTACCTAACCAGGCATATCCAACAAATGGAACCTCCACAGAGGTTCTTCACTAAAAGAATACAGGAAGTAAGAAAAATGTCCTCTGCAGACTGCCTCATGTCCTTATCCCTGTATTCTGCCTCTTATAGGCTGGTGATGGGAGAGCAACACCTGACATACAGGGCATTGTCAGACCCCACTCTGATGGACCTCCTGCATATCAACAAATCAAACCAGACCAAAATTACTGGTTCTAAAGACTTAAACTTTGCCTGTGATATAAATAGGACCAGCTGGAGGACAGGTATGTGTCCTAGAGACTACCTTGTCTCTGGAACAGGCTTCTTATCCATGTGAAGCAGAGTTCCTCCCTAACCCAATTTATGTGTAACTTGGATGATTGGATGGGGAACAGGAAATTCATCCATGGCTTGGCACCTATTTCTCTAATAGACACAGGCAACATATAATGGGTTCATCTCCTACGCTCCTGCTTGTAAATGTTTCATCTCCACGCCTGTGCTTACACTTATCAAGGGTACCAGAACTTGTCAGAGATTTGGGATGCATGGCTAGGCTTAGAAAGGTCCTTATGGTTGTTAGCCTAGTAAACATCTATGAACCTATGAACTGCTGTCTATGTACTAATATTTGAAAGTGACTTGCTATATAAACTGTAAAATAATGCTGACTGTTCTATAAATGTGTGTCTCTTCGGTATACTGTAAATATTACAATGTACATTTAATATGATCACTCCTTATATACCGCAGTGTTATATAGTATATTTTTATTGTTAGCTGTTGTTAGTTGCCCATTCAAATATATGTAATTTGGAGCTTTCCTCCTGTACCTGTGCTGAAAAGGACATTGTTTAACCAGATTCTACTGGTAATCAAAAACAAATAAATATTATGTAGCTAGTGCTGTACTAGTCAATTCATTGCTCCTAAAATGTGGAGAATTGCAATGAGCAAACAGGTACCAGATGTCAGCCATCCCAGTGTAATGTCTGCAGCTGTTAGCCATCAAGGTGTTAGACACAGACTGATTCCTAATAAATAGTACAATTCAAGTAGCATAAAGCATTGGATACTTTGATGAAGCTCCATATCTGTTGTCTTCTTTCCAAGGGTTTGAGCTTGTTGGTATGGTGTAGCTATCATTAAAATAGACAATGTTCTCCTACTGATACTACAAAAGTAGAAGCATAATGTGTTGCTAACAATGTCGAAAGCGTCTTTATTTTGTTGCTGATCCACCTCTAGCATGGTCAATACAAGCTCATCAACCACACAATCATCTAAATGTTGTGACACTACTTGTCTTTACCTTTTCGCCCTGTTCTACCCTTAAAGCAGTTGTACCAACCTACTGATGATTCCTGTTGTGACTCAGCCTTCCATGACCTGTGAATGTGCCCCTATTCTTACCCACTTGAGTGTATGCCACTGCATATTTTCCAGCATGTTGACACTGAAATATTTACATAATACATTTTTTTTCTGAAAATGTCTAGGTTCATAGGTGCATAGGCTGTTATTAGGGTAATGACTACTTAGGCCTTTATAAGCCTAGCCATGTACCCCAACTCAATTGGTCACTAAGTACCTTGAGTATCTATTGGGGGGTTATGTTAGTAAGGAGCTAGCTAAGGCATTTGTGGGTGGGGGATGTTAATTGGAGAACGTTTTACTTACTGACAGCCTGTGTCTATCGGAGATATGGGAACAGGACTGGGGGTGAATTTACAATTTCCTCATCCAATAATCAAGGTTTCATTTGAATAGGGTCAGGTATGAACTCTGCTTTGCATGGATGGAGGCTATTTTATAACACAGGGATCCTTTGAGTCAAATATCTGTCCCTCCTGCATGTTGTGTTTATGTCAAAGTTGAAGTTCACATCATTGGATCTAGTGCCCCTAGTGCTGTTTGTTTTGCAGATGTTCAAAAGATTGATCAGGACTGAGTCTGTGAATGACTGATAAGCATGGCATAGAATACCTCTCAGCAGCCTGTATGATACTCAATACAGACATAGTGCCTATATGCAATCCGTTTAGGACAAGATATTCCTATGCTGGATTCTCTTAGTGATGAACCTTTGTGGGTGTTCCAGCTATTGCAAGTGCCTGGTTAGGTAAACCATAAAGGGGCATTCTACTCAATGATGGTTCTGATAAGGGCCGAGTAGAGTGGTACAATATAACATTCTTGGACATGGATGCCAAACCCTTATCTATAAGTTGGGTGACATATATATAGTTTTTTACTATCTTTTCTACATGATGGTCTCATGCCAGTTTACTGTCTGCATATATTCCCAGATCCGTAACTACTGGGTTGACTCGTAGGGGTGTTTTATCAATGATTCTTTTTTTTTTTTGTGGGAATAGGCCCCATTTTTTTTTTTTTTAAGAATGGAAGAAAAGGTTTACCTAGAGACCAAATAGCACAACAAAAGAAACAAAGGTTGGAAAAAAGAACAGTATGGGGCAGGTAAGCTCCAAAGACAGCACAATGCAAAAGTACAAGTTGACTTTATTAATATTTGCAGATGTTGTAGATACTAACTGAATGAACCTAATCAGATTTATACATAGTGAAATATTTTTTAGCCCAGCAGTAAAGATTTATTTTATTCATTTCTGCTAGCCTCTATGCATGTTCAGCATGAATAATAGAGAAAATAATAAATATTTAGCAAGCCAGATCTTTAGAATATTCTCTTTACCCAACATTTTGCTTTTAAAAAGCTCCATTATAATTCACATATGTTTCTAGATAAACATGAAGCTTTAATAATTTTGTAAATAAAAATAGAGAATAAAAATGCAGCCATAGTTGTTGTTTATATGCAAAGTGCATTGTTAATTACACCATATGTCACTCAGACATTAAAGCTGTTTCTGCAACTTCAAGCGCTGTTGAATGCGGAACAAAAAATGAGTATTTTCTTTTACAGAGGTAATGAATTTACGTGAATAGGATGCCATAATTTTGCTTAGCTAGTGAACAAATATAATACTTTTTCATATATGACAGCATCACCAGTTATAATAAAAATTTAATTACTTAAGATATTTTATCAAAACTAACTTTTGGAACTCATTATACAGTCTTTCAGTTGCACCTAGGATTATAGGAATGAATCAGCAATGAAGTCTTCCAGGAAAATGAGCCAAACTAGTGAAGAGGAGATGTTTGCTAATTCTAAATGTTTTGGCTTTGTAAACTACATATTAAATTATCAAATATCAAAGGAAGATGAGCACAAGACATATCCTGATAATAATTCAGATTAAATATACAGAATTACACAATGGGACTACATACAACTTCCTTTATTACACAGTCTATTCATTTTCGGGGGTCGTATATCAAATATGAATTATGTTTCATTATATATCATAAATTGTTATTTACTGCAGAGCACTGCTTCCTGCAATGAATTGGACAGTTCATACCACCCATTTGATATGCTGAAACCCCTCTCATCCTGCTACTTATTATAGTCACCTTTGTCATTACTGTTACTCAGAGAAAATGCAAATCCTTGTTTGTCTCATAACAAATCAATTGTTTGTTTTTCTATTTTTAAGAATGAATAAAAACAGTATTTTTGAAAAGAAGTACTCAAATTTGGCAAACTGAAGTATTTGTGTTTCATAAGAAGGAATACATCACCAAGTATTAGGTAGCTGACAAAAAATTATAAAAGCATTTAAGCATTAAAATATAAACACATAACTTCTGTAGAAATGAAATGACAATCTGTCACCCGTGCATGCTTTTTGTGACCCCCAACATCAATTTTACTTTCTACAAAATGTTAATTTCTCTTAAACGTCTGTATAAACTTCCTGGAAAGACAAAGTTAGGGCCAGATTCCATAAAGACTGTGGAATCCAGTGCATTGTGCATTGATTTCAGTGTAAAACTTGTGGATAACATTGTAATATGCTAACATATGGCAAAAAACTCAGAATTCCTTAGCAGACAAAGGAGTACTGCATTTCCAATGGCTCACTAGAGAAATGTGCAAGTAATCCATAGTTATAAGAAATGGTTGTCCAATAATGTTGTCCAATACCAAACAAATGGAAAGATATCACAAGTCAATAATCTTGATAGAGACAATTATGGTATCTACATAATACATGTGTCATTAAAAAATATTGGCTTGAATTTGCGGATTTCAACGGAAACCGTACATTTCTTAATATAAGAAATTAAAGGCAAAGGGCCTTCACAGCCACATGACCATAGTTAACAGTTACTAACAGTGGGTTTGGGACCTGTGTGGGGAGTACAAGTAGTGCACACACCCAAGGATAGTGGGAGATAGTAAAGAAGATGTGATGTATGGGTCAAGAAGAGGGACAAACAAGAAGAATGCTGGAATAGGAAAACCTGAGGGAAAGTCAGAGGTGCACAATCAATATATATATACATATATATATATATATATATATATATATATTTTTTTTTTTTGGGAATAGGCCCCTTTTTTTTTTTTTTTTTTTTTTAAGAATGGAAGAAAAGGTTTACCTAGAGACCAAATAGCACAACACAAAAGAAACAAAGGTTGGAAAAAAGAACAGTATGGGGCAGGTAAGCTCCAAAGACAGCACACTGCACAACATGGGCAATGGAACGTTGTCAATCAGGGTGGGGATGCTTACTAGCCATGGTGAAATGCAGAAAAACAACACTATCTATATGCACTATCATGTTAGTACATGTTGCAAACTGTGTGACAGTCACACCTGAAAGTGTACGACCAATGTTAAATGTGTGTTCCAGGGTAATAAAGTAGCAAAAAAAAATGAAGAGATATTCCCTTTTGCTGCGGTGAACTGTCCAATAAATAATCCACAAACCAAAAGACAACTGGTTCACCCAGGCTAACACTGTGCTGAAAAGCAAATAAACTGTCTGTGCAATCCAGTAATAAAAGTTCTGTTAAAATCCAGAATTTAATGAAAAAAATGAAATAAAACAAAATAAGAACAAAAATAATAAAAATTAAGTCCCTTGTCCAACGATAAGCGCTTTCGAATAGTTCTTCTTCAGATCATATAATCAAATGGGACATTCATCTGTATATATAAGCCAGTCAGAATTATTCACCCAATGAGAATATCAACATCAAGGTTCCAGCCAATCCATGTTTGGATTTCTCCATCTGATTTACATAAACCAGGTTAACAATCCCATTTTCTAAATGGATGCCTCACACAGCATGCTAATGTTCAGTACTAATGAAATATGCAAAGTAGGTGATGTTAGTAACCAATAGCACTTCCAAAAGAAGTAACAGGTGAAGCAGCTAGCTTTCATGCATACTTAGAATCAGGCCTCATACTAATGTGTTGGAGTCAGAATATGCAAAATAGGTGAACTAAACAACCAATAATGGCTTCCAAGAAACAGCAAAAGACAAATCTGCTAGCCTTTATGTATTCTTATTGAAAAACTTGTCAAATAATCCCAAAAGCAGTTTTTTACATATTTCTAATATTCAATAGAGGAAAAATGGCACGAACAATAAATGGATGATCTAAGTAGCCAATAGTGGCTTCCAAGGAGCGACAAAAAACAAATCTGCTGACTTTCATAAATTCCTATTATGAAACTTCTTTTCTTTAATCTAATTAACACAGAAGAAGTTCTTCACATATCTCTGATGTCCAGTGATGGGGATGACAAAAAAATAATATATATAGTAGTATGCATCGCTATCAATGAAAAATAGGCGATGTCATTACTAAAATTTCATTTCCCAAGACAGGAATATAGCAGGACAATTACTAAGTGACAATAAATGTCAAGGCTCCATGTCTTGCATAGCCACATTTGTACCTCGATAAATTCACATGGTGACTGCCTATAAGTTTTTCCTGAGAAGAGTATAGGTATGTTATTTCACTCTAGCAAATTATGCAAGTTTCAGACTTCATTTCATCCATCCAAAGTCAGTATATCTTTTGTTCTTATTTTGTTTTATTTCATTTTTTTCATTAAATTCTGGATTTTAACAGAACTTTTATTATTGGATTGCACAGTTTATTTGCTTTTCAGCACAGTGTTAGCCTGGGTGAACCAGCTGTCTTTTGGTTTGAGGGTAATAAAGTAGGATGACTGTACACATTGGATAAGTATACATATATCCAATTAGTCCATCAGCAGTGCATGTGTTAGCCAAGCAACATCAGAAATCAGCAAATGTAAGTCAATCAATGGTACATAACTGCAGTGAACAGAAACAAACCTATGACCATGCATGTAAAAGGGCAAACGACCAAGCACAGTGCCAAACAGAAGTACTGCAGAAGATCAGCCCAGAAGGTTACATACACATATAGGTGTACACAACCAAATGTTTGAATGTTACATACATATGTCATGTCAAAGACAACACACAGGTGTACATATGAATGTCTGATGACAGGAGGTAATGTCAGCACAGCTAGCTGGAATTTTGTAAATAATTATTCATCATTTGTGAATATCAAACTGATTTATACAAGATGCTTGTCCTACAAATGTATTAGAACTATATGTCATGTGTATATCAAACTGATTTGCACAGATGTTTGTGCAGAAAAGGTATCTGTAAAGTGCTTGTGTTTGAAATGCATCCACAGTGTGCTGTACTGGAGAGAACAGAAATGTACATGCTCTATTGTAATTGTTAAAATATATATGTTTTAACAGAGAAAACTGACAGACAGGAGATTAACCTCAGTCAATCTGAAATTAAATAACTTTATGGGCTAGGCCTTAAAGATGCATCTCACAGGTTTCAATGCAGCCAGAGACACAAAGTCTGTACTAGAAAGGTTTCTGCATTGTTTTTGGGGTGAACTAATTACTAGTCTGGAAGCGGTGAGGTATGAAATTGTTTTATGACTTCCACAACCTACCACATATATGAGCAAAAGCCCTTGTGTGTGTATTTTTACAGGTAGGTACTAAATCCTGGCAGCTTCCAGCAATGGGTGTTTGCATGAGAACTAGAAGTCAGATGACCAGAAGTGATGTCATTCTGCAAGCTATCCCACAAGTAATATTTTAAATATTATTTTGAGAAGTCTCTTGGAGCATAAATTCTTGAGGAGTGTAAATTCTTAAGATTGCTGTAAGGGGTAATGAGGCTAGTGAGTATTGGAGTGTTGGTGGGTTGATACAGGGTCTTGTGGGCTACAGAAAGCTGGTGAAATTGAAGCAGGTTTAGAAACTCTAGCCAATCTAGTTGTTTTAGATTAAGACTGTGATGAGTTCTGAAAGGAGAGCCAGTGACAAATCTAGCAATATTATTATAGGATATTGCCAGTTTGTTGAGGTTGTTTTAGAAAGATTAGTGTATATAGGTGAAGCATAGAGTACAGTGGAGATTAAGTGAGTTCTGGCTATAGCGGTTCTAGCTTTTGGTGTTAGAAAGGGTTCGATTCTACAGAGGGATCCCAGTTTTTTGTTGACTGATTTTATTTTGCTGTTTATATGATTATCAAAGTTGAGGGTGTTATCTATTGTTATTCCTAAGAGTTTAGTGGTTGGGTCGGGAGAAATAAGAGTACCATTATTAGCTGTGAGCGTGAAATGTATAGGGGTGGACTTTCGGGTTGGTGTGAAGAGTAACAGTTTAGTTTTTTTGGGGTTTAGGAGGAGGCAGCGGTTTAAGAACCATTGTTCTACAGTATTGAATGCTTTTTTGGGTAAGGGACTGTAGTTCAGTTTGAGAAGGGGCTGAACAGATTATAGTAGAGTCATCTGCATATTGAATACAGGTGGTGTGTGGAATTGCTGATTGAAAGTCATTCATATAAATGGAAAATAGGAGTGGGCCTAATATGGAGCCCTGAGGAACACCAAGGGAAATGGGAAGGTGATTAGATAGTTTATTGTGCCAGAGTACAGCCTGATGTCTGTTTTCTAGGTAAGATTTGAACCAATTTATGGCTAGAGGATCGAGTGAAAGGAATTTCAGTATATGTAAAAGAAGTTGGTGATTAAGCATATCAAAAGTTTTAGATAAATCAGTGAAGACTGCAGAGGAAAGGATATTTTCATTACTTGTTTTGTTAATGCAGTCTGTGAAGGATAGCAGGGCAGTGGTGGTGCTCAAAAGTTAGTTTGTTATCTATGGTAATGCCTTGCAGTTTGGCTGTGGGAACTGTTTGAATTTCTGTGTTATGCAGTGAGTATGTTTTGAAATCAGATAAGATTGTTTTTGCTGAGAATAGCAAGAGTTTTGTTTTTTTAGGATTTAAGAGAAGCTGAGATTCTCTCAGCCATGTTTCTATTAAGATGAAGGAGGTTTTGGTGATTTGCTGAAGATGTTGTATGTTATTAGAAGAGGAAATTATGGTAGTGTCATCTGCATATTGAATAATGAAGCGAATGTTGACCTGCAGGGGGTTGGAGACAGAAACAATACCGATGTTGACCTGCAGGGTGTTGAAGGCAGATATAATACCAATGGTGACCTGCAGGGTGTTGAAGGCAGATATAATACCAATGGTGACCTGCAGGGTGCGCTCATTATGAACTGCTGCTATCAAATGGGTTCCTGCTAAAGTGTCAGTCTACCTAGACTACAGCGGTGTATTTACAAACATACACATGGCATGTGAGGCAGGTACAATACTAATCGTGAACTGAAGGCCATGGCACACATTCTGCAAACAACACTACTAACACTGTCATCACAGACTCCCACTTTGCAAACAGGTAGGCTACATACAACCAGACATACAAGTGTGCAAAACCAAGCATCATAGCAATAATCACACCACTTATATTCACATGTTAAACATTCACCTTATAACCTGTGTGGATGTATTGTTAAAAATGTGTGATGACAAAACGGATCAAAAATGCAAAATACATCAACACCATAAGTTTTATACACAGTTATCATGAAAGCTACTGTTTGCTGATTTCACTTATCTTACTGATGCATGGTGGGTATTCCTGCATTCTAATCAGTAAACATGTAATTTTGAGAAATACAAACCTGAAAACAGTGGAATATGGATCTCAGTTCATAATATATTTGAAATATTCAACATACCTCTTTCACTCCGTGGCTCTTCAAGCCTATGTAGCTGCTCGATACACATAGTTTTGTTTTGAGTGTGGTCCTCGTTGTCTGAAATTAAAAAAAATATTTAAAAATGATTTTTCAAATAAGAAGGATAAACATTTCACAGTATATTTTGTAGACTGTTATTCTAAAAGACATCAGTTTAGCACAACACTCAGCTGACATTGTAACATTCAGGTATTAACATCTTTGTGCACAGATTCGAGGGCATAAGATTCAACCCTGTAGATGCAGCATCCAAAGGCTAAGCTTCAACCTCATCTGCCTATATAACTCATCTTAACTTTAACAACAATTTTTCCAAGCAGTGAAAAGTGTTAATGTCATGACATCTTCCTGATGAAGGATGGTCTGCTAAGAAGGATCTTGGCTTAGGATTGCAAACTAGGAACATGTGTTGCTCGTCGAGCTAAACTGTTTTCAAATTACATTCATGACAGTACTGTGTTCTGAAAAATTAATAATAATTAGCAAAAATTTAGATAATCCAATCCCCAGACAGTGTTATAGTGTCATGTAAAATCCAGCTTGTGTGAACAGAACCATACATGTTGCTGTACATTATGGACATAGAAAGGTATATGTGAGGACCATTATAAATTGTACATTACTAGGAAAATACATACATCTTCCCTGCACTTCACTGGCCCCACTGTTAAATGACTGATATTACTGAAATGTTATGAATTATGGAGATATCAGTAGGAATTTGATGAATAACTGAGTTATTCCAAAAAACACTCAAATTATACATTAGTAAGTGTAAAATGCTTTGCTAAAAGAATTCTATGTATGGGTATATGAACTCAGTTTAACAGTTTAAGATATATGTGTCTCCTATCAAGACTTGAACAAAAAGAATACAAAATGTAGAAATGCTGGCCTGCACCCCTATAAGCTGAACCAACACTCAGCACATGCTACTCACAAACAGGTACTGCTCTTCGAATACTGTTCCACAAATTATGTTACCAGGCTGCACAAATGATGTTATCAGGCTGTTACAGATTACAGCATTATTCATAAAAAGACTAGATCAGTGAGTTGTTACCATGCACAACATAAACTTTAACATAAGGTATTGCAATGTGTTTTTTAAAAAAATGATATGGCTGAAGTTAACCAAGGTAATGGCTTCCCTTATGTGGTTTGGAACTCACAACATGCCGAAATGTAGAGATGTTGGGCAGTTGCTTTTTAGGTCAAACTAGCATTCGACTAGGCTTTCATTGTAGAAAACAGGTACTGCATGTGTTTCTTGGAAATACTGTTATGAACAGCAGAATATGGAAAATGCATACAATTTTAACACATCTCATAGTGAATACATAACAGCTGTCATCACATAATACAAAAAATGTTTAACCAATTGTACAGGCATTAATTTTTATGTTAAATAAATGCATCTGTGTATTTGTGTAGGAAGAATGATGTAAATAACTTACATATGTGTTAGTCTTCCACCTTGTAACAGTCCAGTATGTGATACAGTGGGACTATAGGAGAAAACTATGGAATGTGCAGTCATCTGCGCCCTAGGTGGTGTAGGCGTCACTGATGCACAAAGACAGTGGCTATGTGAAGTTATGAAGTTATATGTTGTAAAACACATCCACATCTTCACATGTCATAGTTACAATTACTATTTGATTATTAAATAAATTAGCAACATGGGTATTGAACCCATAGTCAAGAGGTCATCAGTATAAAGTCCACTGAATTACCCACACAATCTAACTTCCACAGCAGGAAAGGCATGTTTATAAAGACATCTTAATGCTCTCTCTAAGGCCAAGAACACTACATCAGTGGGCCCAGATAATAACCAAGGATGCATTCTTAACAACATGAAACATATCCTATCAGGCCCTCTGGTGTTGCTATTTAACTACAGCTTCCAAACAAGCTTCATGCATCATGAATGGAGAACGGCAACAGTCATCCCTCTGCACAAAGGTGGGCCATCTACAGACCCTGGAAACTACAGACCCATAAGTGTCACCAGTCTCATATGCAAAGCCATGGAAAGAATTACCATAGAAATGATCAATAATGACATATGAAGGCTCCAGACACTGGACTCAACCCAGTTTGTTTCATTAAGGGGAGGTCATGCTTGCTTAACCTGGTGGACCACTTTGAGAAGGTCACCAAATAAATGGATGAGGACAAAATGGTTCATACTACCTCCTTTTACCTGGCTAAGACATTTGACACAATCCCACTCTCAGGCATTGTTGACAAATTTAAGATGTTAGGTACAAGCCCTTATGTCACCCGGTGGATAGCCAGCTGGCTCACAGTGTTGACTCATGAAGTTAGAATTGGCAAATCCACCTCTATAAAGAGGGCACTTACAAGCACAGTCAATTAGGGATTGTTCCTTTTTGTCATTTAGTTCTCTGAAATCAAGGCCAATGCCAATGGCCTCTGGCTGATGATTGCAAATTAGGAGTGGTCATTGAATTGCCACTGACACAAATGTTCTCCAGGAAGGGCTGACACAGACAAACAAATGGTGCCAGAGCCATGGACTAAAGCTAAATGCCACAAAATGCATAATAATATATTTTGGGAAGTCATCCACTCCCTGGTAACTATTATACTGACAACACACCCCTAAGAGCTGACCCAGAGTTGACCCTGTAGTCAGGGACATGGGGATAAACATAGACAGTAATCTAGCATTTGACCAACATGTGTCTGCAGTAGTGAGGAAATCATTCTATGTTGTGTAACTTATAAACAAAGGTATGGCATTTAGGTCCAAGGAGGCCATTGTTCCACTGTATTCAGCATTCATCAGACCTATCATTGAGTAGAATGCCCCCTTTGGTATGTACCTAACCAGGCAAATCTAGCAATTGGAATCCACAGAGGTTCCTCACTAAAAGAATACAGGGAATAAATAAAACGTCCTATGCAGACCACCTCAAGGCCCTATCCCTGTATTCTATTTCTACAGGCTGTTGAGAGGAGCTCTATGCCTTACACACAAGGCATTATCAGACCCCAGTTGGGTGGACCTCCTGCATATCTGCAAAACAAACATCTCTCGAAGTACCCATTCTAAAGACTTAAACATTGCCTGTGATATAAATAGGACCACTAGAGAGACAAGTATGTATCCCAGAGACTAGTCTTTCTCTAGAACAGGCTGCCCATCCATGTGAAGCAGAGTTCCTCCCTAACCCAATTCAACTTCGAAAATTGGATGGGGAAAAGGAACTTCATCTCTAGTTTGGCACCTATGTCTCTTATGGATTTAGGCAGCCTGAAAATGGTTCATCTCCCAGGCCCCTGCTTGTAAATATTTCAACTCCCAAGTGCCCCCTTACACTTATCAAGGGTAACAGAACTTGACAGAGATTTGGATTGCATGGCTTGGCTTAAAAAAGCCCTTGTGGTCATTAGCCTAGTAAACACCTATGAACCTAAAAACCTATAAACAAACTGTACAGATATTACAAGTTATATTGATTTTACAGATGTATGAAACCATTGGTCTTGTTAATATTTCTCACAGATAGTGCTATACAGATATTTGCATTGCGCAAATATGCATAGTGTATATTTTGACGTGAGTTGTTCATTGAATCAAATGTATAAATGTGCTCATCCATGAGTGTTATCATGTGTGTACCAATGTTTTCCAGATGACCAACTGTCCTAGAAGTGACAACTCCCCCCACCAGGAAAATGACATCATAATTGCTGGTCTCCGCCAACATGGAAGGATACTCCTAGGCCATTCAGGGGATACTGTGTGAAGAAATTAAATCTGTGCAGACCTCGCCAACATGATCAATGCAGTCAGAGGCTACAACCATAATGTCTAAAAACCATAAGGCCTGTAGACATTCTTCATGCAGCTAACAGGGTGACATGTTATGAGAAGTTAGTGGATGCCACCCATGGTGGACCATGACTGACCTCCTGATAACGTCAAAATATGTTTGCCTCACTGCGTAGTGCATGAGGCAAGTGATCATTCCCTGGTGGTGGGATTAAAGCTGGGGGTTTCAAGATGGACATGTGTGTATCCAGGTTTAGTACAGGGATGAGTATTTTGACAATCATTTCATATTGCTTCATTATACATATTCGTGTATTCCTGCGTTTGATTTACAGCAGCAGAGTTAAGCCGTGAACACACATCCACAGAAAGTGAGGATAATGAATGTTATTATAATTACATGTACTGATAAATATGAGTTGCAGACAGACCTGGCAAACTACAGCTGTAATGCATTAATAATAAGCCTACAGCAGGGAACAGCAGGTAAGCATCCCTATACAGATGCTGTTCACACTACCTTGTTAGTGCCCACACCTCACTTAATGATACTGCTATTTACTGTTATATTGTGGTTTCAATAATATTGAACACTACAGGTACATCCAGTGGAGGGGCAAGCCACACATTATCAAGTGCAGAAAGTCCAGGTATGTTGCAGTGACATTGTCAGAACTTTCAACTATGTTTAGCACATGTAATGACATCATTGTCAATATTTGTCAATACAGGCTCTTCTGGTGTACAATTGCAATGTTCATCACATGAGTATTTGCAGACAATATTTCTTTGTTTTATATGTGATGTTGTCAGTATTAGTTTTTTATAACTAGATGACTGTGCTGCCTTTTTCTTTACTTTACCATTACAGGATCCACAGTACAAACCACTACCTCTACACAGCAGAAGTTATCACAAGAGTGGTATGTTTATGACATACATTCAGTATTGTTTAAGTGTGTTCACCTGATAAATGCTGTGAAAGATGTGATCCATAATGTCTATTTTTTCCTAATCTAGTTGAAGTTAGTCACAGTGGATCAACAACAACAGTATCCCATGAATGTTTGCCCATTGTGCTATGTTTTAATGCATCATAAATGTCATGTATGTTGGGTATGTTGGTCATGTTAATAGATTATGTAGTTATGGTATGTATATTCAATGAAACATTCATACAGTAGACTGCAAGTAAAGTCAGCAGTATTTGTACCATTGCAGTAAAAAAAAAAAATATATATATATATATATATATATATATATATATATATATATATATATATATATATATATATATATATATATATATATATATATATATATATATATATATATATTTATATATATATATATATATATATATATGCCGATTTTCTTTTACATTCATTGTGTGCTGTAGGCACATTGTACTGACCTATGTCTTTGTATCTTGTAACGCATCAACCATCTTTATCATCCAGCAGCCCATCCAGTGACAATGATGTTGTTCATGATGTGTCTCACAATGGTAGTATGGCCCCTGCCACAGAGGACCTTGAGTTGTTTGGGGAGTCTCTTTGTGAAGTTGACACGGATATTGCATCGGATGTATCCTTAGATGTGGAGATCCAATTGTCAATGCATTCAGAGGATGATGACACACAGTGGATGTTGAACAGGTTGAGGCTGTTGATCAACACACCATGGTTAAGAGCAGTGCTGCTGGCAGAGCCACACAACAGCCAGACACAGTGTCATCATAGACATAGACAAGCAGATGCTGAACTTAGCCAAGTTTCCAAGGGTGTGCACCTCATGATGCAGCCACATGAATGGGTACAGCTATGGCATCATTCAGATATCCATGCTCTTGCCCTTGCCACAGATTGTGTGACAAACCAGCTATGTGTCATGCATGAAGGACAAGAGTGCAAACATGTTGAGATTGGCTGCAATGGCTGCTCAGAATGAGACTTTGCTAGCTGTGGCATGGCCAGTGGAAACCCTGGCCTTCACAGTACCTCAGCAGTGTTGTACTATAAGCAGGTTTTTGTGTTCCATGACTATGTACAGCAGATTGCAAACTGTGAGAGGCAGATCATCTGTCCACAGAACCGCCATTGGCCATCAGGAATCCATGTCTGTGGTCCAACCTGTACAGATATGAACTGCTGGCACATGTGCTGATGTTCAAGTAGATACAGGCCTTCAATGTGCAGTTATGCTCCTTCATTTGAACATGATGTTATACTCCCATCTATTTCCTTTTTAGAGCAACCATGGCAGGATGTGTCTGCATGTGGTCATGACAGGGTGAACCATGGTGTGAGACATCAGCGAGGTCAACCAAGACCGAGACCCTTTCTATGTATGTGGTGGGACAACTTAATCCTGTGGTTCTGTCTAGAGACACTATACTGAAAGACACCACACATTTTTTATATGACTTGGATGAGTTCATTCGTAATAATGATACTATTAATTTATTAATGGTCACTATGGACGTCAAGAGTTTATTTACCTCCATACCCAATGAATATGGGATGGAGGCCTTTAGACAGATTTTGAGTAGTAATGAATAGCAATTGAGTCTTGATGTTAATCTGATTTGTACATTATTAGACCTGATTTTGAGTAACAATGTGTTTTTATTTGAAGAACAGTTGTATTTACAGAAATTGGGGTGTCGCCATGGGAATCCCTTGTGCTAACTCATAAGCAAACTTAGTTATGCACTTTTGGGAGTGTAATAACTTAAATGGGAGTCCTCTAAGTAGAGGTATCAGATTATATAGACGTTTTGTGGACAATGTTTTTATTTTTTGGGAGGGAGATGTTATGTCCCTTCTTTCATACATTGAATACTTAGAATCTACTGCTAATTTCCTTCAGTTTACAGTCACCTATTCCCACACACAGGTAGATTTTTTAGATGTCTCATTGACTAGGGATCCATCAGGTGGAATTTCCACTGCTTTGTACAGGAAACCTTGCAGGTGTAATAGTCTCTTATGTAGAGACAGCATGCATCCTGGACATGTATTTTTAAGCATAGTTAAAAGCCAGTTTATAAGGGTATCCAGGATCTGTAGTAATACAATGGATGTCCAGCATGAATTTGATGCACTAGAAAAAATGTTTATTGACAGAGGATATAACACCACTGTCAGGGAGGTACGGGACATGATTAGTGCTAGCCAGATTGTTAACCATGAGCATACTGTGGAAGAGTTGAATGCTATGTTGCCAGGCTCTAGTCATGATCAATTGATGACAGTTGTAAATACATCAAGTCAGATGACTGGTTGGGTCAGTGATACCAATAGGAGAATGAAGAGAAGACAACAGACTCCTTTTGTAACCAACTTCGCTAGTAATAATAATAATATTATAAAAAATATTATACAGAAACACTGGTCTATTTTAACTTTAGACAGTAAAACCACTAGTTTAGTTGAAGACACACCAAGTTTCATATATCGGAATAGCAGTAATCTTAAGCAATTGCTATGCAATGAGAAAAGGCGAATGGGGCAACATGGCCAATGAACAGGGACTCATCCATGTAGACATTGTAGTGTTTGCAAGGTTTTGGCTAAAGAACAAGTATATCAATATCTCACCTTAGCCTTTGAATTTATACCCAGGTTTTATGCTGACTGCACCACTACACAGTTAGTATATTTGGCCACTTGTAATTCATGTCCATGTTTTTATGTGGGGAAGACCACTTAGCGGTTAAGGGACAGGGTATATAAACATCTGTCAGATATAATGAAGGGTGATATAAGAATGCCCTAGCCAAACACCAGTTGGAGTTTCCCAGACATCAGTTTTCTTTTAGAGTTTTACAACATGTTTTTAAAAATGTGAGGGTTGGTAACTGTAACAATTACCTGTATCAGGTAGAATTAAAGTGGATCCTTAGGATGCAAGCACATAAGCATCCAGGATTGAACAGTCAAGTTAACATCAAACCTATTTTAAGTGGGCGGAAATTAAAGATATATAAAAATATGTAATCAATAGTTAAAGACTTTGATTTGGTCATTGACTATAATGTCATTCTTGGCGCCAATTTTCTATGTTTCTGATTGGTTGAACTGTAACATAAAAATGTCATTGTTTTAAAAATTTTTTATAGGATCTGAAGGAGCAATATGAGAAAATGCTTGCCCTTTTTATTAAAGTAAAGATTTTTCCCATGGTTGTCCAGTTGGTGTTCTTCTATGTGATTTTCCTTTTTTGTCAGAGCAGCCACTTCCTATGATACAAGCTTGTCCAAGGAAAAAACTCTCATTCGGCTACCAGCGCAGGGTGCAACATCGACCTATAACTTGCAGGCAAATGAGGACTTGAGTCAGCTTGTGTTTAATTTATCTAAACATGTTTTATCAGTAGAGGAACACTGAGTTCTCAACAAAGGTTTGGTTTTCATTTCTGCTTGTTTACAGGACAATTCAAAAATGCTATCAAGTTTAAATATTTTATTAGAATGCTTAATTTGAAAGTGTTATTTGGTAATAGGAACGAAGTACCCTTACAGTTCTGCAAATGTTCCAGCATGTTTATTCCATTTAATCACAATGTGATACAAGGTTTTGAGAGGTTAGTTGAAAAACAGATATACGAATTGTATAGTAAACAGAAAGTGGGTGACTTTTATAATCTCACTCCAGGAGAATATGACTATCTCCTCCCTAGTCAATAACCAAGAAATTATAATTAAAAATGCTGATGGGGGGTAGTGGTTTTAGATAGGACTTATTACATGGGTACAATGGAGCCAATGTTAAATAAGGAATCCTGTGTGAAGATTACTAGGAGTGAGTATAATATAATACTTAATGAAGTTTTGAAAATATTACATGATTTGCATACACAGGCTAAGATAGACACCCAACTGTTAAAGTATAGTAAACTCTCAGTTAACTGAAACTCAAGCAACTGGCAGTCTCAAGCAACCAGCAAAAAAAAAAAATGGAAGAAATGCAGTACAATTTTCATGTGTTGTACTTTCTGTTTTCCTCCCATAGAAACATACCTTATGTTTTTTAGAGTTTTAGGTGTTAAAAAGGAAGATGGGAATAAATCCCCTCTCTCCCCAACCTGAGAACAAGTCAAACCAAACAAATAATATAGGGTATAATATTAGTCAAGCCTATTTTTTATAACTCTCAAGCAACCAGAAGCTACAGTTACCTGGCATCTACCAATCCCCATGGGAGAGAGTTTACTGTATTTGGTATTAGAGAACCCTAGAACACCTTTCATATATGGCATCCGCAAGTTAAACAAGTCATTAGAAGCTCCACCTTTAAGACCAATTGTGTCAGCTAGGGGGTGGGTCACAAAACCCATATCTAAATTTCTAGAGACACAATTCAGAGTTGGCTTTGAGCAGGTAGGTACAATATTGAAAGACATGACTGTTTTTACATCCGTTATTTGAGTGGTCACAAACAATGGATTTGAAAGAGTGCCATTTTGCTACCCTGGACATCGATTCATTATTTACAGTTATACCAATTGATATCAGTGTCCAGTTTGTTAAGAAGTATCTACTTGAATTTATTGAATATATGCAGGCTTATGTTAACACTCTCTGTTTCATGCTAGAACTTGAATTAACAAATAATGTATTCTTGTTTCAACAACAGTTATGCAAGCAAGTGGGTTGGTGTGGCAATGGATACTCCCATCACCAACACTTATGTGAATATAGTCATGTATACTTGGGAGCAAATATTTATCATGTCAGAAGTGAATCTATTCTTAAGACATATTTTTATAGTAGGTTTGAGGATGACTTGTTCTTAGTTAGGCGAAGGGATAAACATAGTTTTGAAAAGTTTTTGAGTATCTCTCTAACACAATGTCCTTTTTGAAATCCAAGAAATGTTTTGGGAATGATAGGCTAGAAATCCTGGATGTTGCTATATTTATCAATGGGCATTTTATGATTGACACTATGCTTTATAAAAAAAAATGTTAAACAGGATGCCTATTTGTACTGTAGTAGTACGCAGCAACAGTATATGTTTAACAATGTTGTCCGAAATCAGATGCTGAGGGTCACTAGCATGAACACTCTGCACTCAAACATGGATATCCAGTTGGGCACTATGGCATCCAGTTTTCAAAGTAGTGTTTGCAAAATATGTGTGAATATAATGGTGGGACCAATAATAAAAACAAGAGTAATGAGCCTAGGGGTCTTTTAACTTTTAAGAAACATACGTAGGCTTCTGAGTAAGTACAGGAACATAGCTAGGATGCAAATTAAGGATTCCCTCTCAAAAATAGTTAAAGAGATTATAAACAGGCATTGGTACATCCTTACAGATATTTAAGAGCTGAGGAGTATGATTGTATCACATCCCAACTTTGGACATAAATGCAGTGCCACAGCTCCAGTGTTGCAAAGAAGAACCACAAACATTTTTACATATGAAGATGGTTAAAAAAGGCACCTATAGATGTGGTCAGTGTGTGTTTTACAAATATATTAACATGAGTAAGACCTGCAAACATACCTTACATGGAAAGGAATGTAGAGTAAACGTATATGGCAATTGTGAATTTAAAAGTTTAGTATATTTAGCAATTTTGGACCAATGTAATATTTAAGTTGGCAAAACAAATCATAAACTTAAGGAGTGTATCAGTGCCATGTGTCTGAAATTAAAAGGAAGATACCCACAAATGCACTTTATGAGCATCAAGCAGAGAGAGGAGCTAATCGTGATTTTAAGTTCTTAGTTTTGAGTATTATTCATGAGTCCTTGAGAGGTGGGAGTATAGTACCTGCTACAGAACTTAGTGGATTCACTCAGAGGATTTTACATTTGAGAGAACACATTTCTCCTGGCTTGAATGGCTCTATAACTTTAAAACCCTATTTAAGAGAATTGCAGGAACAGGTTCAAGTAATTGTTGTGTCATGTGATTTTAAACTGTATAAAAAGGAGTTGTTTTACTACTGTAGTGTTATGCCTGAAGAAGCCATACTGGAGAAAGTTTTTACTTGCATTTTTAAAATGTTTTACTGTTTTAAAGAGTCTCATTAAAGTTAAGTCATTGTATCCTGCCTTGGTTCTGGAGTTTTCTGCTATTTTAATCTGCTGCCCACATAACTTGGCAGTTGATAGCTGGCTATCACTTTCTGTTTATGTATCAGTCTGCTTCTGGATGTAATGGTGCCTTGATTGGTTATGTCTGTGCATTCTAATTCACCAAGTACATGGGGAAGTTTGCGATGTTGTAAAGCTTGTGCATTGCATTTCTCCACTCCATGGGTGTGGATGGGAAATGGATGCAGTCATCCAGCTTGCTGCACATTGTTTCTAGGAAGTTTACCAGGATATGACTGGCAGCTATCTGCGATTCTCCCACAGCATCCCCATGCATCTCTGAAAGGTCCCAGATGCGAGTATAATCAGACTGAGACACAACTTGGTTTCAAGGGGGATGGGGTTTCCTTACAGGGTCTGCACAGACATGTGTGGGGCACACATGTCACAGAGAGTCTACACCATTTGTCTGTCCAGCCGGTATCTGTCGATTATTTCCTGGTCTGACACCTGGTTTAGTTCCAGCCTTGCCCAGACTTTAGCTGGCTGCCTTTTAGGATGAATAGCCATATCCTCATTTATGGCTTGTATCAATGCTGCCTGTTACAGTATATCAATAGCAGGCTGCTTTGCCATATATTTTTTTCAGTTTTGCTACAGATGTCACCATAATCTTTAGTATTCACATGAATTCCTTGGGCTCCGTAATGTACACACCGAGAATTTCAGAAATGGAGTCAGAGTAGCTGTTTGTCACATTTGAGTTGTGTTGTGTGTGCATGATGTGTTTTGGAATCACACTAGCATGTGCAGAATCCCTAATTATGCTATACTGAATACTTAAGTAGTTGGTCTAATTTCAGCATGTCTTGTGGAATCGCATATGCAGCAGGTGTGCTGAAGTCTTCCTTCAGAGCGCTGCACTGTCTGCAAATAGCTTCTGCAAACTTTAAGGAATCTTGTTCATAATTTGATAATTTAATATTTTATATGGTGTTCTTACTAACAGATACAGTTAATAAATTGAACTCTATTATGTTTTTTATGTAGAACACAGAACACTATTCAACTGACTCATGTACATAAACTAGGCAGAATAATACTGTGTACTATAAATAGGAACACAGCAAAACGGGAATAATACAAGTGATCACAAGAACCATAAGAAGCTTCACCATATACACCTTTAAGTAGACAAATTTAAACATTTTTGCAACCCTTGTCAAGCACTTAATACTATCTTCTTCTCAAATCAAGCAGTGCCTTACATAATATATGTTAACAGAGGATGCTGGAAGGGAAGAGGTTATGCTTAGCTTAGCTAACCTTTAGAAGACTAGCCTGAAATTAAATGACTTTGCTTAGACCATAAAGATGTTATCTCACAGGCCTGGATGCAGCCAGAGATGCAGTGTATATGCTGTGATCCTGCTCTTGCTGTCCTTAGTAATGAGCTAATTGCTACCCTTGGGTGCCAGAGAATGGCTGGTTACTCTTTGCAGGAAGGGTGGAATTGTTTTACAGCCTGCAGATGCTGGAATAAGGTTTAGCAAAGTTATAGGTATGTATTGTGACACATCTGAGCCAAATCCTGGTTCACGTTTCTAGTGATGGGGTAGTGCAGGAACTACAGAGTTAGGTGACCAGATGTAATGTCATCCTGTAGCCAGCTCTGACATTGTATTTAGCCACCAGTGAGAGATGTATCAGAAACACTCAGCACTCTGTTTTGGAATGGACAAGACTAATCACCCACATCATCTTTCCTTGCTTTAGTAAGTAACTTAACTAGGGAACAGTAATTCTTCAGTCAGTAGGAAAATATGGTGACATTAGCTAAAAGTATTGTTTTTTTTTTTTTGGATCTGTCTTAGTCCTTTCATCTGTGTTATTTTTTTATATTTCCTGTGAATTAAAACTCTGGTGTTTGTTGTAAATAGATATTCAATATTTTCATGTTTTCTATGTTATTATTATTATTATTATTATTATTATTATTAAATATATTTATACTGTTCATTGTGGCTGGTCTATTAGAAATATTTTAACCTTTGAGAGTTATTTGGTGGCACTGTGGCTTCATGCTGCTGAAAGTCTTGCTGCTTGGCTTGGAAACACTAGCATTTGTATAATTATTAATTTTACTAAGAGTAATTGGGTACTCTGGTAAGAGCCTTAAATTAGCTGGCTGGTGGCAGCAAATCTACCTTATATTCTGGGTGGAGGTAACATAGTGGGTAAATCTGTGCCAGCCTTTTCCAGGTGTGTGTGTGTGTGTGTGTGTGTGTGTGTGTGTGTGTGTGTGTGTGTGTGTGTGTGTGTGTGTGTGTGTGTGTGTGTGTGTGTGTGTGTGTGTGTGTGTGTGAACATCAAATCTCAAAGAGGATGTGTATCAACTATTTGGTACAGAGACACATAACACTGATTTCTGCAGAGAGAAAGGTGGAGTCTTATTTGGGGCTGGAGAGGATGTCCAGCCCTAGATGGAGAGTGTACTTGGTGCAGAGAACTGCATCTGAAAGAACTGTGTGTATTTATTTTTGTTTAGGTGAACATTCCCCACCAGTGTCAGTGATATGGATTGAGGTTCCTTGATTACTGGCCCAGAGGAGGGACATCACAGTAACACTTTGTTTGACCTATTGTAGACATTTTTTCCATTGTTTGGGAACATATCTCTGCAGTGAGTCTTGTGTATTCTTTTGGTGTAGGTTTAGGTTCCTAGTGTGTTGGTTTTAGACCCTCTGGTATTGTGAAGAAAAGGAGGTCAAATAGGACTGAGTCTTTTATCGCTCAAAAAATTAGATGCACGCAGTGGTGGCTGGTGACTTCAAATCAAAGGGGGGCTGCAGGAGACAGCTGAATGGGTGGGGTCAATGGGAAGGGGTGCAGCCAACTAGAAAGGGGAGGAGCTATGCTCAAAACCACAAAAACTGTAACTTTAATTAAATACCCTGCCCTGGGTGCCAAACTGTCATGAGAGTACAATCAAGACAAAATGAAGTGTAGAAGAAAAACAATATTTCAATGCATTGGCTGTATGACAGCTTACTTAATATCTAGATGGAAACAAAATGATTGTGAGGCATGAAAAAATAAATTACTTTTTTAAATACATTACTGGAATGCCAGTCAAAATCAAGTATAAGAAAAACAAGCAGCACTCAACTCAAACCACTTCTCCTTGCACTGGAGTTCTAATTATAATTTATATTCATCTTTATTAAAATACCAAGTAACATGCTGAAAGTAGCAATCTCTGTGATACCCCCACTTGTAAAAATGTTTCTTATCCAAAAAAGACCTGCTGCCTGACAACAACTATCTACTTGTTTCATGGGGAAAACATGATCAAAGTAAAATATGAAAAGCAAACAAGAAACAAGCTCAAGATACATTGCTTAAAGGATTACTGCACAGATTATGGACCACACATGATAGACTGGCATTCTGTTTAGTTTACAGGTAAAGCCTGCAAAGATGACTGTAAGTCTCCAACAAATGTAATGAGCTTCTTACAATAATGTAATCCTGTCCTTTATTACAAATACTGTCATATGCATTTCAATACCCAAGGCTTATACATTGTCTAGTTATGTAAGTATTCTCTGCTTGGTAACAACAGAAAGGCTTTCAATTTCGGCAATTCTTTAACAGTATGCTTATTAAAGCTTACTTGCACCTTACAATCTCAGACAAGCTTACCCGGTGGTCATTAAAGCATTGCTACTTAAACACAGAGCAACAAGCACTTTCTGAATAATAAGCATAAATCAACAGTATAAAAATATGACAGAAACCATAACATTCTGCAAAATCAAGGACAGATGAAAAGCCACTGTAGTACTTGTGTCTACCTTGGATGAGGGGATACTCTGCACATTTACACTGCATAACTGCTCCTTGCCTTGCTTGGACACATCCAGAGTCACATTACATGAGGCAGTGGGGTGCAACAAGTATGTCACAACCTGAAATGTCTCTGGCTGACTGTGATGGCCCTGACACATTTGTCATACCCCTCAACCTCAGAGCAAGACATTTGGACAAAGCCATACATAGAAGTGGGACAAAGGCCAAAAATAAGGACAATTTTTAAATATTGCTCTTATAAACTTAGAAAGATAATAGAATAGTAGGTCTTGCATTAGTATGAATTTTCTGAAGGGTATGAAATCTGAAACTCAAAGGTCTGTCATTATTTTCTAACTTCAGTCTTTAATGATTTGCCACTAATTTGCCAAAAAACACAATTTTATGAAAAATGGACCAGAATGTGATGCAAAAATATAAAATAGCCACACAATACAGCTGGGAACCTGTCAAAGAAAGTACAATTTTTTAATATTAGTACTGCTAACTTGAGCAGCTGACAAAATAAAAGAATCTGCATGCATTTCTGAAATAAAAGTAATCTATAACTCTGATTATTACAGTTATTTATTAATTGTAAACCCTCCACGATTTCTTCCAAAATTGCCATTTTGCAAAGGGATTATTAGGGGAAGAGTAACATTTTAAGCCAAAATCGGGGACAGTTGAGAGGTTTGGATATGCTTAATTCTATAAAGCAATTTATTTGCACATACCCCTCAACCTGTTAATGCAGGAAATCTGGACAAGGCCAAATATATTGGGGGAACATATAAACAGTACTAAACATTGCTCTTTTATAAACTGAGAGAGTTGATAGAATATAACAGGTCTTGCTTTAGCATGCATTTTAATGAAGGTTATAAAGTCTGAAACTCAGTGTCTGTGATTATTTAGTGACTTAATTCCTAAATGATTTACCAGAAAACCAAAATTTTTATGAGGAACAAACCAAAAATAAGAAGTAAAAATCTATTCATTCTGTGAAAATCTGGACAGTTGAGAGGTATAGTTCAACTGGGGTTGTCTTTGAGTTTGACCCCCTTCCCCCTCATAAAATCATGGTCGAATGGAGCTTCCCCCCTCCAGCCATTCCAGTGAACCATCACTTGGCTATTTCACCTCATTTATCATAAACACTAATGTGCATACTGCTTTATTTCTACAATGATTTGGACTTCGTTTGAAAGTTTTATTTTGCATTTTACAGCACAAACACTAAGATGTCTGCTAAACAAAGCAATGCATCTCACAATGAAAACAGACTTAGCATTAAAACGTCTCTGCCCTTGAAACTCACATTAATTGAAACAGCATTGAAACCCACATTCAAAGAAAATACATTTTGCCAGTGGCAGGTAAAGATTAACTTTGGGTTGTTTTCAAATCGTACGCCCCTTGCACATGAAACGTACACGTGCTCTTTGATACACCTTCCTGATTGTATTAAATTATATTCTTTGTACATTACAGTACAGTTGTTAGAGGGCGTTTTAAATTTATTGTTTTGAACATTTTTCCTGTAAGCAATGAAACAAAATGCGTGCACCAATAATGACAAAACAGCCCAATTCAGAACATTTTTCCAGTAAACAATGAAACAAAATGCATGTACCAATAATTACAAAACTGCCCAAGTCAGAACATTTCCATCATAAAAGTCTACACAAACTGTCCACCAATATCAGTAAATATGCACAATCTCTGAAGAAGTAAAAGTCATCTAAATAATTCCACATTAAAGAAATCTGTAACTAATGAAGAGGTTTCATGTACAAATAAAGTGCCTGTTGCCCTTGAGGAATAAATTGCCTATGTTGCATTAAAAAATGATAAGCTAGTAATATTGCAATAAGGAATGGATGGCAAACTGATAACAGGTCCATAGTTACTAGGTATCGTCACCAAAAAGGACTGCAGTATCCACCCCCTTTACAACACAGTACAGAATCAGCAATACATCTACCTACTGTGGGAGTACAACCCACAGCCTTCTGTATCAAAAGCAAGTACACGACCTGTTGTGCTATTAACAACGCAAGCAGAATCAGCATAAGCAGTACTACACTTTTGTTCCCCTGCAGCTCTCAGCTTCTTATAAAATCTACTTGACACTCAGCTGTATCTCTGAATTTTGCAACATACGAAATCTGGAAAAAGACAAAATTTATTGGGGGGGGGGCAAAAGCCCAAAAAACAGGGACACATTTTAAACATTGCTTGTATAATGTTGGAAAGTTGCTAGAATAAAATGCTGTACTATCACCACACATTTCACTGCCAAGTATTGAACCCAGAACCCTGTGCAAAATAATCAGAACAACATACCACTATGCCAAATCATATGTTGTGTGAAAGAGAGGAAGACTAAAACTTAAATGGCTACCATTTAGTGAATTCAGTTCTCACCATAGCTGTCAACCTCTTAGCACAAAACACCCGAACAAAGCCAATAATGGGGGAATACAGCCCCCAAACATTTTCAGTGAATTCAGTTCTCACCATAGCTCTCAACCTCTTAGCAAAAAATACGTAGACAAAGCCAGTAATGGGGGAATACAGCCCCCAAACATATTCAGTAAATTCAGATCTCACCATAGCTCTCAACCTTAGCACAAAAAACCTGGACAAAGCCAATAATGGGGGAATACAGTCCCAAAAATAGGGACAATTTTCAAATACCCATGTTATAAACTTAGGAAATTGCTAGAATAAAAGGGTTTGTGTTACCATGTACTTTTGAAGAACATGAAGTCTGAAATTCAAATGCCTGTTATCTTTATTTGTTTAACATTTGTTAACCAGGAAAGTCTGACTTGGAACAAAAGCCAATTTTCAGCAGAGGCCCAGGGAGAAATACTCCAGACATATGTCTTTGTAAGATGGGAGAACATGCAGACTCCACACACAAGGCATCCCAGCTAAGAATCAAACCAGAAAACCTATAGTTGTCAAGCAACAATGCTGCCAGTGCATTACTACACTACTGACTGTGTAAGGTAACAAAAATACAGAAACCACAGATTTTATGAGGCACAGAATAGAACAAATATGAGGCAAAAATCTGCAAACTTTTTACAAATGGTGGTGGATAGGGAATTCAGGCCCTTGCCACCTGCAACAAGATACAGGGTTCAATACTGAGGTATTCTCTACACATCACCCTGTGTTCTCTAGCCACCAGTATACAGCAACTGGGGCATTACACACACACACACACACACACACACACACACACACACACACACACACACACACACACACACTGTTGCTTGTAATAATACAATTACATGGGTTGTGAGCCTTCTGTTGCTGTACAGCTCCATATATCCACTCGCTAATCTCCCTGATCATGTGGTGACATCCTTCTTTCCTGCAAGAGCAGGCCAGCCTGTGGATGTTGCAGTCCAATCCCTATGCAGTTGTAACTAATTGCATAGACTTCTGGGATGCTCTTGACTGCTGTGTTTCTAATCTGGACTGCTGCTGAATCAATCTGGAGCTCTGTGCATGCACTGGACTGGTTCAGCAGCAGTCTGGATGTCAGAAATGCCACGAGTGCGCATGTGCAAAGGTCTGTGATTTTTGTTCTTCTTTTATTTAGTTTTTTTCTTCTTTCTTCTACAGCTGTGGGGGGGCAGTCCTGCAGTCCTGCAGTCCAATAGCATGGGCCACCCCTGGATGCAGGTCACCTTGGTGGAGCCGGAAACCTACTGAGTATAAGCAGAGTTATGCTAATCTGTTCTCCAGACATCAGGCACAAACCTTTAAGGCAGGCTGAAGTTAAATAGTGTAAGAAGAGATGTGGATAGCACATGCTTGTCGCTGATGAAACCGAGACTTGGTAAGTTGTTTGGTCCCATGGAAATATACATTTTTTTTGCCTTTGAAGGGGTTCCAGGACTTGTTCTAAGATGACTTCAGGTGGACTCTAATTTTTCAGGGTTAGTTGGGGCAGCAACATGGGTAGGTAGGATAAAATTAGAACTAAGTTGATTAGCTAATATATTGGATATATACTTGGAGTTATATGTGATATTACTATGGCTGAACTCAGTCATTGTTGGGCATTATTCGTTAATTTTCTGATACAACTGAAGAATGTTTTGTAGTTTTCTTTGATATCTGTGACAACCTTAAGTTTATATTTTGCTTTACATTTTCTAATGTGGTACTTACATTCCTTGTTGACATGTTTCAGTGTGATCTTGAGGTAAAGAGATGGGAATTTCCTGCAATGTTTCATTATTTTCCTTTTTTTATTGCACAACTTACTCATATGGGAGGTCTGTCAGAGTTTTTTCATTAAATTCACTATTATATTTAGGGTGGATGGGTAGTATTTATTTTATTTTATTTTACATTTGTTAACCGGGAAATTCCGACTGGACCAGGTCCATTTTCAGCGGAGGCCCAGGGAGAAAAGCTCCAACATCAATTTATACAAATACAGTGCATCCAGCATAATACACAAAACAGGTTACATAATGTATGCTGAGCATAGTAATATAACAAGAATTAATAAAAACACTCCAGGTAAAAGAAGATATAGAACATGGGTAAAAAGACAATGTCAGTCATACATTGGTAAGAAAAGAAAATATATCAAGTAAGATTTTACAGTTAAAAGTACCCTTTCAGATGACCAAGCCTACAGGGGATCAGAGCTCCAGCATGTGATCAGAGAGGAATTTGGGGAGTTAATAGTAGTATGGGTAGGGTTACGTGATACAAGGGCATAACCAGGTACTAAGAAGGTGCGATTTGAGGGAGTTTTTGAATATGGATGTGGAGGGGGCAGTGGACACGGATAGGGGAAGAGAGTTCCAATTTCTGGCAACGGTGTGGGAGTAGAACGCTTTCCCTGCATTATTGTTAGCCTTGTTGATGGAGAGGAGAGATTTTTCACTGGATCTTAGGTACCGGTTTGCATTATAGATAGTAAGTAGGTTGGATAATGAGGGTTTTTTTTCAGGATATTTGAGAATATTGTAGTGTGCCCAGCTGGTGATAGTTAAGTAGCTGTGGTAGCTCAAGCCATTTTAGTTCTTTTAGTGCAGCACAGTGATGGGTTCTATAGGTTGAGTTAGTAGCAAACTTGGCTATTTTATTGTAGCATGATTCTAGTCTGTCTAGATCACACTGTCTGATTTGGGTAAAGATTGGTGCTGTATATAATAGAGTTGAGAGGAGGTGGCTTTGTGCAAGAGTGACTCTTGCTTTTTGTGAGAGAAAGGACTTATGCCTGTATAGGGAGCCTAGTTTTTTGTGTACTAGTTTTATGGTATGTGAGATGTGAACATCAAAGTGGAGATTATTGTCTATTTCAATGCCCAGAAGTTTGGTGTGGTTAGAAGGGGAGATGGTGGTGCCGTCCTTGGATGTTATGGTAAAGGAGAGGTTTTTTTTGATTAGGGGTAAATAGTAGCAGTTTTGTCTTTTTGGGATTTAGAATTAGTTGGATACCTGATATCCATTTTTCTACTGAGATAAAGGTATCTTGAGTGAGTGTTTGTAGGGTGGTGGGAGATGAGGCAGAACAGATCAGGGTTGAATCATCTGCATATTGTATGAGTGTGGCATGTTGTGTAGAGCATTTGAGGTTATTTGTGAAAATAGAGAACAATAGCGGGCCCAGTATAGAGCCCTGTGGGACTCATATGGTGGTTGGAAGTTGTGTAGACAGAGTTCCTTTCCACTGGACTGATTGTTGCCTGTCAGACAAGTAACTTCTGAACCAGGCTATAGTAGAGGAGGTGAAGGATAATGATGTTAGCGAGTCTAGTAGAATGGAGTGGGAGACCATATCAAATGCTTTTGAGAGGTCTAGGAAAATGGCCGATACATATTTGTTATCATTCCTGTGACGGTTTATATAATTAGTGAAGGATAGAAGGGCTGTGGTAGTGCTGTGATGTGGACGGAAACCGTGTTGTGTGGTAGATAGCAGATTGTGTGTGTTAAGAAATGTCATCACTTGCAAGTGGATGCATTTCTCAAGAATTTTGGATAAGGGGCAAAGGATGGCAATAGGTCGGTAGTTGGAGAATTCATAAGAATTACCTCCTTTATGGACAGGAATGATGTGAGATACTTTCCAGAGTTTGGGTATGTAGGATTCTAGTATGGAGCAGTTGATAAGGATGGAGACAAGATATGATAGGGAGTCGCTAGCCATTGTTAGGTATGCAACAGGTATGTTATCAGCTGCTAGTGTGGTTGGCTTCAGTTTTAGGAGGAGTTTTTTGATAGTTGAGGTGGGCACTGGTGATAGGCTGAAAGAGGGGATGGTGTGGGATAGGTTAGGTTGTGACTGAGGGAGACTATTTTTGGTTATTTGACTGGAAGGGGCTAAGATGGATTTAGTAAAATGGTTATTAAATTGGGAAGCTATGTCTAGGGTATTGTTAGTAGAGATGGGTGCTGGGATTGTGGTTTTGCCTGGCTTTAGTAGGGAGTTAATGGCATGCCAGAATTTTTGAGGACTATTTGAATATTTCCTTTGGGTGCTAAGAAAATAGTTTTATTTGTATATTTTGGATTCAGCCTTGGCCTTGTTTCTAAGCTGTTGATAGTATTGTCTGGAGCTAGGGGTTTTGTCAGTTTTCCAGATTTTCCAGGCTTTATCTCTAGCTTTTAGTAAGGCTCTGGTGTCCCTATTTAGCCAGGGTGCATAGTTGGCTTTAACTCTGATCTTTCTGCTGGGAGCTAGACTGTTAAGGATGTTAGAGAAGGTAGTATTGAAGTAGTCTACTGCCTGGTCTAACCAGAGTGTCCGTAGTGGTTCCCAGTTGCAGTGGCTTAGGACAGTATTTAGGTATCGTGGGGTAAGGTTACGGTCATCTCGTACAAATTTGTAGACTACTGGTTTGGGGTGATTGGAATGTTTCTGGAGTAGGAAGGTGGGGAGATGATCGCTTAAGTCATCTGGGAGACAGCCTACTGTATAGTTTTGTTTGGGATAGTTGGTTAGTGTCCAGTCCAGTATGGATTCTCTCTTTGTTTTCTCATCTATTCTAGTTGGTTCTTTAATTAGTTGAGAGAACCCATATAGATTGATATGACTAGAAGGCTTCTGGAGTTACAGGCTGCCCAGTCAGTGTTAAGGTCTCCTAGTAGGATTGTTTCCTGAGGTAGATTGTCCTTTGTCCAGTGTAGGATGTCTTCTATTATGAGCGAGTTGTTGCCTGGAGGTATGTAGCAGCATATTATATTGATCTTCTTGGTGTTTCTTATGGACAGGACAGAAAATAGGACTTCAGCATTTTGAAAAGTGGTTGGTGTGGTGTGCAGGAGCTGGAGGTTAAGGGAGTTTTTAAAGAGAATGGCTACTTCTCCTCATTTCTTGTTTGTTCTATCAGATCTAAGTGTATTATACCCTGGGGGAAGAAAGTCTTCATCATGGATACTGGGTTTAAGCCAGGTTTCTGTAATGGCGAGTATATCAGGGTTGTAGTGGGCTATGAATGCATGTAGGTCTGTTAGCTTGTTGGTAATACTTCTTATGTTGAGATTTAGGATTAGCAGGTCAGATATTTGTCTAGCTGAGAGGGGACCTGGATTTGGGTGAATGTCACCAGAGGTTAGCAGAGTTTGTAGGAGTGTCAGTATGTGTTTTTTAATATTAATTGTTTGTGAGCTTGGTCTATGAGAGTTTTTCTTAGTGTGGTGAGATGGTGTAATTTTTGTTAGTGAGTAATATGTAGTTGTGAGATTTAAGATTGTAGGGCAGATGTAGAAGTCTGAGTGGGTTTGAGAGGGTGGGCTAGTGTGGGTAGTGTGATAGTAGTTGTGCAGCGGTAGGTCTGTTTGTAAGGAAGTTAGGAAGGTTAGCGATAGTAGAGCTAGTGATAGGGATGTGAGTGTGGGTAACATGATACTACATTGAGTGAGAAGTACAACTATGATTCCTGGTTGGTTGTGTGTGAGGATAGAGTTGTATTGTCTGGGAATGTGTGTTAGGAGTGGGATCAGTGTGGGATGTAATTGAAGTGGGGGTGGGGGGGAGGTAGGATGAGTGGGTTGGGCTAGTTGTTATGGAATTAGGGGTTGGACTACTGGTCATGTGATTAGGGGTTATAATAAATGTAGAAGTAGTGGGGGCGGGTGAGAATAGGGGGCAGGGAGGGGAGCGGAGCAAGCCCGAGCGCAGCGGGTTAACACTGACTCTAAGTGTTTCTTTAGGCTTTGGTAGGTATGTAGTGTTAGCTTAAATTGTAATATGTTAAAGTGAAATTTTAACTGTAATTTAAACTGTATGTTTGCACCAAGTTATAGACTATGTTATGGGCACAGAGTATAACTTTCTGACATTCTTAAAAGGATGTAGAATTAAAGCTGGGGTTAGTTATAGATGATACAGGAGAGGAAATGAAATGCTATTTTATAGATTTGAGTATTTCTCAAAAGAAAATTGACTTTAGTTGGGGGGGGGGGGCTCTAACTGGAGAGCAATATACAGCTGTTTAATCCTGGTGATGTACGCATCAGTACAGAGGTTTGACTAAGGAACTATACAGCATAAATGTGGGCTCTAACTGGAGAGCAATATACAGCTGTTTAGTCCTGGTGATGTACTCATCAGTACAGAGGTTTGTCTAAGGAACTATACAGCATAAATGTACTAATACACTCACTAACATTTGTTTAAGTTAATGCAGGTAAGGTATTTTACTGTCTGGACACTTGGAAGTTAAGCACCTACATTAGTATTTAGTCTCTTTAGTTGCCGGACAAGTGTCTGTGGGTGCCCAGTGCTCAAGAGAAAAAAAATGAAATTTCCACTGCTTGATATGGGGGACAGAGACCTGCTTGACCTGAAGGATGGTTTGGATTACTGAAAGAAAAATAGAAGAAAAATGTAAGAGAACATTAGGTTAAGGCAGCACATACTGTGTGACCAGTCAGATTGGATTTTTGTTTAACAATAGTCAATAACAAAAACATCAGGCTATGGTTATTCCTGCTTCAGCACCTGATAACATAAAATATTTTCTTATGGCAACATACAAAAATAAAATGTAAATATATAAAGCAGTCCTCTAAAAACTATTCAATGCAGTTAGACAGAGCAGTGAAATGGAACATGTGAAATAGCCCTTCTGGCTCTATAACAGTAAACAAGGAAAACAGAACATATCTAGGTGTATATGTGACAGCAGTTCATTAAGCAGAATTATCTAAAGGCATCCTGCAGTGTTAAACATAACAGAAACATATAGTATAAGCTGTTGTACTAAAGAATTATGAATTAAACCACAATGTACAGCATACCTTGAATGCAAAAACTTACAGTAGGATGATTACACACCAAGGGAGACAAACAGCTGCTGTTGGATTTGAAACAAAAAAACAAAATGGCACCCTGGGTTTAAATTACCTCAGGCTATCCAATACAGAACAAGAGCTGGAGGAGGGAGGGGTAAAGACTACAGGGAAGGAGAAGGCTAGCCAATGGTTAAATGAACTCTGCAGACACTCACTGTGAAGTGCAAAAGGAATAAACCACTCATTGAACCTTAAGAAAAGGTATGCTACTTTGCACAGTCACTCTACTTTATGAAATAAAATCAAGGCAAGTGTAGACATTATCCAATTTTACCCTGACATTCTTAAAAGGATATAGAATTAAAGCTGGGGTTAGTTATAGATGAAACAGGAGAGGAAATGAAATGCTATTTTATAGATTTGAGTATTTCTCAAAAGAAAATTGACTTTATTTGGGGGGGAGGGGCTCTAACTGGAGAGCAATATACAGCTGTTTAGTCTTGGTGATGTACTCATCAGTACAGAGGTTTGACTAAGGAACTATACAGCATAAATGTACTAATACACTCACTAACATTTGTTTAAGTTAATGCAGGTAAGGTATTTTACTGTCTAGACACTTGGAAGTTAAGCACCTACAATTAGTATTTAGTCTCTTTAGTTGCCGGACAAGTGTCTGTGGGTGCCCACTGCCCAAGAGAAAAAAAATGAAATTTCCACTGCTTGATATGGGGGGGCAGAGACCTGCTTGACCTGAAGGATGGTTTGGATTAATTAGTATTTAGTCTCTTTAGTTACCGGACAAGTGTCTGTGGGTGCCCAGTGCTCAAGAGAAAAAAATTGAAATTTCCACTGCTTGATATGGGGGGTAGAGACCTGCTTGATCTGAAAGATGGTTTGGATTAATTAGTATTTAGTCTCTTTAGTTGCCGGACAAGTGTCTGTGGGTGCCCAGTGCTCAAGAGAAAAAAATTGAAATTTCCACTGCTTGATATGGGGGGCAGAGACCTGCTTGACCTGAAGGATGGTTTGGATTAAGTAGGATGATTACACACCAAGGGAGACAAACAGCTGCTGTTGGATTTGAAACAAAAAATAAATAAATAAAATGGCACCCTGGGTTTAAATTCCTACCTTTATTACCTTTATTAGTACCTTTTCTATGCAGGTGTTTAGGTGATAGTACAACTCAGAGATCAATACAACAGGCATCTCAGTTGGGTCTATTTGGACGTGATCAGTGGGAAGCTTGCATATATCTTCTACAAGATAAGGTAGGTTTGCTCTTGAGATGTTGCTAGATGGCCTCATTTGTTGATGGGATAGTACAACTAGGCCTGACAAATAGAATAACTAAATTGTGATGAGATTTAACCAGGGATGAGGAGATGCAGGATGAGGTAGAAACAGGTCCTTGGCTAGTAAGGGCAAGGTTTAGGGCTTTTAGTGGGTAGTTTTACAATTAGCTCCACTGAACTGATATTAACAGTCATGAGAATG
>NC_056731.1:1688622390-1688627390 GCF_019279795.1 Protopterus annectens | reverse complement strand
TCTATTAAATTGCTTTGAATTTTTTAAATTAATATATTATAATAGTCAATTTGGGTGCCTTATTTAAACCTGGACTGAATGATCGCTGGTAAATGTATGTTTATCATCCACCCAATAACATTTGGAAGTACATAAGGTAATAAGTTTGTTATAATAATAATGATGGAGTAATATATTTTACTAGATTTGTATAAAATCAATGTAAATAATGCTGTTCTGTTATTTTCTTCCATGTGGTGTTGAAGCATTTATGACATATAGCTAACTGTTGCTTTAAATGAATGTGTATAAAAGGAGGGGAAGGGCATTCCCAAACACATGCAATGATGACGCTAAGGTGAATCCTGGTTTGCTGTTGAGGTGACTTGGTGACTTGACCTGTTAGCCATTAAAGTTGGCTAAGCATCTATTTCTGGACTTCTCAGTTTTTCTTTCAGTTTGACTTTTGATTATTTTGTGCTGGTTTATTTTTGCGTAGAGTATTGTTGGCAAACTGAGCACTACATCACTGAGCACCGGTTTTGGTGTTCTTGACAGTATTTAAATGAGTGCTGGTGATTTTCTATATTAATAGAACTAAATGGGCAATTTTATTTGTCGAGTTACATTTATGGTCATGGCAGTTTGAAGGAGATTAGTTCGAAACACAGGGATGGTGTGCTAAATAGATGTGCTTGTTCTGAAGTCTAAGAGGAGAAACCAGGTGAAACGCCATTTTATGTTACTATACGAATCACCCTCCACCATGGTAAAGTGGCAATTCTGGTTGGTGATGAGCAATGAGATAACTGAAGGATTTTAGCAGACCAGTCAGGTCTGTGACAGGTTAAGGCCTTGAAAAGTGAAGTGCAAAGAGAAAACCGAAGGGTCTTAGCAGACCACTTGGGTCTGTACATGTTCAGGGCCTTGAAGGATGATGTGTAGGTTTATTCAATACCAGTCGAGGTACCATATCAACAGACAAACTACAAAGGTGGAGTTCTACGGGTCCACTGAATAGTGACGTTGTTTTCTACACAGACCAGCTGGGTTTGTTAGTCAATGGTTTATACAGCAGGCGTTTGTTAGTACAACCCTGGAATATTCTAGTGACTTGGGTGTTTGGTGTTAATCTAGAGAACTGTTTTTTGACATTGGAAGATCAACGACAAAGTTCTTAAATACACAGGATAAAGTGGATACAGTAAGACTTTTTCCGGTCAAGGAAGAGACAGCTTTTTGTAATATTTCAAAATGCATGGAACTTTATGACATGTAGGGAAGTTTGAATATGGACTCTAATGGACAATTTAAATATTGCATTGTTTTGTGTTTTTGATATACACTTAAATTTGACATTAGAAGTGTGTTTTGTTCACCATTGTTTTGGAAGGGGTATGGGTATGAAATAATGAAATAGGCCTATACCAACGGCCGAAATGTATTGTGATTCTTACACAAGTCAGAGTTTAATAAGAGGGGAGTTCATATCAATATAACATTTAAGATTCAGAATTTAATTTAAATATTTTGGCAAACAAATATATACATCTACATGCCTAAGAATGTATCCATCAGCTGAACAGATAGCTATAGGAGCAAGACAATTTGATTTTTAGTTAACACTTGACTTTGGGATAGACAATATTTTACAAAATATGGTGTATTATTTACACAGTTAAGTAAGTTATACAGAAGTAAGACCAGAAATAGAAACTTAACACAACTTTAATTAGGCATATAATTAAAAATGGCAGAAACTCAAAATTTGAGACAATTTTTGGATAGGCTAGCCACAGATGTGGATCATTTAGGATGGAAAGGGGTGCCCTCCTCAATGAAGTTAGTTCTGGAAACACTGAATTGGAGCAACAGTTTGTAGAACAGGTCAACAGTACTAAGAAGGTAAGGGCCAATGTCTGGCATTGTAAACTTTTGAAAGCATATTTAAAAGCTGAGATAGCCCCTAGGGGTTTGAGAATATATGTGGAACCAGGGGTTGGAACCAACAATCAGGAATTTATGAAAAAATGGCCCCAGATGCAACAACTGGCTTAAAAATGTTCATTAAGCTTTTAGTAGAGTATTATGAACAACAACAGATGGTGTTAGCTTCTAAGTTTAATGGGTGTTATGAAAAAAATGTTGGTCATGTAATGGAAACCAATTATTTGGACAGCTATGACAACAATGTATAAGAAATAAACAGACATGAAAAAAAGTTACAGGAAAGAAAAACTAAGAAATATCAAAGATAACTTAATGACTATAAAAATCAAACTACATATTCATGGAAGAAAATTAAGACAAGAGTTAGGTTTACTGATAATCAAAACACAGTAATAGACCAAAAAGAGAGCTAGATCCATAGTAAGAAAAAATTTAGATTTTTCCAGTAATTCTGAGTTGTCATCAGGGTATTCGAATATGGATACTGAAAATTAAGGACTTAAACGCCAAGTAGTGATTTCTCCCATACCCAAGAGATCCAGGGGCCTTTTAGAAGGGGAAGCAGAAAACACAGGTATAGAGGTGATGGAAAAAATATTCAGTGAGATAATGGCAACATCGCTGATGGCTTTCAGGCTCCTACTCAAAGTAGGGAAGATGAAAACCAGTTGGTGGTCAACCTCACCGATTATCAGTTTACAGAGTTGGAAATGAAGGTCTTGAATAAAGTTTTGGGATATGTACCTACTACTTATGTGTCACACTTTGATGTGGTTCAGGATTTAAAAACTTTTTGTCGAAGCTTGAATTTAAAATATTTTTTTGCACACAGACCCCCGGATATGCTCTATAGGGAAGTTGAAAATTTCATATTTAAAAAATCTAACTTTCAACTCTCATATAATGGGGTAGCAAAAGTATTTGAACAACAGATACTACATGAGTTACAGATAAATCAAAATGAGGTATTTAAGCAAGACACATATAATTTGACCAAAGAGGAAAAAATAGCCCTAAAGAATTTACAACAAAATAAACGTTTGATTATAACTAGAGCAGATAAAGGGGGAGTCACAGTAGTGTGGAACAAAACTGATTATAATAAAGAAGTGGAGAAACATCTCAGTGATACCACATCTTAATGCAGTCTTTCAAGGGACCCCACTAGAGGATTCAAAGAACAGATAGATGAAGTATTAAAACAGGCTGTTAGTGGTAGGGTCATTATAGAGGCTTTATACATACAATTGAAGGTCGATGATCTCAGCTCTCAATATATTTACCTAGTACCCAAAATCTATAAACAAGTGAATCCACCTCCAGGGCATCCAATAGTGGCTGGACATGGTTCGTTAATAGAACCACTGTCTGAATACTTGGAATGCAAGTTGAAACCTTTGTTGGTACATGTTACAGCTCGTATAAAAGATACAAATCAATTTTTGGTGCTGATGAATGATTTACAGATCTCTAAAGGCATATATATATATATATATATATATATATATATATATAGATATATATATATATATATATATATATATACACACACTTGATGTGTGTTGTGTGCCTTGTATACCAGCATCCCTCATGAAGTAGGTATTAGAGCAGTCAATTATTGTCTGGAGATGTCTGGCAGATATGATGCAGTGGAGATAGAATTTTTGTTAACTTTATTAAGATAGGTTTTGGAACATAATTCTTTTGCATACAATAAGGTATGGTATTTACAAATAAACTGCACAGCAATGGGTACAACCTTTGCACCCATATATGCTGACCTTTTTATGGTTTTTTTGGAACATGATATAATTTATAGCAGCAAAAATAGGTTTATGAACAATCTCACAATGTGGCAGAGATATTTGGATGACTGCTGGGTCATTTGGACGGGATATTTTGAAGTGGCATGAATTTGTGGCATATTTAAATTCCACTGAATATGGTATATATTTTAGTGCTAACATTGATTTACACTCAATAGAATTTTTGGATGTGAAAGTTATTAAAGCCAAGAATGGTACAATAGATAATACTTTATACAGGAAACCTTTTTTCCAAAAATTCAATATTGCAAGCCAACAGCAGCCATCCTCGCCACATAGTGACTAATATTCCTAACACCCAGTTTACTAGAATAAGAAGGATTTGCTCCAACACAGACTAGATTTGGGTACAGGCAAAACAGCTCAAAACAAGATTCTTAGCTAGGGGGTATGACCACAGAAAGGTTAATGAAGCATTAAAGCAAGCGAGTGTCCAGTCCAGAAGTCAGTTATTGAAGAATAAAGTACAAACTCATACTAAGGAAGATCAAATAAGGTTTATTACTAAGTATGGGTCCAATACATTCAAGATTAGACAAATCATTGCAAAACATTGGCATATACTTAAATCAGATCCTTTCTTTAATACATTGTTAGGAAATTATTGTAGTTTTGGTTTTAGAAGAGGTAGAAACATAGGTAAACATTTGTCAGGTTTTAAAAAGGGACATGCAAAGCAAGATAATCTAACAAACCCAATGGCAGTGGGGAGCACCTATTGGGGACATTGTGTATATTGTAAATGCATATCTAAGACCAAATCATTTACTTCTGTTAATACATCAAAATATATGATATTCGTCATCTGATCACATGTGCAACAGAATGTGTAGTTTATATGGCAGTATGCCAATGTGGCTCGTTTTATATAGGACAAACATCCCTCAGTTTTAAACAATGTATTGCTTTGTACATGAGTGACATAAACTGTCGACGAAACACAAGTGCACTATATAAACACATATCAGTACACCCTATAGCACATTTTGTTTTTTTTTGGGTATAAATAAGTTGGTAGGTGACAACTTATCGATTATGCATAAACAAAAAATTCTTGTAAGAAAAGAAAGACAATGGATAATTAATTTGGATGCCTTATTTAAACCTGGACTGAACGATCACTGGTAAATGTATGTTTGTAATCCACGCAATAACATTTGGAAGTACATAAGGTAATAAGTTTGTTATAATACTAATGATGGAGCAAATATTTTACTAGATTTGTATAAAATCAATGTAAATAAT